>NW_027281845.1:0-600000 GCF_046629955.1 Centroberyx affinis
TTTTTCACCTAAAGGTAGTTTAGTTGAAAGGGGTCAAATTAAATACAGAACAGTCACAATACTGGACTCTGATTGGCAGACAACACTAGGTACTCTGATTCAAATGAGATAAACTTTTCAGGGTGTGTCAGTTCAAATGCTGCAGACCTGATTAGAATGATTTTTAGCAATTTTTTTGTGAGGGGAGCCAATCAAAATCAAGTGTGATGCGTTGACTGGAGTTAGTCTAAAACTGACTGTAAAGGAGGACAGATTTTTGAAAATGCTGAACTAATCATAGTAAATGATAATATTAAATAACTTGAAATTTAACCACTCAAAATCAAATTTAAACAGCTTCTTCATTAGACCTCTTTGATCATATATGAATTTGAATTCCTATAATAGAGCCCCTTTAACTGGATAATCGCATACCTAATTAGTTAAAGCTACAAGTCTTTGGTTCTACTTCAGTGTTACTTCATTACTACTTCATTATCCTTCCACTCTTTCACTTGCTGCTCATTATCCAATCAGTTTAAATCTGGAGAAGGCAGCACCCCAACGGTTTGCAACGTCCAATCAGCTAAGGTTAAGTATTTCCACATCTTCTCTCACACCCACTTGGGAACCAATCACAAATTGATGCACTCCTCATTACCTCAATCAGCTATTCCCATATGTCACCGTCACTCCAGTTGCTCTCGCCTATGGGGTTTATGGGGTCTGTCTCCCCATAATCAAGCCACAGCTTCAAATGGAGTCTGTGTAACGGGCAGACCAGACAAAGACCCAAATGCAGACTCTTTGGAAGCAGAAGTTTGTGTAGATGGATTTACTTGGAGTAGAGAGAAATGGTACAGATATCCAATCCAACAAGACGACACAAAATCCAAATCCAAAAAATCAAGGCAGGCAGATATCAGAAAAACCAAACTGACAAAAACAGTCAAATTAGCGAGACAGCTAGTCAACAATCACACTTGACAATCCAGCAGGGAACTAAGCTCAAAGTCAGGTATATATATATATACCCCTGAGCTGTAATGAATCATCAAGAACACCGAGGTAACCGAGGGTGAGGCGTGGCTTCTTGATAGGTGGGCGGAGATGATCTAGATACACACCACATAGACAAGCACTCACATACCAGCATAAACATAGGGCTGGGCGATATGGACCAAAAATCATATCTCTGAATTTTTAGGCTGAATGGCGATACACGATATATATCTCGGTATTTTCTACGAAGTGGGCTAAATGTTCAGTTGTAAGTAGGGCTGGGCAATATGGACAAAATCAAATATCACGATACTTTTTGACCAAATACCTCGATATCAATATTGCGACAATATTGTAGGGATGAGTATTGGTGCTTTCACAAAATATTTACACAGTGAGATTTTTGATAAATAATCATCAGTAATGTGGATATAATGACTAAGTGGGTAAAGGCAAATAATAGAACAGCTAGAACAGTCTGGTAAGTTCAGAAAATGACATCACTTTACTGTAATGCAGCCTTTAAAACCAGGCAAAGACAACACTTATGCCATATCACGATATTACGATATCCAAAATCTAAGACGATATCTAGTCTCATATCATGATATCGATATAATATCAATATATTGCCCAGCCCTACATAAACATACACACTACATGACAGACAGGGAAGGAAAAGGAGATCAATAAGAATCAGAGGATGACTGGTCTGACCCTGTGACAGTCTGATTAAATAAAACTTTTGAATTTGTAAACCTAGTCTGTCCTCTCTGAATACTGATAGGTGTGTGCATGAACATCCTCTCTCCAAGAACAGTATTTGCCACAAATTACAGTGGGAGGATCCATATGCCTGAGAGTGAGAGCTACTGAGGGCAGGTGAATGTGCTTTGTGGCATGGTGTGTATGTGTGTGTGTGTGTGCAGTGTGATCTCTGTGGGTGGGTCTGTGTTCACACTGCTCTCTGCCTCTCAGCGATAGCCCTCCACTTCAGTCGCACCATCAAAGCGTCACCCAACTCTTTCATTTTGCCTTTGTTCCCACCGTGGCATTTCACCGTATCTCGCGGCCCTGGCCCTGTCCACTCCCTGCTGCGGCTCTGACCCACCGAAGGCTCCCAGACTCCAGCTGGGCATCGCTGAGCTTGTTCCGCTCGCTGTGGCACACTCTCTGCGACAATGTTTCTCAACCAGAGGGGCTGTGACCCAAATATAAGTCGCAGGACTGTTCCGACACGCTAAGGGACATGTAAAAATAATTCCCACGGGACATCTGAGGATTACAGAATGACACCTGTCAGTACCATAGCAATTATTGGTATTGATATTGGTAAATATTGAAGGAATCAACAGAAAAGCTTCAAAATGGTGGTTTCCTACTGTCTTATGGACTGCGGAAATCAACTGAGCATGGTGTAGTTTTATTTAGGAAAGCAGATAAGGTGTGCTAATGTTTAACAGAAAATGTATTTAATCGTACAAGGAAATGCACTTTCATTCAACAAAGAAGGTAGTAACTGAATCCTTACTAAATTTCAATACTCACAACTGGCATCAGTACTAATTTCCAACAAAATCCAGCCTAGTGCCAGCTATTGAACTACAGATGTCCATCTGGACCCTGTATGATAAAGCAATATATTTCAGCCCACACCAACGCTCCGGTCCAAATCCACCCTCAGTCCTGTTCTAGCCATCAGCACTTCTATTCAGATATAGCATTCAAACTCTGCAGCTCTGATGCTAGTAATCCTTTTATGCATTTCTGCAGCCCATCACAGGGCGGACAAGAAGACGGTGTCTCTGAAAGCCATGGCTCTGTGAATGAAAATGTAGAGGCAGAGAGGAAGGCGAGTGTCAGAGGTGTGGGTCACCTCCTATTTCATCATAACAGTTTTCGACTCGGGGATGAAAAACTGCCTCTCTCTATTCCACCTTTTACACCTGAACCAAAACCCATCCAGCATGTTTATGTTTGGAATGATGGATGACCGATGACGCACAGACATGTCGAAGGAGAGGGAAAAAAAAGTTTAAATTCAACTGAAATTTAATACCTCCACGGTGACTTAGCCCCTTGATAAAAAGAGAAGTATTTCAGAGCTTAATGAAATGTCAACAGGCAAAGTGGTAGTGTACCACTTGATGCTGGCAAAACCATCAGCCTGGAAAGCCTTAATACATATACCAGGAAAGGAGTTTGTAAACAGCACAGAACACAAATCTGCACATGTCTGTATTAGCAAAACAACGATTAATATTTGTGGCAGTAAAGGCATTAGATGGGCAGCAGTTTGCTGTTGAGAGTATTGACATCCCACTATGTATTTCAGTAAATGCTGACACATTAGCATGGCTTGGATAATAATAATAATAATTATGATGACATGTGATACTGATCCCTGTAGGGAAATTCTCTTTTTGTCTGCACCCCCTCAGGGAGGTCAGAGGTCAGGGAGAGCTACAGACCAGCAGCCCTGGTAGGGAGTCAGTATCTTGCTGAAGGACACTTCAACGGAGCGGAGGCATCCTCAAACCAGGGCTTGGACCCAGATCCTCTGGTTAAAAGGACATTCTCCCGACTCGCTCTGCCACCCTGCTGCCCCAATAATGAACTTTTAGATTCAAATCCATTTCAGAGGTTGGAGAAATGCTATTCTCTAATGAATTCCATTAGCTTTGACAAGGGTTTGGGATTTGCCCATTATTTTTAATTGCTTGTAAAGTGAATCCTGATGACGCAAGATTCTGCAATTTGCCCATCACTAAAGCAACTGAAAAAAGAAACTGTCAATCCATGAAACAAAAATGAGTGGATAATTTTGGAGCGGGCAATATTCCTAAGAGAAGCCCTAAGATTGCATAGTGGAGCCTGTAATGAGTTTAACTCAGAGTCATGGAGGGTCCCACTGGGCTGCCAGGGGCTGCTAAATTATCAATGTGATCCCATTCGCCACCACAAGGCTTTATTAAACATTGGCAGGGAGAAGTGGAAAGTTCTGTGAAGGGCACCACGTACAAATTTTAGTGAAAAGAAAAAAGAAAAAAAGATAGCCGATGGCTGAATGAAAGATTTCCACAAAGGAATTTGTCCTGATTGCTTTTCACTGAAGACTGACAAGGCCAGTTCCTGTGTGTGTCAGTGTTTGCAACGGAAAGCTCAGTGCTTGGTCAGTAAAAACTGACAGTTCCAGACATACCCAGTGAAAAGCTCCATAGTCCTACCTATCATCTATTCAGAGGGGAAATAGGACAATGCTGTTTAATGAACAGCAAGCAGGTGCAGTGTGTGCGTGCGTGTGTGTGTGTGTGCAAAAGAGAGTGTCTATGTCTCTGTGAAGACGTGTTAATGATAAGATAAAAGAGAAATACAGACTTTTCATCTTGTCTGAACATTTCTAATCACCCTTTGCTGAGTCATAGCACAGCCAAGTGTTCTAACAACCAGTCTGCACATCACAAAATAACATCCTCCAGCTATTTCCCCGCTTGTTCCAGACAAGTCAAGTAAACAGCCACAGAAGTCATCATACGGAGAGCACTGCCGCCTGGATGAGAAATTTAATAGTTGTTAATTGTATGCATCGAAGAGAGTCATCCAGCAAGCTAGTTACAGGCAAAAGATTTCACTGCACCAAGGACGCAAGCTTCAATTTTAAATGCCACTAGATTTTTCTTCTTTTTTGTTAGACATATTTGGGGCGTTTTCCTGACACTGTAGCAGGCAGATATCCTTGGAGTGGCTTATAATGAGTGAGCAGGTAAGGATTCATATCTGTTAGTCTGTCTGTTGCATGTCTTGTGCTTACTGTCCCTTTGCGTTGTATGTGAGGCCCTGTTCTCCTTATAACATGTACATTTTACAAATATGCTCTCAGAGCGATTCACAGCAGATCACCAACATTTCAAGTAATTGGCAGTAAGGAGCGCAAGGGTCACAACCAAAGTGCCCTGATAATAGGGATGGGACGATATACTTATCTCTCGATACGTTTCCACACGCGAAACGGCGTTCACGATTCAATACAACCTTGATATGATGTAATAGATCAATGACTACAAAGTATGATTGTGCAGAATTATGTTTACTTCTGAGCCACAAATTCTTCTAGTGATGGCACTGGCTTGCTAGAATATAACCAACAATTTAACAAAGTGCAAATAATATAATTTGGATGGAGAGCTTGTGAAATTGTGATGGGCAAGCTGTCTCATTTGTCATTACTACAGCAGAATAAAATGGAGCTAATATCACGATTCATTTTTCTGCCCCACGGTACGTATTGTGACATTTTTGTATTTGCGATATATTGAATTTCGATATATCGTCCCATCCCTACTTGATAGTGGAGGAATATTATTGTGTCAACCAACGCTAAGGTGTGATCAGAGCACATAGTACCATGACAGCATTCCTGTGAAAGGGGAATCATTATGTATGAGAGAAGTGCTGGTAAAAGAGAATTTAAAAAAGAGAGCTAAGGAGAGAAGAAGAAAGGAATTCAGTGAGGACAGGGTGACATGAGATGACATGTCATACTTACTGAAGTGAAGATTTTTCGGCACAAAATATGAGTGGTAGCTCTGCCTGTTCTGACTGGAGTGTGAAGGTCATTCCACCACAGGGGAGCCAGGAGGGAGAAGAAGAGTCAAGTCTGGGTGGAGGGACGGCCGGGGAAGGGAGAGCTTAGCGGAGCACAGCATGTAGCTGGCATGTAAGGCTGGACCACGGCCTGGAGGAATGGGGGTGCAGCTACAGTACCTGAGCCTGGTACGCCAGCAGCAGGGTTTTGAATTCGATATGAGCAGCCAGTGGAGGGACTGCATGAGTATAGGGGAGCGATGTGGGAGAATTTGGGGAGGTTGAAGACAAGGCAGCGGTCTGGATGAGCTGTGGGGGCTGAAGGGAGTATTTTGGGAGTCTGGCAAGGAGGGAGATGCAGCAGTCTAGACAGGAGGCGATTAAAGCTTGAATGAGAAGACCTTTCACAGGAGTCCCTGGTGAGAAAGGTCTCCGATTTAACGGACGTGGTACTGCGCAAACCTGCAGAATCGGGCTGTGGCTTGTTTATGGGTCTCGTTGTCTGGTTGTCTGGTTGTCACACAAAATTCTTGACGGTTCAGCCAGGAGTCATGGGGTTGTCAGTGGTGATGGAGAGGTGTTGCAGGGGGAAGGAATTTCCCCCCAATAAAAAGAGCAGCTTGATTTGACATGCACAGCCTACATTCAAGCAAGGCCATCTTCCACCTTGTTAAACATGACAGTGCCATGAATATAAACATGGAAAATTGACATTTTCTTGGTATTCTACACAGAATACATGCTTTCACACTCTAAAACCTGAGCTAATAGTATGCCTGATCATGAATTATTCAAACCGAAACGCACATGCAACCAATGCTGATTGCTTTTTTGTTTACTCCTGCTGAGAAGTGACTTGCACAATCCTGACTGTCGACAACTGGGGCATTGGAAATAGCCTGGAATGCAACAAGGTGTCATACATGGCTAGACAGGCAGGATGGAGTAAAAGTATGAGCAGGTGGATAGGGCACAGCAGGGGGAAGTAGGCACTAGTCAGGTTTATACTCTGGCAACTGTAAAAACTCCAAATGACGAAATTGAGAAAATAAAAAGCGACATAGGGGAAGACAGAGAAATACGACAGAGGCGATTGGGGTAAAGGATGATAGGAGCTGCACTGGAAATAAAAATGGCACTAGCTGACAGAAGCTGAGAGCTTTTTCTGTAGCTCAGTGAGACCTTCGCAAAAATCATGGTTCAACATTTCTAAACACTCACTCACATACTTTTCACAAAAAAATACCCTATTCAGAAGTAAATATGAGTCACAGTATGTTACATAAGGTGCAGAACACCCTCCTCCCTCAGGCAAATGAAATGCATAAAGTAGGGTTAGACCTTTACATCAATATGCTGCATATTGCCAACACATCAGCCAACCTGCAACCTTTTATTAAATATCATCAGTGATGATGTTATGCAGTCCACTGCTCCTCACTGACCACAGCTCCATAACAACAGGCTGTGAAACCTACAATGACATGTTATTTTCTTTCAACATTTATTTATTTATTCATTTTAATGTTCAATCATGTTTTTGTAAATGTGCTCTCAAAATTCATCTCAAAGAATTTACCTAGTTTCAATAGAGAGTTTTAGAGTCCCATGGTCTAAATGCTGTTTATGAGGCTTTTCGACCCTGCTGAGAATAAAAATCGGCAGGAACCTCTGAGTAGTTGTAATTTTTTGGCATGAAAGTGGTCAAATGTCTAAACTGGGCATATGGGGAATATGGGCACAAAATATAAGCTATCGGCGACTTCAGTCTAAAAACATTTAAACATTTAACATCCATACATCCACAACATTTAAAAATCCATATCAGTCGAACCCAAGCATAAAGACGCGTCCCTGTCAAAGTGGCTTTGCTATCTGAGCACAGAGGCAGCGGAGAGACAGCGGGGGTTAAAGCCTCGCATGCTGCTCACTGCTTCCGCCATGCCGAGGCAATAATCTGCACCAACGCTCGCCACAGCCGTCTCAAACACCGCGGGAAGTCACCTGGAGCGCTACCCGACACATGGCAGCTTGCCACAAACAGTGGGGCAATACAGCAGCTTTTCTTTTTTTTTAAAAAGATTTATTTTTAGGCATTACTGATATAGATGTGTGAGAGAGACAGGAAAGTATAGGGGAGAGAGAGAGACAGAGGGGAGGACATGCAGCAAATGACCACGGGTCAGCTTCAAACCCAGGTCACTGCAGGAAGGACTGAGCCTTGTGGTATGTGCTCTACTCAGTGAGCCACTGGGGCGCCCCAGCTTTTCTCTTTTAATCTTTTTTGTCAACTCTAGTTTTCTGACCGTCCACGGCCCTGTTCCAGTATTAAATACCCCGCAGGGTATGTGTCAATATCTGACCTTGATTTCTATTTTCAGTGTTGCTGTCAGTGTGCTGTGATGTGATCAGGATAATGATACGTGGAAATCACTGTCGACCAACCTGTCTTATGGCTGTATGCTCCTTTTGTCCGTTGGTCCTAAGGAAAAACAGAAAAAGAGCAATCAACATCAATTATGATAAAAGCAGGAGCTATAGGCTTACGTTTTACTTAAATAATAATACCCAAGAGGTTGCATCACCATTATACCCATAATCACACTTGATAGGATATTACAACTTATTATTACAGTTACATGCATACTTTCTGAATGCTTTTTTTTTAAGTAGTGTACATACAAGAATGAGAATCAGGCAAAAAAAGCACGTAGCACCACAGCAACCAATTTCATTTCTCATAAAGCACAGGCAGCCATGCTTTACGGGAATTATCAGCACAGTTGGAACCCATCTTTCATCAGATTGTCTGGCTGAAGCAACCTGTTTTATAAGCTACAACTAATGGCACATCTGTTTATGTCACTATATAAAATATATAATGTGCTCAAAAGAAAACATTACTTGCATTTGCCTTATTTGGCTTGGATGTGACTAATTCGTAGTCTTAAACATGACACACATCCCCAGGCAGATTAAACAACCTATTGCCGCTCTGAAAGTCACGGGTCTGTGAAAACTGAATTTAACTGGTAGCTGCAAGAACACACATCATGAATATCAATTATTGCTAAAGTGGAGCTATGAAAATTAGCATGGTGGTTCCATTGTGTAGGTTAATAGAAATGCACACAGGCGTTTAACTTTAGGGTTAACGCCAATACTAAGCCACCATGACAATCCTGTCCTTGAGCCCAAATAATAAATTGAAACTGTGTGAGCCCACATGATTGGTTGGCAACACACAAGATAGAATTGGGTTTATTTATTTAAAAAAAAGGCAATAATCTGCTGTGAAAACAAGGCACTTTATGCTTGAAGAGTTTGTGCTCCTAAATTAGACATCAATCGTTTGGAAAAAGCACAGTCTAGTCTAAGGAAATCATATCTTAAGATCAAAATAAATAAATGACACTAGGTAACTTCATTCCTTGGTTGACAAAATGAACACTTTTACAGTCTGCATCCTCAAAACAAATGGAAATTAGTTTTGGTTTTTGTTGTTTTTTTGTTGTTTTTTTAATTATATAATAATTATAATAATATATAGCAATTTGGAACTGAGCATCTTGGTTAGTAAGCAAATTAAATGGGCATTTCCTGACATACAGTATTCTGCAGGTAAAATCAAACCAACTTCAAGTCACTAAGGCTGATGCTTAAAAATAACCAAAATTTGAACTCTGCCAGATGGACCCACACTTTAGAGTTCACGTCCATGATGCAGACAAGGTTTATATTAATCACATTCATTTACATTATTAACTGAAGTTGTTTTTTTCCTCAGACAACAATGCCAGACACAATAGGCCTAATTTCAGACAGCATGACCATTATCATTATCACCACCATCAATGGTTTTCTGGGTTCTGCTGGTCACACTAATCCTAATTAACAGGAGGAGGTGGGGCCAATGAGCTGATGCAGTTAGCCCACTTTACCTTTCCCATAAAGGAGAAAATGGAGAGGGAATGAACATAATTGAGTAAACCAAATTGGTAATCACGATGTCGTGATGAGAGAAACGGGATAATTATCTCTAATGCAGCATGTTTTCAGATGGAAGAAGCGCACATTAGATGACGCAGTAATGGCAACGTGAACTCAGATGACTCGCATGATTTTGAAAGATGAGAGATTCCCAGAGTTAAGGTCTCTGAAGCAGCTTTGATCTCGACAAGAATACTGAGAGGTCAAGTCAATGTTTATTATAGCCAGATATCACAAAATATGTCTCAAAAGGGCTGAGGTCTATTATTCACATCACGTTTGCTCAGTCAGGTCCATCCCAACCGTGGTAACAGCAGCTGGCAGAAGACAAACAGACGTCCCACGGTGCAGCTGGGGAGAAGCGATCCATTTTAAAAAGTACTCATTTATCTACACCTCTGCGTACGCCGGATCTGACAGCATAAGCCGCTAACTTCCTCGGGGGGGGGGGGATTGAATAGCATCGTCATATTGGAGTACATCCTGTGATTCCGAAAATTGTGGATAGGGAGCAAGAGATATAATTTTGAGATGCCTTGAACTAATTGACAAAAACTCTAGTGGGTTTGCATCACTGATCTCATGTATAGGAAGAACTCTTTGAAAGCTGGATTTTTTTTATTTGTCTTATCTGCATCTTTTCATTCTTAATAGTGAATGAATGAATGTTTTAATGGATGTATAGAAGAGTGTACATCAGAGTTGCAGCTGAGAGACATTTTCTTTAATAACTGAATTTGGAATGAGGTTTATTAAAGGTCCACAATGAAGCAAATTCATGCTCATATGCTCAAGAGATTCAGACACCTGCAGCACTCTGCCTGGAATGACATTTAAATCTTTTCCATACTTTCTGCGATCTGACAGGTCATCGGGGGGGTGGGGTGGGGGGTAATGTTTCAGTAGTGTGACTGGGATCACCCATTGTCTTTAGTGTCATTCCCTGCCAGATCAGGTGTCATGTGTTGAAGCTACCGCTGAAGAAAACTAACTAAGCTCCACTCTTGGTCACTCCTGTCCTCCTCCAGACTCTAAAAAGAAAAAAGTCTCCTTCCAACTGTGACTGGACAGCGGTCTCACCACAGTGACACTTGTTCATAATGCCATGACACACAAGACACAAATAAAACCCTAGTGTGAACTTCTTCAAAACAATACCACCTACACCAAAGCCCTTGGACGGCACACAGTCTCACACGGTCTCACACAGTCCGGCTTACTGGAGAGCTGCTATCATCCCGCTCACACAGCGACCTCCGCATGGAAAGAGGATAGAAGCAGGGGGAGGATGAGGACGAGGACAGCATCCCTAACACCCAAAATTCTGCAGCATTACACAGTAAACACAACACATTATGTCTGCAATTGTCTTTTTGACACAAGCAAGCCATAAGCTTTTAATCTCACACCGCTGAGAACAAAATGAAAACAATATACAAACCTCACAGCGAATGCAGTGTCAAAGAATTATCAAACTACTGAATATCTACCACAGTTAAGAAAATTTACTGTTCAATTGAGGAATATAACAAGGAAAAAAAGGCCATCTGATAATGTTTTGATGAATTTTTGATACTATGGCTTGTCTAAATCCCCCCAAGCATTGACAAATGTAACAATAAGGGAAATAAAAGGCAAACAGACAGAAGTGAGGCTGGCGAGGGCAGATGTCCCTGGGAGCTGCAGGCATGGAAGACATTTGGAGGATGAGAGGGAGAAACAATGACTTGCCAGGGGGAAGAAGATAAAAACATGGAACATGTTGAAGTAAACAAAGTCTTCACAATTAAGCTCTCATATTCGGAGAACACAGGACCGGAGGGATTTGCTCTGTGCAGGAATGATTTAGGTGAACGTGGCTAGATAGAAAAGCTCCTGGAGATGAAAATTAATACTGCTCTTCAGTGCAGGAACAACAGCAGAATAATAGAAACGCTGTCCATCGCTTCAGACAAGGCCTTACGGCTTGGTTTGGGTGAGGGAAATGGAGTCAAAGAGAATGCACACAGTAAGGAAGAGAGTTGAGAGTTAAGTTGAGCATAATTATGTGCTGTGAATATTTCTGGCTCTGTTTGAAGTTCGCGAGTGAAAGACGGCGCATCAGAATCCAAGAAATAAAAACCCATCGCTGAGCAGGTCTTCCCCATCTGTCTGATGCATATTTATGATTGGCATGTTTTGGTCTGATGACTGCCTTGCCAGAGGAATCTATCACAGTTCACACTAGCCTCTAGGCTTCTGTGTCACGAATAGTTATGACAATATCAGTATAATAAAATACTGGAAAAAAAAAAACATTATAAATGCGTGCAGACCTAGCTCATGTCCCCACCTGGCAGCCTCCAGACGTAAATCCTGTCCCTTGCAGTCTTGGGTGGAGCGCTAAATGCTGTGGTGAGGCAGCAACGCAGACAGCACTAACTCGTCATTAGAGTAATTGCGTTTTGCTCCTCTCTTTGCTCTCTAGGGAGCGGCAAGGCAATTTTGCTTATCTCACTAACATTTCACAACAGCATGCACGCTGCACGGCTGTGTGAGAGTGAGTATAAGAACTGACTATGTCGGGTGAGGGCGAGTAGAGTGGGGATGGGCTTGAGAGTGAGGTGCAGCCTCCCCCCCCCCCAATACAAATAAACGTGAGTAACTTTACAGTACCTTTTTAGTACTCAAATAAAACTCTCTATGAAAAAATGAAACCTTTTTTGGAGAGTAATTTTAATATATGCAGTGAAAAGAATTGCAAGGCAACCAGCGCACAACAGTTAAAAAATCCCTGCTGGCATAACACGAGTATACTGAATGTTAATAAGCTTTCCTACTGTCCTTGCAAAGTATAACCAATCTAATTGCCTCCTTGCTTTCTGTCTTGTTAAACAATGTATCCCAGTTGGGCTGAGCAGAATTACAGACAGAGACACCTGTGATCCTGCATAGATTTGCATAATGTACTTTGTACTTTGTACTTAGTATTCTCTGATTGTGATCTTTAGAATTAATCATTTTACCAATAAATCTTTCTGAAAAAAGTCAAGTGAAGTGTCTGTGCTTTCTCGTGCATTATCATATTTTGTGTAATTGCCTGACCCGCAAATCAAAGCCTTATTTCAAATTAAAACAAAAACTTCACACAGCCTCAGTGATACATATTGGCCACGATGCCAAGAGTAACATGATTCAAAAACCTTCTCCCACTCGTGTGCGGTTTTACTACAGAGGCGCAGCAGAAGGAGACAGACGTGAGTGACGTTTGTGGGGATGCAGCAGGATGCAGGCAAACAGGTCATCACCGTCATGGTGTGACTCATGCCTCCTGCAGGCCTGTAAGCGATGCACTGAGGTCCAGGCTCTCCCAACCTCAAGCCTCTCTCTCTCCTTGCGTCATCATCATCACGCTACAGGCGCATACCACAAGACTGTCTCGCCCCGGTCTGGCTGTAGCATCCATCCTCTAATTTTATTACAGCCAATCTGACAGGTTGAGGTTCAGAAAAAAGGAAGGCTTACTTTTACAGCAGATTTACAATGCTGGCTTCTTTGCGGTACCGACAGACTGTCAATACACTGACTAACCACTAATCACTGCACTACAGAGAAAACTGTCTCGCTTTGGCAGAGCTTCAACCAATAGACACACATGGAGAGGTGGAGATAAAAGAGAATAACTGTGTTCACACTGTGAGCAACAAGTCACCAGATGTCCATTAATTTTCTATAGAGCTGAGCCACCAGGAAAACTCAAGGTCAACAAGCTTGCCCTATACTCAGGTGTGTACACTCAGGTTGGTTAATGAGGCTCTTGTCTCTGTACCGGCCTCCCCACTTGTGTCAAAGGCAGACCGGGCATGTGCAGTGAGGACCCCAAACTTTAGAATGCCTTACCACTATTCTTAAAAGTTAACTTCGGTATTTTTCAACCTGGACCCTATTTTCCCATCTTTTTGTGTCTAAGTGACTAAAGGGGACAACAATTGGGGCTGCAATGTAATCCGACAGGGCAAATGCGAACCGTCAATGTACATCCACTAAAAGTGCTTGTTTTTGCCACTGACAGGCTCAGATTGTTATTATAAGTGTCTGACAACATTATGGAAAGGACCCTACAGAGAAATTAAACGTTTTTCTTTACCTTTCGCTTGATCCGGTCTGTGTGTAACCAAGTCTTGCTCAAGTCTCGCGAGAGTTGAGTTGTTGCAGGTAGTCAACGGTGGAAACGTGAGTGAGTGAGTGAGGAGTGCTGGGAGGAGTTTGTTGAGTTGGAGTACAAAAATCGTAGCTTAGTATTATCTAAAAGATTTTCTAAGTCATGGCTGAATATTTAGCTGATTTCGACAAAGTGGATGAGGCCTTTAAATTCGATGGCCGCCCGTATTTATTTGAGCCAGACAGAGAGAGGGGCAACAGGCAGAGGAGGGTGAACCAGCTACTGCAAGGCCACGAAGCTCGGGAGACTGGTGGTGTTCCTGTGGGTGCTGTGACCCTATGCCCACAGAGGAAGAATGCCTATGTTGTAAAGAGTGGGACCTGGACTTGAGCGAGACTTGGTTACATACAGACCGGATCAAGTGAAAGGTTAAGAAAAACGTTTAATTTCTCCATAGGATCCTTTCCATAATGTTGTCAGACACTTATAATAACAATCTGAGCCTGTCAGTGGCAAAAACAAGCACTTTTAGTGGACGTACATTGACGGCTGCCGGCTGAAGCGATCTCACTCAATACTGGATTTCAAAAAATGTTGTCCCCTTTAGTCACTTAGACACAAAAAGATGGGAAAATAGGGTCCAGGTTGAAAAATACCAAAGTTACCCTTTAAGATCAGCCAAGTTGCTCTCAACTTTTAAGTCCATTTTAAAAACATGTCTACTTTTACTTGATTTTATTGTTTTTTTTTACTATTCTTCTCATTGCTTCTATTTACCAATGTTTTATTACCACTGTATCGTCTTGTTTGATTTCATGCTGGTCTGTAAAGCACTTTGTAAACCATTTTCAGAAAAGTGCTATATAAATAAAGTTATTATTATTATAGTTTACCACAGCTGAACTTTTCGCAGTCATTGATTGTCAACAGACAATTTTTGTCAACAGCCAGTTTTTCAAAAGTTGCTGATTGCAGTCATTCAAAGCTTTGCAGTTCTCTAAAACTTTTATCTGCCAGACTACAGGAATAAAAGATGCTTGGAGAACAGTGGCATCAATCATTGGACTCGATGGTAATTATATTTTCAGTTTATTTTCGTTTAGCTGTTAACTCATCAAAGTTATGTAACGTAATGTTATGAAAGTCACCAAAGCAGCGAAAAATACATGATTTGCCTGTTCAAAACTTTGTAGCTGCATGAGATCATTACATAGCTGCAACTGAAGCTTCTCGCACCGCCCACAATCGATCAGAATGGAGCAACTCATCAACCAAATTGCTCACAGAGACCATCAGTGAACGAAATCCAAACATCTATATTGTATTTTTGTTTAGCCATGTCCACATTTACACATTTGGCTGTCTTCACTGTCAACAGACTGTAAAATAATGACAGTTAATCACCTTGTAATGCTGCAATCAGAGGCATAAGGAGAGGCTGGTGGCATCACTAGCGAATGAGCTGTACCACACATAGGCTAACCCAGCCAGCCCTGTGTCTGTCTATGGAGGGAAAGGTGGGAGGCGTCCATCACGCACTGCTTAATTACAGAGGTGACAGAACCAAGGTCCTCATGCTGCATGAGTAATGGCAGGGACTGTGCTGCCAACATTGCCCATCAGCCCCGGAGCGCATGATGACTCTTATCACTAAGCTCATTCCTGCCTCCTGACCTTTCCACAGTTTCCAGAGTCGTCCACCACCCTTTCTCCTCTCCCACAGCCACACGGCACAAGAGGCTATTCTCTGTTTGCAAAACGGATAATGGCCAGAGAACCTGAAAACGAATTTCACTTAAGGGTCCCTGTCTGCCTAGTCAATAGAGACTGTGGCTGAACCATGGGTTGAAATAGATGGAGCCTACAAATATAGAACTCTCAGCATGAAGCGGTGGATCGCTCTGGGAAAGGAGCAAGAGTGACATGCAAAATTATATATATTTTTCAATGTCCTTCAGTATGGATGTCATTTGAATCTGAGTAACATACCAGTGTAGAGCTTATTCAAAATATTAACTTTTGCATGCAGTTGCATTCCGAAACCATTTTTTACAGTCTAATTTAAGATGCATTGCTTTTAGTGGTATAAGGTATATGGGCAACAATGTGCACAATTTATTAGGCATGGGGCAAAATATCGAAATTCAATAAATCACGATACAAATATGTGAGAATACACATTGTGGCTCAGAAAAATGAATTACAATATTAGCTACATTTTATTCTGCTGTAGTAATCACAACTGAGACAACTGACTTATTATTTACACTTTGTACTGACATTTTCGTTTCATCAATCGTTGTTTACATTGTAGAAAGCCAATGCCATTGCTAGAAAGATTTGTGGCTCAGAAATAAACAGAATTATGTACAGTCATACTTTGTTATTAAACTTATATTTAATACATCGTATTGAGGTTTTATGGAATTGTGAACCTCATATCGCGTTTCGCATTGTCTCTTGAGATAAGCATATCGTCCCATCCCTACAATTTATAGAACCTATAAAGTCTTCAGCATCTCTGCATTTTGTGTTCATCATATCCATTCAGTTGACTGGTCAGTTTGAATATCTGAGATTTGGATAAATAACATTCTATTTTACAAAATTAATATTATCCTGAAATCAGCCACCACTGAGTAATCTAATGAGTCTGTGAAGCAAGACAACAGTGTGATAATTGATAGATATACACAGGGTTGTGTCAGCCAAACAATCTGATTGGCCATTGGCACAAAATAAACAAATTTATTAGTTGCTATGTCAGTTTCTTTGGTAGCCAGGGAGCCAATTAGCAAGTTTTCTTCTGTTTTTTTATTCTTATCTATGCACATTTCTCTGAAGAAAAGATTCAGTCAATACACATGCATTGGTAACCACTGTATAACAGCCATAATACCCTGGAGGGCGTCCTTTACTGTGATTAAGGGCACTTGTGCTCTGCCACAGCTACTTGGCTGTGCCTCGTACCTACTGCATCTCACAGTGAAGAACGCCTTATTACTGAATTATTACTGTTATTACTGAAATAATAACAACAGACCCTGTAATCCACTGGTCTAATGTGCACTGCCTTGGTACAGAATGCGTGTGAATTTGACAGCTTATACAAATATAGACCATAAGGAATGTGTCATCCTCCGCCCCAGCACACAACCCCAGGCTGCTAGTGTTTGTGTTATTTAAAAGGCACCCTCAGTGGCCCTATGTTTCATAACCCATTTAGATTTGCTAATTATTATGCACATTTTAAATTGTGATAAACATGATTACTCAGGGATATGTATGAGAGATAAATGGAAGGTCATTATCATAATATCAAACACATTTGTCATTGTTTATTCTGTATTACCCCGGCATTTATGCACTATGAACTACACATTGATTTATGCTGTTTTTTTAGCGTGTAATAATACCCTGTCTAAACAAGGGTTACCACTTCTTGGAGCACACAAATCTGTATCCTGTGCTCTGCAAATTTGCACCTGTCTGAGCCTTATCTTCACATAAATATCACTTGGGAATGTGAAATGTATTCAAGACCAAATGAGAGAAAAAAAAAAAAAAAAAGACAGATCATAACAGAGCATTTCCTGATATCTCCATGTATTCATGAGTGAACATTTGCAGAGTGCTGCACTGCAGCGGCGCCAGCCAAAATTGGAGGGAATACTGTCAGGCAGAGGCTGAAATATTTCTCCTTTCAAACGGCATGCAGGCCGATACGATCTAAACAGAACAAAAAATGAACGAGCGAGCAGAAATAGGGAAAAAGAAGGAAAAACAAGTGTCATTCAGACAGAGGTCAAAAAGCATTTGCAAGTAATCCTCAGCATTTGTTTAACTTGTTTCAGGACAATTCAAACAGTGCCAGAAATGTTATCAATCACAGAAAAGTATACTAATTTGACTTTCAAGTAGTCGAAACTCTCTCACTTCTTGGTACACCAAACAGCAGCTAAAATTAAATGCCAAGAATAATTTGCAAGTACTATTAGTACAATACAAATATTTGACCGAGAGCTGTTGTCTGGCACGACCTTTTCCATTTCCCAATTTCTCCGTTCCAACTGAACCTACTAACGAACGAGCAAGCAAAAGTATGGAGAAAGAGAGAAAGCAGCGGCCTTCAGGGTGTCAACGGCACAGACTGATCCCCGTGTCCAATCACTCCCTGCAGGTTAGCAGTGTCCCCCCCTGCCCTCCATGGCTCCAGGTCTCAGCTATTAAACTGATGAATCACTGCTGCTCATGTTTCGCAGATGCCCTCGCTGACCCTGTAACCTCTCCACACAATGTCTCATATAAATTCAAATCTGGCTGACTCTGCCCTCATCGGGGCTTCTTACAACTGATACTCCTTTGGAGGACAGTGGAGGGGGGGACTCAGCTGCGAACGATTCAGCATGAAACCTCAAATCCAGTCTTTTTCATTTTCCAGCTAAGAATGAGAAGACGGAGGGATTTGTCAAACTCACAGAAAACGTGAAAGTGTGATAATTTGCTGTATAATGCCGTGTTCCAGGGAACTGGAATGTAATGAAACTGGAGGAATTTGGTGATAACCTACTCTGTCTCTGCCAGGGCGCTGATACCTGAAGGATAATGGATTCCATGTTACTGTGAACTGTAATGGCAAAAGCAATCAAAGAGCAAATCTGAGGCACAAAGCCAAACAAATAGTGTGCTTCTGAAGAAGCTTATCTCAAACCTGTCTTTGGGAATGCGCAAAGTGGCTGGTAGGCATTCATTATGTATGCAGGCAAAAACAGTCCTATGTATTATTATGGGAAGAGAGAAATGATCGATCTGGTGCAGAGCCTCTATCTAGCAATAAAGCTGTTGTGTGAAATGGTAGAACTGTAGAATACCAAGCAAGTTTGCTGTGGTTATGCTGCCTCTATTTCTCTGCTATAATTTGCCGGCCCGAAAAATTGCTACTGTATAACCATGTTGCAATGCAAATCAGGGCGCTGCGCTATAGTGCTCGACTCACAAAGGACCAGCACTAGTCAGAGAAATAAAGAGGAGGAAAATAATTGAGGAAGACAAGCATAGAGGAGGAAAATTGCGTTTTATGTCTGCCATTGTGATTTTCTTGTTTGTCTATCTCTTTTATGGTGAAATTTGCATTCACATTTTAAGCATATTGCTGATGCTGATATCCAGAGAATGTTCCAATGAGTCAGCAGGACACAAAACTGTTCATGGGCAAACTGGCTGTTACAGAGATCGTGCTAAGGCCACATACCACCATTAAATATTTGTTTTTTACAAGGCCTTTGGATTTTCTTTTTCTTTTTTATCCCACTTGCACAATCTGATGTTTTTTAGTTTGGTTTATTTGCACACTGGTGATACAATTTAGAAGCTAAGAGATTAAATAAGCTGCTACAGTTATAAGGAGAGAAACAAATTAATTTGTGCAGGTGAGGATAAAAACAAGGGGCTTATGGGAAATAAACAAACCACAAAAGTGAAGATGACAAGCACAGGCAGAATTACCCTTTTATCTTATTATTGCATTTTTTTTAGTTGTGCAAATGAATTAACTGCAACTCTAAAGGGGATAAAAGAGGAGAGTTTGTGTGAAAATGGGAACAATTAGAGCCATTAGCTGCAGAAAAGCCGCTGGATGAGGCCAAACAATCGCTCGTTATTAGTGATGACACAGAGATGGCCAGTATGATGGAGTCACAGTAAGACACCTATTTAGGTTCAATTCAATGTAGGTGTCTGTAATTATGGCGGCAGATATAAGCAACAGTGTTTAGATCAACAGCTTCATAACACTTTTTTTAACCAGGTGCGTGATTTGTGTTGTGAATATTTAATAGAACTAAATCTGTTGCTGTGTAGTTTATCAAGGCACTAGAGAAAATATACAGCAGAGAGACCTCAGCATATAAGGCAAGGCAGTATACTTGACATCTAAATCTATGCAAGCATGCATAATGACTTAGAAAATCCAAACATTACTCAAAACAAATCCTTCACGGGACACTGGTTCTGGTGTCTTGGGGTCACGTACGTTTTTGACAGAGTTGTTTGACAGGCACATACGGTATACTGCCAGGTGTTAATTGATTGCCCCACTCTTCAAGCCACCCTAAATCATCCCACCTAGATTAGATTGTACTGTGTGCCAGGCGTATATAGGGACAACAGCAGTGATGTAGTGGTAAATAAAGCAGGTAAACTATATATGACCTCCACCAGGTGATCATTTTAAGGCAAACAGCGGCCATTAGGAACAAAAATCTATGCTGTTTTCGGAAAAGCGTTGCTTTTTTGTCCTAAAAGACACTATACTAAAATGTTGGGTAATCTTTCTTCCACATATTAAACGGCTGGATAAACTGAATTTTCAATGAGTTTATCCTCCATTGAATCCCTGGATGCCAGCGTCCTCATTCGTAGGTCATTATTTTTTTTCCATACACTTTCTATGGTACAAAGCATCCAAATATCTTCTCTTGCTCAGACAAAAAAGAAAGAGAAGGAGCAAATAAAGTGCTTTCTTAGGGTTATATTAAATTTGCGGGAGAGAAATTGTTACCCGATCTTCATTGTTTAATATATCAAAAAGTCAATCATCCAAAATGTTATTTTGTAAGATCTTGCAGCAGCTAATAACTTCAGCAAATATACTATAATGTATTTTGCTTTCATTCCATTTTGTCACTGCAGATTTTAATGTTTTTAAATGCAGGATGACTCACTTTCTAAACTCTGTGAATGTTGAGTGTGTACTGAGCCAACTTGACAAACTGTCTAGGAGGCAGCTGTTTTGGGTTGTTTTTTAGTTTGGTTCATTGAGTGTCACAGAAGTAATTTACCTGTGTGAATAGCTCTTGTCCCTGCACAGTGACTGGGGGTGTAGCGAGATTGCTTTGTCTAAAGCAGACAGGCCATTTTGCTGTAGCTTACGACACGTGCAGCAGCAAATCCATAAATCGGCCTGTACGAGTATTTTTTTATTTTAGTGGAGTGCTTGGGAGCGATGGATTTCCTGGTGCACAACAATGGTATTGATCCTCCTTCAGTAGACCAGCGGGAGATTCTTTGGGGAGAGTCAATAGGGAACTCGTTAATCATTACTGTAAGGGAAATCATTTTTGTTGTTGTTTTTGTCATTTTGCTCATCTTCAGGCAAGAGCAAACAGAGATGATGCCTAGCTGTGTCGTATAAGATGAAGCTGGCCAACTGTGAAAACAGAAAAGAAAGCACAGCAGGTTGGTGATCATGGGGCGGGGAGCATGACTGCCAACATGACATGACATGAAAGAACCAACATTTACCATTTACATTACATTCATTGGAAATCTACAATGCTGCAGTAGCCACCCAGGTTTTATCCCATTTTCACTTGTCTCTCATCCATGGCTTATATGGGCTTAACATTCTAAAATTTTCAGAAGTCCTTTCATCCTTCGTGAAAATCAATGTCAGCCAGCTGAATGAGGCAAACTGTGAGAAGTGTTTGATGTAATGTAGCATGAGTCAGAGAAACCAAAAATGAAGCTTGTGTGTATGCACTTTTGTCTGTTTGTGTGTGTGTGTGTGTGTGTGTGTGTGTGTGTGTGTGTGTGTGAGTGTGTGTGTGTGTGTGTGCGTGGGCGTGTGATGGGAGGCAGGTCACCATTGGTCACAAAAACAGACTCATGTTCTGAGACATCTACAGCATCTGACAGGCAATGTCCAATAAAAAAATCTGTGTAATGCCCCCTATGCACGCAGCATACTATGAATTTTGGAAACACAACAGGCAGACAGAACATACCATGTGCTTTAAGTACAATCACCAATAAGACAAAGCATCTATTTTCTTTCCTATTTTTTGTATTTAAAAGTATGACAGGAGAGACTGTGTTGCTAGTCAAGAGTGAAGAAAATAGTCAAGAAATTAGTGAAACAAAGATTATCTCATTTACTTTGGTTTGAGTGTTAAACCATAATTTCTATAGACGGATTTATCCAAATATAGTTTAGGTTTGCACACCTTACTTTTCTCCAAGTTCTCAGAGCAATAGGATATATGTTAAAATCAACCTCATTGGTATTCTTGCTGCTTCATATTATTGGGAAAAAAAGAGTCTGTTGATCAAACCCACATTTTCCAGCTGACATTAATGTTAAGAAGCAAAACTGAAATTGAACAAAAAAAGATACTCGCATAATAATGAAGTGGGAGTACATAAGATACGCTTGCCAAAGACCAGCTGAAGTGGAAACATTACTCAATAAACCACAATGAAAGCATTAAGTCTGTGTGGGAATCAGTCTTCTATTTCACTGCCTTTTGCATCAAGCACCTAGTCAGGATTTTGGATGTGCATGCAGTATGAGTATAGCAAGAGTACTGGTGTGCTTGGGTAATTCTTTTTTCAGGTTTTGGCTCGTATCCTTTTCATTTCCAGGAAAACTGTGATGGTATTATTCCCGGACAGGCTCTGTGACATGGCTTTCATCCATATTTCAGGCCCTTACTGGGGTCACTCTGCGTTCAGCCTGGCTTTCACTCTAGATGAGAGCTGTGGAAAACAAACCCTGCTGCCTACTGGTAAACAATATTTAGGGTGGTATGTGCTGTCTCCTCAGGACTTTGAGATAAAAGACATGAATAATGCAGGATCCCTGTGGGCCAATCAGTAACAAGATGCATCCTCCCTCCAAATTTGATCAAAATCTGACTGGCGGTGTAGCAGTTATGGCCTTTCAGTGTTTGAAATTCTGACATTTAATTACAGCGTCTCCATCAGGCAAATCAGTGTAATTTAAATACCAGAACACAGTGACAGAATGCATCAACCCTCCAAGTTTCATCAAAATCAGACAAGCGGTGCCTAAGATCTCACGTTTTACAGACAGACGGACACAGACCGATCCATAGTCCCCAACTCCTGATTTCACATTGCATGGAAGACAAAAATCCATCACAAATCCAATGCAACAGATGCAACATTACACTACAGATGTAGTTGTTAAGTCTGTGGAAAGATCAATCTGTTGGCAATTGTCAGTGCTTTCATTAGATTTATTGTTTTGGGACGATGCCATTGTTTCTTCTCCCTGTCGCTCTCCTCTTTGCCTCTTTCTCTCCTTCTCCTCCCCTCCTTTTTCTCATATTATAACGCATAATTAAACAGTTTTTTTTATTGTTTTTCTGTCTAACTACATATACTCCTGTCTTGGCAAGGTGTCCTTTGATTAAAAAAAAAAAAAAAAAAGGGCCTCCATCCCAATGGGTCTAACTGTGTAAATGAAGTGAGAGTACATCATACGCATGTAAAGAACAAAGACAAAGGAAGGTGGGGTTTTTTTTTCCCCAGACAAAGACCTTGAATAAGAACACAAGGCCTTGTATTCAATCGCCTGCACTTCAAATATGCCAATCCCCCAAGTAGAAGTCAAAGAAAACTCTCCTTGTCCTAAAGCATCACTGTCTGTTCACACAGCGAGCAACATGGTTGATGGGTCGATTGTTGGCGGTGTGCGAGCCTCCGATTGCATCCATCTCATGCAGCTACAAGTTTTGAACAGGCGAATTATGAATATTTCACAGCTTTGGTGTTGCCTTTCATAACATCATTAGACAACAGAGGAACCCTCACACGGATTTGCTAGAGCATAAAAAGCCTTTTTTTTTTTTACTAAATAAATCAATTTCTTTCACACTGTAAAAGTCTTTGCTCTGAATTTGTGCATCTTCGTCTTGTGTTTATTCTGTCAGTGACACAGAATGAAACTGGATGATTTGCTTTCTTAAAATGTCTGGCCACAGGGGAGTTGGGTCAAACCTGCAGGTGGAACTTGTTCATTGATTTGAGTGCAGAGTTGGTGGTTAGTTTGACCAACATATTGAAGGCTGCAGAAGCAGCTGAGCAGATAGATGACACTGGTGGAACTGCATGGAATCTTTTAATGTGGTATAAATGTGTTGACTTTAGCACAGCTTTGGCTGGAGGTAAAGTGATGACAAGGAAAATAAAATTAAAATAAAATAAAATTCTCCTTCAGCTGGGAATGCAGGAATGCAAGGATGCCTCTAATGTTTCTTCCCCTGGAGTGAACAGAAAGAGGCAAATCAGCAAAAAGGTATTTTCTGATATCAGCAGCAGATAATAAATGCCAGTGTTTTCTGATCACATCCTTTATTTTTGTTGCTCGTAGGGCATCATGGGATGATTTTATTTGTTCTAAATCTAGGCTCTAGTCAAAGCTAAATTGAGAAAAACTATCAGCTTTTGTACATATTTGTGCGTAATACGTAAAAATTGTCTACAGAGCAGTTTTAACAGCACTGTATGGACATTTTTAGCATACAAGAAGCAGAAGTTTCGATGGACTTGACAAAGTTTTGTATACTTCATATTAAACTTGATTCATATAATCATGAAAAGAAGTGAAATCAGACTGTGTAGCTTTAAAGATCATAAAAATATTCAAATAATTGTCATGACTGTGCCTTGTACTTGCAAGGTCATTTTCAAAGTAACACAAGTAGTTCTATCAGGACTGTCAGGCCTGATGGGCTGAAACGTCTGCTGTAATTATTCTTCGCCATTTCACACTTTTTGAGCACCGTTTTGCACCATGTCTTATTAAAGGAACTTGTTTTGCTATCTCTCCCTGATTTCCTTTCTTGAGGCTTTTCATGCCCTTGCCAATCAGTGTGCAGGTTCTTCTGTCGCCTCTCTTGTATGATTCATCTGAACCTTCACACCTGACGCAACTAGCAGCTATTTTGGCAAGACAGGCGCAGTATGAAACCCTCCTATCCAACCTTTCAAAACATAATTTTCAGGAGTTAACATATAGCTAGCTAGCAAGCCTTTATGTAGCATTAATCAAAAATAAACTGAAAAAAACTTAGCACTTACCAACAATGGATGCAACCGTTCTCCAAGCATCGATTTTTAGATGTTTATTCCTGTAGTCTTTCAAATAAAAGCTGTAGAGAACTGGGAAGCTTTGAATGCCTGTAAGCAACTTCTCGTCCATTCTCCACTTGCCAGGTGGAACTAAGCAAAATCACATCAGTAGGGAAACAAGAAAACATGGAGATCTGATTGGCAGCTGACGGCCGCTGACCATGAAAAGTTCAGCCGTGTCCAACTTTTCTCAGCTGACAAGCTTTCTGACGTCTATCATCGGAGTTTCTTGGGTCGCTCAACTCTATAGGAAATATGGACCTGCAGTGACTTGTTGATTGTGTTGCTTGCAGTCTGAACACACAGTTCACAGACACAGACTCTCCTGGCAGTATCAAATTCAAAGCATCCACTTCTTCAAGGTGTTTCTGACGACTTCAAGTGGCCTTCTGTCATGAAGAAGTGTAGATTCCAAACATGAACATGAGGCAACAAGCTAGTCGAGTCTCAATTCTCTGAGGTTCATCATCACAGATCACAGCTCTATATGCATAATTTACAGGCTATCCAGGCTAGAAGGAAATGTCCTATGGAAAGATGTGTTAAAGTACAGAAATAGTTCCCCATCTACGTTGGATAAAATGTTTCAAAGCTGAATACAGTGGATCAGAGGGTGAAATTCTACTCTTTTTTTTTTAGCCTCACAAGCCAGAAAACCTTGCTAGTTGATGTGTTCAGCTCTCAAGATAATACGGCTCACAAGGCTACCACTATTACACAAAATCCAAATTAGTAATTTCAGAAGCATTTTGTGAGAGTGTATGGATGGTGGATGGTGCTACTATGGCTAAAAGATTTCTGAATGAGGCACAAGATGTGATGGTGATGACAACATCACCAATGTGCAGCCAGGAACTAGCCGCACCACATTAGGAAAGTGGTGTCTACTGCTTTTGTTGCCAAATGGATCAACAAAAACTGCACTGGCCAAGAGTGCAATTTTGTAGCGTCCACTTCCGTAGATGGAAATAATGATTTTTCTTCTGGCAAGCTGCAGGAGCCTTGTTTTTTTTATTCTCTGCTTCAGTGTTTTTGGACTGCACTGCCCTGAGATCAGAACTTTGACGTCTTTTTCCTTGAATTTTCTGTTTCTGTAAAAAGTTTGAGTTTCGGTAGGTGGCGCACTTTTCTTTGTCTGGTCAGCCATGGTGGCTACCGCTGCTCATTCCAACTACCCAGTTCGTCTTCTATTTATTCTAAACAAACCACTGTTGCTGCTGCTGGAAACGTAAAACGCATCACTGCCTGTGCATCGGAGGATTTTTCCCAGATTTTTCCCGGAAGAGACCTACCCGACATCGAGAGGCGCAGCAACTAACGATTATTTTCGTTGTCGATTAATCTGTCGATTATTTTCTCAATTAATCGATTAGTTGTTTGGTCAATAAAATGTCAGAAAATGGTGAAAAATGTCGATCAGTGTTTCCCAAAGCCCAAGATGATGTCCTCAAATGTCTTGTTTTGTCCACAACCCAAAGATATTCAGTTTACTGTCATAGAGGAGTAAAGAAACCAGAAAATATTCACATTTAACATTTCAGGTTTTCACACATTTCAGGTTTTCACACATTTAAGAATCAGAGAATTTTGACTTATTTTTCTTAAAAAATTACTCAAACCGATTAATCGATTATCAAAATAGTTGGCGATTGATTTAATAGTTGACAACTAATCAATTAACCGCTCACTCTATTCAGAACAGTAAATGTAAAACCTTTTATAAATTGGGTCCGGGCTGAATCACCATTGTGTCAATCGGGAACAGAGAGTACAATTTATTTATATGAAAATGTTGCAGATAAGTTGTTTTTTGTGCAAGCTAGAAGGCCCTGGAGGGTGAGTCAGAGTTCAAGCAATGAAGAAATACGAGCCAAACCCTGGCCATTACCAGCAGACTCAGACTAGCACTTCCTCTAAGAGAAAGAATGATCAAGGCTGTCTCACAGATTCTTCTCCACTGCTCTATTCAGAACAAATCTTTACAGTCAGTTTCTGTAGAGAGTACTATAGTGGCGGACCATATGAAACAAAGCATCCTGTCAAGTAGTCTTCTGCACTTTCTTTACCTTCTGACTGGCAGCTCATGCTCAGTCACCAGCAGACCCAGACAGAATGTACACAAGTTTATTTCATTTCATGTGGCATGTTTGGCTGTGTTTTGTTTTGTTGTTTTTTTTGCTTCTAAAGCATACTACCTCTAATGCTAACATAAAAAAACCATGATTTGTATATATGAATGTAAATGTTCTAGGGGTCAGCAGGATTGGCTCCCGAAGAAGAAGATGGGGTGGCAGTCGGTGCCCTTTTTGCTTCTCATACAAAACCTCTAGAGATCAAAGTTATTTTTGAGACCGATTTATTATTAGATGGTACACCGTGGAAAGTGATAGGAAAGTTGGCAGAGGAAGACGGCGGGTTTGACATTCAACAAAAGGTCATGGCCTGGACCACCTAATGTGCTGCAAGTACATGGTACATGCCCTTAGCCTGCTGCGCTTGCAGGACGCCCAGGACAAAAGTTGCATTTCTGAGTGAGCAGGTCCTCATTAGTATGCAGAAAGACACATGTGGCCCAGATGGATTGTAGAGGCAATTATATTAATACTGAATCAACTGCTCATTCTCCTCCATTTTCTGCTGGGACGAAAAGGCTGTCAGAGAAAACTACTGTAACAGAGTAGAGATCAAAGGATGAAATGGAGTCTTGTGATGTGGCGATTGATGTTCCTGCCACTCACGGCTTATATGCCCTCGCTGGCCAAGGATGAAATCCCACCAAGACTATCTCTGCAATGGCCTGCTCTATTTAACAAACAAACAAACACATAAACAAATAAATAACCGAACACCCTTCACACCTATTCAGTTACACATATTCACACCTTGGAGCTGCCCGGCGCTACTACAGCT
This sequence comes from Centroberyx affinis, assembly GCF_046629955.1. NCBI lineage: Eukaryota > Metazoa > Chordata > Actinopteri > Beryciformes > Berycidae > Centroberyx > Centroberyx affinis. The sequence continues at coordinate 27,542 of NW_027281845.1, forward strand.
TTCCACTGATGAATGCTTTGCTCAAAGGCACTTTAATGGTAAAGATTGTCTAGTTCACGTCCCCAGCCAAGTTTTTTCACAGTTGGGAATTCCAAACACAAGCTCTTTTCCATTACCAGTAGGCCACTGCCTTTCCAGCTGTTTAAAATATACATATACATACATACATACTGAATGAGGGGAGGGGGAAGCCAACAAAAATAAAAAAGCAAAAAGGGATGGCAGAATTTTTGCTCTCCTAAGCCTCTCTGGATTAAGCTGAGTTGTCCTGAGTTTCAATCTTGCTGCTGAGATGGAAGAAAATATCTGTGGCAATAATAGCCGATATCAAACTGACAGTAAAAATTCTGCATGGCAGTTTCAGGTTTGCCCCTCCAGGCAGTAGCATGTTGAATAGGCTAAACAAGAGACTCACAAAAATGGCAATGTTAAAAGACTCATCTTTATACTTTAAACATTAAAAATTCTACATTAAAATATTTGCAGATCATAATCACATTTTTCTTTGGCATTCTGCTTAAGATTTAGTAGGCTATTTGTGGATTCTTAATTGGAGAGGGGATTTTGTATTTACTGGCATTCACAGAATTAATTACGCATCAAGTGTTTAATTAGGCTACAGCTGTATGCCTATTGCAATTACAAATTGATGCAGTACGGTGAAAAAGAAGAACATCTGGCTTGCAAAGTTAATTTACTACAAGCCACAGCAAATGCGCCGTTTCGGGGTGGTTTTCCTGTCAGTTCCTGGAACAATGTGGAATACACAGGACGCGCTAATTGCCTCTTCCTTTGTCAGGTATAGATGCTCAGCCAGAGCAGGAAATTGATCGAGATATCGCCTCTCATCCCGTAGAAAAGAGAGGGTCGGGCGGAGGGGGAGAGGGAAACAAACATCAGTTACCTTTTAAATTAGGTGAGTCCATTAGTTAATTGGGTTAGGACCACGTGGAGCAACGCGAGACTACACCCAAGTAACAATAGCCGAACATTTGTGCTGAAATGCTTTTGAGAAAAAGTTATTACCTTACCTTTTCGGTGAAAGATGAGGAGTGATGCGCTTCCTTACTGCCGACTATTACACGATGAACCGCAACACAGGTAAGTCAAAGCATTAATTTAGTTGATGCTGAAGAAAGGAGATCACTGTAGTCGCGTGCATGTGAAAAAGCCGCACAAAGAGACGGATTTCTGCGCGTGACTGCTGTCCCTGTCCAGCGCCTCTGACAGCAGCAGAGCGGGGATGTGCAGCCAAGTCCCCGGCACGTATCAGCCCGGATCTGATGCTCAACTCTCTGTTTTTCTCCTTTCTTTTAGATCGTATGTGCTGTCACTGTCATGTGATCATTCCCCACCGTCCAATGCTCTCTCCGCCAGTGCTCCACACACACCACGTTACAATGCTGCAGCTCACTTATCGCTTTTCAACAGCTGAAAAAAAAAAAAAAAAAAAAAAAAACGTACACAATCGCCCTACATAATTTACACATAATTGGTTACTCTGAACGCATAGCAAGCAAACACTAATTGCGATGAAAGTGGGGGATTTTAGACACCTGCCTCATTTTCACACTATTCACAGTAGCCTATCCTCTCTCTCTCTCTCTCTCTCTCTCTCTCTCTCTCTCTCTCTCTCTCCCTCTCTCCCTCACACACAATACTGTTTACACATTTATCATTTGGGAGATCCTCTCAAGAGCGCAGTATAACACTGTTATTCAGCAGGACTTTTTCTTAGAGGTAGTGTTCATTGATTTAGAAGAAAGAGCCAAGACCAACAAACTGAAAACCTCATTCATCCCAGTCTGGTCTGACCTATCTTCCACTTCGCTGTAGCTGGCTGGAGGAAAACAAGCCTTTTGTGATACAGACACACACTTTTTCTCCATCCTTGTAACATCAGCTTGATGTACCGGGTCTATCTTAAACACTATGCATCCCCTTCTAAAAGGCTCGTCCATCTTTTGTATGACTTTATGTCCATCAGCGATTGGTGTTTGGTTCTGTGTCCCTTCAGGCAGTGCTGATGTATGGCATTTGCTGTCTGAGGCTGTGCGAGGTTTTAAAATTGACATTGGCCCTTTACCGTCCTATAATGTCCTCCAGTCTGTTTTGTTTTTGTTTTGTTTTTTCTTGTGTAGAAAATTTTGCTTTGCCATCATCTTCAAGTCAGGGTAGGAAAATGTGACAATACGTATCATGGGGCAGAAAAATGAATCGTGATATTAGCTACATTTTATTCTGCTGTAGTAATCACAAACGAGATGCCTTGCCCATCACAGTTTCACAAGCTCTCCATCGAAAGTTTATTATTTGCACTTTGTAATGACATTTTTATATTGTTGTTTACATTCTAGCAAGCCTGTGCCATTGCTAAAAACATATGTGGCTCAGATGTCATTGAACTTTTATTAATTACATTGTATCGTGGTGGTATCAAATCGTATCATGAGATAAGCATTTCATCCCATCCCTACTGCTTAAACTAGGGCACTGTCTCTCCATTCCACAGTATTATTTTCAGTGACAGCTTTGTTGAACCCCCATCCCACATGTCTCAGCTGACTAGATAAAAAAAAATCAGAGGATGAAACACTACAAGGGAGGAGATTGTCAGTCATTTTTACAGCAGTTCTTGTTTTTGTTTTTTTCTACAATTGAGCAACATAAAACACCTCCATGCAAGATATTATGCAAGGCCATTCATTCACTTTTTCAGCAAAACCTGCAACAGGAACAGCTTTTGCGGTCTTTCGCCTACACGGATGCCGGCCTGTGACTCACATCATTAGCTCGCGTCTATTTTTATTTACAGGTGATTTAAAGGCAGAGTGGAGGGGGAAATCCTCTGTTGACAGTGTCCTCTATAATACAAGGCAAAAAGGCCTGCGGCAATTTAGCATCTCTTGTGTCATGGCATGGTTTCGATGCAACTTAACGAAGAGCTTATTAGTTAGATCAGCCTCTTCACCTCACTGTGTGGTCCCACCTTTGCTGCTTGACGAGGCCTGGAGGGCTGCTTTGCTTAAACCCAGACCGGTTGTTGGGAAATGATTGCCTTGAGGTTCAGTGTGTGAAATGCAGGCTCTCTGGAGAATGTAGAAGGGGCTTTTACTGCAGTGCTGTGTGTGAAAGGTTTAAAAAAAAAAAAAAGGTTTAAATCTATGCAGACTGCGTGGACACAGAAATATCCGGACTTTGGAGGGGTTGAAATACCCTGGTGCTCTTCTTAATGACTTTGAGAACTCTCTGAGTGTGTGTATGTGTGTATGTGTGTGTGTGCGTGTGTGTGTGTGTGTGTGTGTGTGTGTGTGGACTTGGTGGGAGTCCAGACAGGTTGTGGCCTCACACTCCACAGCATTGCCTCTGGTAGGTTATTCCTCCTTTCTTGGTATTCTCTTGCTCTCTGTCCCATATCTTGTCTCTCATCTCTTATCTTTGATTCTCTTCCCCTCTCTCTCTCTCTCTCTCTCTCTCTCTCTCTCTCTCTCTCTTGCTCTCTCTCCCCCCCTCTCTCTCTCTGTCTTCATTTTCTTTGTTGTCTGCCAGCCAACCCGGCTCCCACAATTTCTGTTTGAGGTACACCATTGATCATCACTCACGGGAAAATCAATATACAGCCACCTATCAAAATGGATCTTCCAGCAGCAAGTCCTCTCTTCTTTCTCCTCTTCTAAACAGTATTCATTGCAGTACTCTGTCCTTGCAAGTTAGCTGATGGTAAACAACTTTAGAAATCAAATTAATTCAGCTCCAGATGAATAACAATCGATCTTTTTGACCAAGGCTTTTTCTTTTTCCAGACAAGGAGAATCCAAACTTCTCTACAGGCTGCTCTGATGTCAAGGGCTGAGTAAATCTTGGTGGGATACAAGCTGTGTATAGCTCACTCTCTTCTTCCTCCCACACACTGACCTTGTTGTAACCCTGACCTCCTCCCAAGCCATCTGTTTCACAAGGCTGCAGGGCTTTAAAGAGTCTAAATCAATCCCCCAAAAAGACAAGCTAATACAGCTAAAGTCTAAAATGTTTCTTAACTAGTAGAGCTGTATTGATTGGACAGTGTTAATAAAACAATGGAGGAGTTGCAATCCAAAATGAGATCTATTTTGAAAAAAAGAGACCCTAACCCTATTACAAATTGAGGGATAACTCAATATCAAAATTAAAACAGTGCTACTCTCTAACCGATGATATGGAACTGTAATCCATGCTTTACAAAATCATGACATTTGTACAGAGTGGATCATCTATATTTTAGAAACATTGAAATATAAACTTTGATCAGAACTAGACAGCTTCACACTTTGGCGCCCCCAAGTGGTAGTGAGAGAAAACTGTTTTAACTTTGGAGGACTTCATTACCTAGAAATCACGTAACGTGACATCAGTATACTGCACACTCCTTGGACAATTTTTTATTCTTCTGTAGTGGCTGGTGGGGATGGAGATGGTGTAGATGGTGGTTTTCACAGCAGGTTCAGCCATGTTAGTTTCTCTCATTCAGCTTTCTCTAAGTGGAGCGCTCACTCGCTGCTGTTTATGAGAAAGTTTTATATTTTGCTCTTAGGTTTCGATTTGTCACTTCCTGTGTGCTGCAAAGATTTCCTGCCTGTGACCATACCCAACACCCAAAATTAATTTGCGCAAACGTGAGCTTTTCAACAGCTAGAGAGTAATTGTGAATAATGGTGTAAATGTTGGTCTTTTCAGGTCACTTTAGGATCGTTTGGCTTCCGGAGACTTGGATTATGCTGGACGAGCTGCATGGAGCCATTTTATGGTTATCTTCTGTTATTTTTTGAACCGTGAAGTCAGGTCAAGTCAGCTCCCCACCAACTTCAGTTGTTTTGGAGAAGGCTTCTATGCCGTTCCTCTGTGGAGCTCAGGGCCTGATGTATGGGCTAACAAACTTCACCCGAGTTTCAGCTGGCATTGGGGTGAGTAGATAATGACTGAATTTTAATTTTTGGGTGAACTATTCCCTTAAGAGGCACGGGATACTCCTTTCTTGTTGCATTCCCAATTTGTGATTGAATAGATTGTATTTTAAGGGTGTATTTTTACATAAAAATGCCTAATGCAGCTTACAGGTAAGGTTTTTTTAGTGGAACAATTCATGCTCTATTGCTTCGCATATTTACATATAATGTGCTGTATCTACTCTACTGTCTTTGTGAAGAACTTATCTTATGTCACTTCACCTCCCAAGAGAGAGGTCAACCTTAAAACGAGGTTTAACACAATGTTTGTATTGGATAAAGCCATATTGGTCTAAGCCCAAATATTCAGCAAATGGGTATTGACTTTTGGAACACCGAAAGCCTATTGAAAGCAATTGACCCATCTCCTCTGACTCGATTGTCATTAGCTGTGAGGTTATTAGATTTCTGTGGACTGGGAAAATTCAATTTCAGAAATCATAGTGTGACATTCAGAGCACAGGTCGTGTTTATGGATGAATGTCATTCGAATGGAAGTTGTTGCCTGAGGAGAAACACACTCCATCACAATAACGGTCCAGTCAGTACACAGTTTGATTGCACTTCTTGACTCAAACAAGAAAAAAGTGATTGAGTCTTAAAGAGTTTTTACACATAATGCTATGGCATGAATTTGCAATTTGTGATGTTTTATACAGCCTTAGACATAATCCTATACAAATTAAGGAATTAGATTTTGATTAATGGTCTCTCTAAGTACTAGAGTAATAATGACAATATAGTTACTGCTTCTTTTATGACTCCCATTATCTTACAAGTGTATCTATTTAATTGCCATTACAGATGTCTTACTGTATAATGATATTGGTGGCTAACCTTTTCAATTGACCACAGTACTGTGACTCCTGTACAATTACAGCCAATTCAAATGGCCGATCTTATGGTCCGCATAATAAATAAGGACATTCATCACACTTCATCTTTATGTGGAATGGGAATTGTTTTCTGCACTAAGAAACGTGGTGCAGTGTTTTGAGGACATGAAGATGGCAGTCAGGCAGAGTCAGTGTCTAGCATTGGAATCGGTGGACAACACACACAACAGGCCCGCGTTCCAACGGGCCGAGCGAGGACACACTATCTGCCTGTCGGGAAAAGGGCATCAAGGCTGCCTAATAGATTTGTATTCATTATTCAGACCTTGGCTCAACACTGCACAGAAATTTGCCGAGAAATGTCAACATCATGTGCCTGTAACGAGCTGTGCTGTCACCCCATTTTTAGAGACAAGGCTTATGAGACAAGAAGAGAGATGGACGTTTTTGGTGTACCGCCATGTAGAACAAGCACATTTTCGTGTTTGGTTTTTTAAACACGCTTTGCTTTTTATAAATCAAAGATAATTATTCACTCTTCCTGTTATTCATTCCAACATATACAGCGCTATGGACTGATTAATAGACATGAGTCAGGATGCATGTGGGAGTGGGAGACAATTATCCCTTCTTCCTGTTACACATTCCCATATATACAGCACCACTGAATGTGCGACCACAGATAACCTCAGGTGTATCATACATTTTAGTTTTATTTTGCTGTTTTCATGTGAAAAACATGTGACAAAGTAAGGTGTTACCTCGTCAGAATGGGGTTTTTCTCACGTTTTAACTTTAATGGAAGAATTACATGATTCTCTATGGGTTGAGAAAGTTGTATGACCCTTGGGCTTATGAAACCCTTTCAAAAGCTAAAAACAAAGCTGATTTTCATAGTTCCTGGAGATGCAAGGTTTTCATCTATCTATCTATGTGTCAATGTATAGGAAGCTCATTTTACATGCATAAACAAATGTGACTTTTGGGAATTATGCAAAGGCTGTTCCTCCAACACCTGACAAACATGCAACACATTGGCTAGTGAGTGGAGGCTGCAGTTAGTTCAGACTAATGATCTCCTGCACAAGGGAACCTTAATCAATTCATCTTAGTGACCTAATTCAGAACTATGCCATTCGCGAGCACTATCTAATGAGGAGAAAAACCTCTTATCCAGCTAAATCAGAGATGCACGTATGAGTCATACTTCTCCATAAGTCAGGTCCAGCCACTCCTCTAAACCAGAGAACATTATGTCCCATTCAGCATTGGTAGCTACAGTATTAATAGACTCTCCTCTCTACATGAGTCAGGATGCACTCGCATTCAAGGGTGAAAGACAGCACACCCCCGAGGAAGACTAACGTCGAAACGTGAGGTGTGATTGTTGTGTGCTTTAGCTTTTCAATAAACGTGGACTGGAGCAGCATTACTGCCTCTCAGCATGTGCTTTCACTGGTTCATATCATCCCACGTTAGCGACGGGGCTTATGAAATGAGAAAATAGATGTATGGTTTCTTTTTTTTTGTACTGACATGTAGAAGAAGCGCATTTTCAGGCAGGCTTTGCCATCGGATTTGGAAAACATCTTTCTAAAAACCCTTCTCATATTTTAAATGAGTGATAATCATTAATTCATTCCAACATATACAGTGCCATTGATTGATTAATAGACTCTTTTCTCTACATGAGTCAAGATGCTGTCACATGTGGGAGCGGGAGACAGCACAACCCTGGAGGAAGACTAATGTTGAAACGATGGGTGATGTTTTGTGTGCTGGCTTTTCAATAAGCATGGGCTGGAGCAGCATTAATGTCTGCATGTGATTTCATTGGTCTATATGTACAGTAATCTGCTGGGGGTTTTTTTGGACTGCACTGCAAACAATCTACATGCAAGAGAGGCCTAGTTACAGTTTTCCTTGGCTTCTGTCTCATCTATGGATCAGAAAGCATTTGTAGCTTTACCCTTTGTGGGGAAAAAAGACATTTCATTTTTAGTGTTGCTTTCAGTCTGCTTTGGATGTAGAAAATGGGAGGTGAAGGAATTTCTTCACCACTGCTTTCTGTGCAATTCTCCTTTTCACCTCAGGTTCATCAGTGGTGCTACCAGACGCTGTATGCATTGATTTTCACTGCACTGCAAAATGTTGTCAATGAAGGCACTTTGCTATTGATAAGATGGATGTGCAAATTGATTCATCTGCTCTGGGACTATAATTTCAGTTCACAGCAGACACACGATATTGAGCAATGCTGCTAATGCTCCTTCGAATAGATGGTAGAGGACAATAGAGGCTGAGAATACGTGGGTGGAACGCCAATCCTGCCTTTGAAAATACAGTTGTGCCATCAGTAACATACACAGCTCTTTATCTACAGAAGTAAAAAAAAAAAAAAGCTTATCTGCACTGATTTTTTTCCACTGTTGAAGACACAATCCCCTGTAAACGGCTCAAGGACACCACAGTTACAAACCGTCTTCAGTCTGTTAGACTGATGGTTACTAGACGATTTCAGCAGATTACTGTGGTTTTTCCAAGATGCTTCATCTCTCCTATTTTCAGTGCTGGAGAAGCATTGTAATCCTATTCTCCAGGGGGCCATGGCTGGATGATCTGTGTCTGCTGGTCAGTGCTGCAAGCTCCATTCAGGCCGGGATCGATATAACCCAGTTTAATCTGGGTGCTGCTGGTGTAATAAACCAGAGCATTAGCGTTGGGTGCCCACGAGCAAAGAGCCTAACTGCAAACCAGGTGGGAGGAGGACAGGATGGGAGAGAGACAGAGAAGGAGTCTGTATAGGGTGAGAGTGTGTATGTGTGTGTGTGTGTGTGTGTGTGTGTGTGTGTGTGTGTGGGCATGTGTGCGTGCGTATGCATTGTTTGTTGGGATAATAGCATTTTCTTCAGGGTTGAGTTACCGGGTATTTGTCCTGTCAAGATAAATCTCAGCACTGAAATCTGATAAATAATATTGTTTATAGGCAACAGGTAACTGCTAGTAAAGCCACCGTAACTGCAGTTCCATAAGGCACCATAACGCCCACATGACCCTGCAGTATCTTAAAGTTATTTACACAGAGAGGCTCCTAAATTCTCTTTTTTTCCAGTTTTGAATTTAATTTACTAACCAACCACTGGGGAGCCCAAAAGCCAACAGAAGGTCTCTTCCACAGCTTTCCACTAAGAAAACAAGAGAAAAACAGAATGCTAATTCTACAGCTTCTGCTGCTTCTGTTCGTCTAAAATTTATTCCAACAACTCCGCTGAGGCTACAGCAGCACCGTGTCTGTTCCCACTGCTCCTGTAACTGCTGGCCTCATCCATGAAGAACACATGTCTGTGAGGAGTCAGTGAGTTCATCTATCAAGTCGGTTCATTCTTGGTGAACATCTATCACACATGAGGACTTATTGATCAGGCTGGACAGCATGGGACACTGGGTGTTTTACAGATGGTCAGAGGAGGTGGCAAGTGAAGACCCAGGAGGAGCACAAAGGCACATCAGTATGATTTCTGTGCTTCCACCTCTGCCATTATGGTGTCAGAAAAGATGGACTGTACACCTCCTACCTTTTCACACCAGCAGTTTTTCATTCAATCAATCATGTGCAACATGCTCATTCATACACATTTTCAACATATCTACATGTGGAGGTCGACACAATATTCAGTATGTTAATAATGGAATATATATGTTATGTCAATATACTGTTTGTATATTGATATAGCATATATCCCAAAGTAGACACACAGAAATGTTGAAAAAGCTTTTTAAGAGTGTAGTTAATCTTGTCTCCTTCCACTTCCACTTCCTAATATCCATAGCCTGTATCAACAAATAGCACCAGTGTGTGTGTCTGTGTGTGTGTGTGTGTGTGTGTGTGTGTGTGTGTGTGTGTGTGTGTGTGTGTGTGTGTGTGTGTGTGTGTGTGTGTGTGTGTGTGTGTGTGTGTGTGTGTGTGTGTGTGTGTGTGGGGCTTTGCACCAAACAATTTAAAAGGGAAGCGAAGGATATAAGTAATTACTTTGCAGAGAGACCTTGGTTAATTACAGCTTTCTTTCTAAGTTCTTGTCTTTTAAATGAGATACATTGGTGTGTGAGTGTGTGTGCGTGCATCTGTGCTTGGGCGTGTGTATGCGTGTGTGGGTGTGTGTGCATGTATGCATTCCTGCTTGCAGGCGTAAGTGCATTTATTGTCTTAAAACAGCAAAGTACTTTGTTAATTTTGATTACTTTGGTTTGAAAAACTGCATGTAGCACCACATCAGCACATTCAATAGAAAGCTCATTCTTTGCAATTGCCATCCCAAATACACAGGAGATTCAATGAAGACGAGGGTTCTTAATCATTCATGTCTCATTTGTATCCATAGATTCAAATTAATGCTGATCTCATTTTGACTGTGTAATCCATGAGCGCTCAGCTGCACCTGTGTGTTTTTCATCTAATGAGCTCTATGTAGACTACTCTAGATCTGTAGATATCTATATTGACGTAACGTTAGTGCTTTGCAATTATCTGAAATGGAACCTAATATTTTTTTGCTTAGCCCGCATTTTATTTTGCATTACATTTACATTTAAAGTATTTAGCTGACACTCTCATTCAAATCAGCTTACAGCAGAGTATACTTAAGTTCCTAGATTGCCAACTAATACTTCCCCTGCCATTAGTGTGCTGCATGTTAATGGTACAGTACACTGTTCTTTCTGCACAGGGATTGAATTTGGGCATGGGCAGCTTTGTCCAGGTTGTCATGGCGGCAGAAAGTGGCGGTCTCTGGTGCATGTTGGGTCCCGGGGCCACAGCGATTTCCCGGCAGTCGGCCGGTCACCTCAGGACCTGAAGTGCCCCGCGTGTTCCTCCGCTCCCCCGGAGCGCTGCGCACCAGTGGATATGCGCTGAGCTGTACTACAAGCCCACTATGCCTCCTGTGGGACAGAGGCTGGTGGGGTGGAGGATGGGAAGCCTGGGCTCACTGTGGTGGGGTTGTTGAATTATGCATATCCTCCGCCCTGCCTGCTTCCATCCCTCCCTGCAGCACATCGACCGAGACCTCCATAACACTGTGAATGAAACCAGCTTGATATCTTTCTCTCCACCTCACTAAATCGTAAGTGGGGCGTTTTTTTGTTGGTTTTTGCAGCAATTTGTATGGAAATAGCTACTAGATTCATCCACCGTGATATCCTCAAAATATTAGAGGCGGTGGGTATTTAGCACAAAGAATGTGGGCCAGAAGCTGTAAGTAATTTAGCTTTCTAATTTGGAGTATTACTCTATTGTCCCAAAATAGGACAGAATCACCTCATCAGCAAAGAGAATATTTCATTTCTAACTTTTAGAGGTAAGATGAAAATATTGTGTCTTAGTTGAGATCATATTTCTTGACAGACACACACACACATACACTCACACATTGACACACACCCGACAAGCCAAGTCAAGAGTATTTATATAGCCCTTTATCACAAGCATGTCTCAAAGGGCTTTACATACCATATCATATACATGTCATGTACCATGCTGCATTACTAGTTATTATATACCATGCTACATCATATACATATTGCATATACATCATGTACGACCAGTAGATGCATACTGCATACACATATACTGTAGCTCCACTCACACATACACAAGTACATATGCAGACAAACAAACAAACATACACACTCAACAACACAACTTTGCTGAGAGGTAATGTTAAACACGGGTCCAGTCATCCTTTGTGTAAATACGAGGCTCTAAAATTGTCTGACCTTAGATACTGAGGAGAAATTGGATATGCTTGAGGGAACACTTGTACTCTTGTAACTCTGTTTCCTCCCCCCGTCAGCCTCCTTCAAAATGTCAAATGCGCTTTGCACCTCACGGACACAAAGCGTCTCGTCTACTGTATTTCCACCAGCTCAGTATTAGGAATGCTAATGAGGATTAGCCTCTCCCTTCATTGGCATTCTCCAGAGTCCTGAGGAGCCAAGTCTAATTAAGACTCGCCACAGGCCACGCTTTCTCAAGTTGAGTAACAGGTGAGATAGAGAGATAAGATGGATGAATAGATAGATAGATAGATAGATAGATAGATAGACAGACAGACAGACAGACAGATAGGCAGACAGACAGACAGATAGATAGATAGGCAGACAGACAGATAGATAGATAGGCAGACAGACAGACAGACAGATAGATAGATAGACAGATAGACAGATAGATATGTAATAAAGTGTATGTAACCCAGGAATTTTGGCTAATTCACATGCAAATAGTAACAGTAGAATAAGACTGATCTCCATATTGTGTCTGTCTCTCAGCAATTGTAACCCGAGAAACATTGTGTCTGATTGAACATGAGCTAATCTGCATAATAGTGATGGCACATGGGGAATCCCACCTGTTCCTGTTAGGCATTCAGTATGCAGCCTGACTGAGGTCAGAATGAGGTTTTGACAGTTTTGGAAACCACCTAATCGTCCTCATCTTTAACCACAACTTTTTCCTAATGTTTCTTTTTGTAGCCCATGACTCAAACCAAAGCACAAGGCAATGGGACAGTTTGCGCCTCCTGCTTTGCTTTCAATGCATCATAATTTCCCTCCATACAGCCTTGACTGTGTTTCCCACCCCCCTCCGCACCCTTTTATGTCCGCTTCACCTCCTCGTAGTTCATCCACCGATGCCCTACCGCTGTTTGGCTGTTTGCTCCTGACGCTTCACTGTCTTGTTCACTCTCTCTCTCTCTCTCTCTCTCTCTCTGTCTCTCTCTCTCTCCCCATTTATCTCAAGGTTCATTTCGTTGTCACGTTGCTCAGACTGTGTCACTCCTGAATGTCTCAAGCTGTCACAGTTTGTCACAGTTGATGTACAATGTCAGAAAAAATAGCTCAGGCTTTAAAATGAATTGTGCCACGTTTTAGGGGCATCTCTCTCTCTCTCTCTCTCTCTCTCTCTCTCCCTCTCTGTCTCTCTCTCTCTTTCTTTACGGTGAACTTTTCCTTGCCAGATTTGCCTCTGGCATGAACATATAAAATCAGATGTCCATGCCCATCAGAGAGCCGTCTCGTTTTTTATGCCTCTCAGACAGCATCCGAGTTAAGTTTCCTTCCATATCTCCATGTTTTAAATATTGCTGTTTAATTTGTCTTCTTCCTTTAGGGGAAGTTCGCCCACAAGCCCACTGGGATCTCTCCTAACTCTCATGCACATTACTTTTTCAATATTTCAACTAAATTAAACAGCCCAAACACAAAGACTCAGTACTTTTTTATTTTCTGTCTTTTTGTTGTTGTTGTTGTTATAGTCTTTGGAGCCAGACAGTCTGGCATCAGCAAGTCAGAGGAGAGAAGGAACTCCAAAAAGTAGCTGCATGTTGGCTCAAGCCACTGGAGCATGGCTTTGACCCTGAGGGATCAGTCATCTCTACCTGATTTGCATAACAGAGCCTCGATTACACACAGTGACTGCTATCAGGAGAAGACTATGCAATTGATAAATGCAAGCTGTTTATGAAAGATACAAACCCAGGCAAAGTATACAATGCTCTCGATCTTAGCCTCCACCCTGCCTGATGTATTGGCTCCTATATAACATGCTGTTATCTGGGTTGAAACAATTAAACACTATGTGTGGACTCACTGTGCACGGTTTGCTAGAAATGATGACTCAAAAATGTAGTACATTTTCAATTATAAAACAGCAGGACATTAACTCCAGCTGGCATTTGTACCCAGAGCTGTCTGTTTGATGTAAAGTCATGGTGCATGTACTTTTTTGTCCAGTACAATTATTTTATTAACATGCCTTTCCTTTTTCCTGTTTTTTTTTTAGTCCTGTTGAAAAGAACACAGTGGCACAGTAGTATTCAGTCAGTCAGAAAGGGATTTCTTTTTTCAGATTTCATACTTATCCCTGCTTCGCACAAAGGTGCACACATTCATACCTGGGAGCATCACTGCAGTTTCTGCTGCTGGCTGCTGAACAGCTCCACTGGAGCTTCCAAGCCAGTGTAATGGGAGGGAATGGGAAAAATAGCACCATTTAGCTTTTTGTTGCGTAAATAATATGAACAGTGGCCCATGTTTATTAAAAAATAATCCTTGTTCCTGCTCCTAAATGAGGAGCGCTGTCTTCCTCATCATGACAAGCCAGGTTCTGGCTGGATTGAACACATTGCTCGGTCATCTTTGACTTGGTCATTTTTTAATTTCTGACCAATATTACTGCCATTTTACATACTAAAAGAACCGTACTTTCTAATTTATTTATTTTTTTTACCTTGCCCTACCATCTCCACACTTTCTATTATCTTATCTACAGTATCAGAATCAAGCTTTATTGGCCAAGTATGCAACACATACAGGGAATTTGACTTCGGTATCTAAGTATCTAAACCATTTCCACATATATTCTGTGGCTACACCAGCTTCACCCGGGCCATCTACAGACCCCATATGATTGACTATCCTCACATCATCCTGGAATCATATATCAGTTTAAAAACTCCCCAGGTCATGGTGATGGTGGCAGTGTGCCAGAGAGCAGATAGAGCCTGGAGGGAGGGAGGGAGGGAGGGAGAGCAGGGAAGGAAACTGGGAGATGGCATGATCACCAGGGACGCCGGGCTAATGAACACGCCACAGGAGCAACAATAACAATAACAACAGGAGGGCTCCGCCCCGCGGCTCTTAATAGAACGCAATAGGATTACTTACATTGAATGTACAAAATATTAGGGACGTCTTCCTGATGTTGAGTTGCAGCCTCTTTTGCACAATCCATATCTCAACTGTCTCAAAGCTTAAAAATCCTTCTGTAACTTATCTGCTTCTGTTTATCTACATCTCCTCCTTTGTGATTGATGTAGATTTAATACGGGAAATAAATGAAGGTTAATGGCTTTTACCTGGATTCACCTCATTAGTGCACTTCATGAAAAGAGGAAGTGTCCCTAATATTTTGTGTATTCAGTGTATATTTGTTTGTCTGTTTGTTCTTGCTTTTGTACTATATATAAATGAAATATCGATGTAGTCGTTTGAGCTCACATCTCCATTTCATGCTGCATGTTTGTACCTTAATTGTTTTTTGTTTGCTTGGTTATTATATAGTGCCTGTTATCATTAATCAATTGCTGTGTAGCAACTTTCTTAATACACCCGAACCCCCTCAAATAAAACTTCAGCAGTAGCTGAATGGTTTTTCTTGCTGTGAAATAATAGGCACTGTTCCCTTAGGTGAATTAATCCATCCATGTGTGTCTTTGCAGCTTGTATTAGTGTTATACTTTCCTTGCCTGGAGAGAAAATACATTGGGGATGCTGTTAGAGGTTGGGGTCAATTCTAACAGAATCTAGGGAGCAGAGTGCAGTGACTATAAAAGGTTCTGTGCAATATCCCCTTCAACTCTTTACGGTATGAGGGTTTGCTGAGAAAGCAAGACGAGAGTAGGTCATGTTTGCAGAGCGGTGGACAATGCAGTGAAGAGCCAGCAAAGCATCACAGTTTAAAGGTGTCGCTTAATGCAATTCGTAAATCCTTTCCATAGTGAATAGGTCAAGATTCTGAGCATGTGAATTGCTCCTGGCTGCAACATAATTGGTATGGATGAGAGTTATCATTATGTCTGTCTATGGCCTAATGTTGCTGTGCCAAGATGTCCTTAATGGAAAGGCAGGCTATTGAAAGGTTTAAGAACACTAATTATTTGTTAAAGTTGGAGCCAGAATAAGAAAATGACTAGGCAGTAATTGCTGTATTTTGCTGGGGACCTCTATATATTCAGCAAAGTCAAGTTTCAGTGCAAAGTAAAGTAATCACTCTAAGAGACATGATGCTGCAGCAAATATTGTAATGCAGCATGAAGCCCTGGAAACACAAGAATTATCCTCTTTCTGCGATGATGTCTCTTAGTCTTTGTCTCTTATATCACATCACATCTCTGTCCCACCACACCTGCCCATCAATCACACATCACTTTCTGCTGCTGGTGGATTGATTATTGTTAAAAATCCTTAGTTTCAGTTCTTGCACCCCATTCTCTCCCTATTTTCTACCCATTTATTTATTTATTTATTTATTTATTAGCAGTTTCTTTGATAGGGACAGTGCAGTTAACATAATCACGCTTCACAATTGAAATATAAAAGATGTGTGCACATGGAGTTTGTAGCTACTGCTAATTTCCAACCCTAGTCCCTAGTTGGGCTTTTATAGACTACAACTATCTAAAATGTCTTGTAGGCTAATAAAGAGTACAGAAATTTTGAAAATAGCCTACATTGTACATCATCGCAATTGCATAATATCACATAATGTATATACATATAATATCACATGACACAACAAACAAGAGATTTGGAAATGCATTTATAATCAAATTAATTGGGTGTTTTACGCCGTAATCATCTTAAAATTAGCTATGATAATATAAAGACTGGATACAAGTGAGTACAAGCCTGATTAGATTTCAGCCAGCTCTTGACTTTTGAGTGAAAACATTTTTGTATCCTTAATGAGTTTTATTTCATTTGGTAGTTTATTCCAGAGATTGGTACCATTTACAGAGAATGCTGATTGCGCAAAAGCAGTCTAGTATGGTGTGGTTCCCTGCAGTCGCCATCAGTTACACTCAATTGCCCTCTTTAATACATCTACTTAAGTTCTCTGGAACTTATTTAAGCATTTGAAGTTAGCTCCAGAGAACCAGAGTAAATGTATGCCATTTCTCTCTCCCTCAACCTCTCCCTTCTCTGGCCCTAACCTTTCTTTCTCCAGGGAAGGTTTGCCGTGTAAGCATTCTCATTTCAGCATCAAACTGTTTCATATTTATTCTCCCGTACAGCCGCAGACTCCTCATGTTGGCCGCTGAGCAGTTTCCCGAGAGCAATGAGGGTCAAGTTTCTCGCTCACAGGCAAATCGGCAGTGGCTGGGATAACCCTACACACACACACACACACACACACACACACACTCCCTGAGTCTTTGCTGTATGGCTTCCCTCAATTGATTCTGCCCGCTAATACTCCAGTGCTAGATCGACTTCAGTCAACCACAGGTCATTTCCTCATGTACATCTTACCACATCAATATTCATGTATCAATTCCATCCTCTATCTCAATCTTATGAGCAGGAAAATCGTATTCCCCCTCATCCGTGGAGGTTTGGGGTTTTACTCGTGAAATATGGGTTTATCACCTTGAATGCCTCATCTAATCTATTTATAAGCAGCAGGAAAGCTTGTTCCATAATTCGTCATCTCTGTGTGGCTTTATGCATGGAGCATACACTGAATGTAAATGTTGAGCACATGTTCCTCATGTTGAGTAGCAGTTTTTTTTGTTTTGTTTTTTTGCACAATCGACATCGCAGTTGTCTCAAAGCTTAAAAATCCTTCTCTAACTCATCTGCATCTCTTTATCTACATCTCCTCCTTTGTGATTGATATAGATTTAATAAGGGAAATGAATAAGAGATTATGACTTTTACCTGGATTCTCCTCATCAGTGTACTTCATGAAAAAAATGTGACTGTAATATTTTATAAATTCATCGTATATATATGACAGTAATGACGCATGAATCTCTTATTATACCTCTAAGGTGATCTGCTACTTGGACTTTATTCTTGTACTTTTTTTTTTTTTATAGATTTATGCACTTTTCTATTTATGGGGTGGGTTGGGAGGGTGTCATGTGTTTTTGTCATGTATCTTATCATGTATCTTTTATGCTATATTATGCTTGAAGTCCTTGTTGTTAATGCTGTCCTGTTATGAGCACACTGAGACAAATTTCTAACAGTTAAATTGGTATGGCAATAAAGTATTGAATCTTGAGTTTGTCACAACACGGATACTATAGAAGTAAATCCTACACATAATTTTCTAGTCATAAACCCACAGTGTGAATATGCTTAATAGCATATAAGCGTGGGATTAGGGAACAAAGAAGACAATCAAACACAGAGGCACCAGTGGTCACAACAATTATGCATGTACAAAACACAGAGGTAATCCATGGAAATCGCAACAACATGCTTTTTAATAGGGGTCAGCTAACCTTGTGTACTGTATATCTCTTCCCTCCTGAGGTTTTCTAGCCCCTCCCTCCTTTCTCCTCGCTCGAATCAATAATGGCAGGACGTGTAGCAACATCACAGCTGAATTTAATGCCAAACATGCCTTTGAACCGCTTGATCCCTTCCATCTTTTTGTTTGTATAGCGGGTGAGTGAGAGATGGAAGCCGAGCCCAGGGTCCCGGTGGTGAAGACTGCTCTGCTTTGCTCTACCCTGGAGCTTCTGGCGGTCTAAAGCTACAAACGCTCGTGTGCCACAGCATGATCAAACACATTCAAATGCCTGTGTTTGCCCGGGCCCCTCCTGTATCTCATTAGATGCTATATTGCTCTCAGCGACCTTGAGAACGGTTTAAAATTCACAGGAACACACCAGGGCCGACTCAGAATGTGTTTTTGGTTGTTTGCTTTCTGCTTCAAAAGAGGTATTTGCAAACAGTTAAAATTTTAAAAGGTCACAGATGATTAGGATGAATATTTCACTGTATTGCCCGCAGGTCTGTGGCTACAGTTCTGGAGAGCCGATCAGATGAGTGCAACATGAGAGATTATTAGGCTGAGATTTAACAGATGGAAAAGCGTGCTGTGGCATTCCTACCAGCATCGGTGAATAAAGCACAAGTGAGGTGACACTCTTATCTCCTTGCCCTTTAGGTGAGCAGGAGGACACAGGTGGAGTAAAGCGTGTCTCCAACATGATAGACCTGCTCTCATTCACTTGGAGGTCAATATGAACTCATTGACTTGGACTCACACAGGAGAGAATAAGCCAAGGGCATCTAATTCTATACAGAGGTGGAAAGTACATTTACTCAAGTACAGTTTTTAGGTACTGGCGCTTTACTTGAGTATTTCCATTTTGTGAGACTTTATACTTTTACTCCACTACATTTCAGTGGGAAATATTGTACTTTTTACTCTACTACATTTATCTGACGGCTGTAGCCACTAGTTACTTTGCAGAATAAGGTTTTACATGCAAAACATACAATAAGCATCAATAATTTAACACTCTGAAACGGACTGTTCTTCAGAATGAGTACTTTTACTTTTGATACTGAAGCACATTTTACTGCTAATACTTCTGTACTTTCACTTAAGTAAACTTTTGAATGCAGAACTTTTAATGAAGTATTTTTACTTTTACTTAAGTAAAGGCTTTGAGCACTTTTTCCACCACTGTATACAAATGCAGTGCATCACCTTCAGACTTAACATTTTGCCTATCAAAGGGAAAGCTGGTACATTAACCCAGTCTTCCTATATCACGTCTGTTGTGTTACAGGTTAAAGGGAAAGGCGAAGGGTTTCATTTGCAACTGAGATAAGAGAGACAGAGTGGATTTGGGTGAAGTCTAAGGGAGAGCTGTTTAGGAAGGGGAGAAATAGTAGATCCAGTCATTCTGGGATCAGATTATCTTTTTGACTTTGCCATCTTCAAAGCCTGCTTTGAAGCCAGAGGATCACATCTGGCCTGTCACACAGTGAAACATGCACACACACACACACACACACACACACACACACACACACACACACAGTTTTGTTTCCCTGGTAACTGCTTGCAGGCACTAAGAAATCAATAGAAATCAAAACATTTTCTTTTTTCCTGATTTTTTTTTCTCTCAAAAACTCTACTCCTATGCTCAGCAATATGTGCAATAAAAGTCTCTTATTGTTAGTTCCAACAATAGAAACAGACAGACAGAAAAAAATAAAGAAGATCTGTACAAAGCATTCCCGTGTGCATAATTTGTTTTATTCAGCCATCCAACCACATATATCTTACACAAGAGGGAAGAACCGTCAAGGACATCCAGCACATTTTGCATCCCTCTTGTAGAGGTTCACATTCCAACACCATACACACAGGTGCTTTATTTATTACAAACATTTTAATATATACTGTGCACTAAAATGCATGAACACTAGTGAATGCATCTATTTACTGTAACGCAATCCTTCCGTGGTTGATATAAAATCTGAATTAAAATTGTTAGTTCTTTCTCACAACTTATCTTCAGGTATCAAATCTGAGGGAATAGAAGGCAAGTGTGGATGCTAGATGCATGTAGAGATGTACAGCGCTTGGTGCTAATCATTAATTTAGCTATCTAAAAGTTAAATATTCTTATATATTTGGGGTGGGTGTGGGTGGGGCTGTAGTATGTGAGTAGTATTTACATCATGTGGCTTTTTTTTAGACCACCAATCTGTGCTGCAATGAGTGGATTTCAGAGGTTGCAGGATGCTTCATCATCCTTATAGGCTTCATGTGTTTAAAATTAAATGCCCAAACTGCATTGTGAAACTATGTACAGAAAATACAGTTTTGTTATTTGCAATAGATGTCAGTCGGTACTGTAAGTGCATCTTTTTTTGTCCACTGTCATGGCAATCGTCGGTGCCATTACATAATCTTGCTGGTGAAGATATAAGAAGGCCACACAAAGTCAGCTGTTCTTGTAACAAAGAATGGATTGTTACCATATTATATACTATATACAATAACTAATAACTAATCATGGAATGATTACAATGGATGTTGACTACTGGGTTGGGTTTGGATCAATGTCCCCATTAGACCATGAATATTACCATATACACTTAGGACTGGCCTGCATGTATTAGACCAAAGAAAACTTCTGCCGTGTAATATGCTTTTATACAACATCTCAATAGATATGAACAAATCATACAATTCCTTTTCAAAAATTTTAACATCAAGTAATCCATCAGCAGTACTTCAGTCTCTCGTCAGTAACTGTGTCAAAAGCTACTGAAACGCGCTCAAGGTTTTCAGTGACAAAACAACTATCATTGAGAATAATAAAGTGCTGCTAAAAAGATAATTTTCCTCAAACAACACATTTAAAGAAAAGAAAAGCTCTCCAGGTGAGACAGCAGTCGTAGACAGTAACTTGTGCAGGTAACAGGAAGTGTTGGTAGGCAGAGCTGAATAAACTATAGAGGTTTCACCAGCTACGCAGTACAATGCACCACCAAAAGAGTGAGCTAGTCAATGACGCATAATTGAGTGCACAAAGCACAAATCAAACTTTACACCAAAACGACAAGTGTCCACTTCTGAAAACACATAATGGACATTGTAGAGTGCGAGGAACACTGGGAGCCTGACCCTGACAGATAAAAAGCACTTTCAGGATAATGAAAACCTGGCAAAAGGCTGAAAACCACATTCATTTTGGTCCCTATTGTTTTTTGTTTTTTAAAAAAATATGCTTTCTGCTCTATGGATGTCACACAAGAGCAGCTTGCAGCTCACATTTGTGTGAAAAGATCCAGACAGCCTTCAGGCAGATTTCACCGGACTTCGGCCGCTCTGTAGGTAACTTAAAAAAACACTTCAGCAACGATCCTCCGTTGAAAGTAGCTTTCAGTCTAGACCAGGGTAAATCTAACCTGTAACCGGCTACAACAAGATAAGGCTAAAAGGAAGATATTGCTTTACAGGAGGGTTGATTATTTTGGACAGGCAACTTGTTTCACCTCAAAAATGTACTGGTTTTGTGAGTCGGTTTGGTTTTGTGTTGACATGAGCCTGCAGTCAGATTGGCTGCTGATTCTGACTGAGTGCATAGTTATCTCATACGATGGTAAGAGGATAAGTGATTCGATTAATCAACTTCCCCGCCATGTTCAGTGCTCTGAGACTGATCTGAGCAGATATTGATCTTGCACAGTCCCATAATTCCATTGCCAAATAAAATTCATCAAGCGTATGGCTACAAGGGAATGGAATAAAAACGCATGAATGAGTTTTCTTGATATATTATGTGGACACACGGTAACTGCTCTGTCTTTATGCCCAAAAATACATCTCATAAAAAACTACACTTTATCATGTGATTTTTTTTTTTTTTTTTCAGTAAGAAATATCCTTTTTTTTTTTCTTTAAAATTATTAAAATCTGACAGGAGCAAAGAAGTAAAAAAATATATATATATTTACATGAAGTGTAGTGCTTTGATGGTCTTGATTGTTCCAATAACATCATTAAGGAAACAAACAGATCCTCACAGCAATACACCAACATATCACAGCCCATAAACTCCTCCTGAAGAGAGACATAACCATTCCTCATGACTGGAGCACAGGGACTTTTTTGAGGGAAGTGCCCCCTCTGCTGGAGAAAAACAAGGAAAATTTCATCATCAAAGGCTAGCTCTGCAGAATCTTCAGCGCTACAGCAGTACAGTATGACTGATCTGATCTATTAAAAAAGCTATTTTGCACAGTGAAATTCATCTCTAGCTTCAGGGCTCTTCAGCGAGACTACAAGAAACTGACTGCACTGTAACAGGCAACAGAGAAAAGAAAGGTAACATAGCAAGTAGCAGTGTGCTCCATGAAAAGAATTTAGTTAAAAAAAAAAGGCTGGTTGATTGACACCGACACCCCTCTTCCTTCTTTAAAATATTAAAAAGTATCCCAATCTAGCCTCAACTCCCCTCTCCACACCCGCCACAGGTCCTAGTGCCCATCAAGTTTACGTTTACTTGTGTGACATGAGAGGGGCAGCAGCAGACGTCAAGTCAGGGAATCATGCAGGGCTGCTCTGTGACGCCCGAAATGTGCTGACAGTGTGAAAATTACTCTACCAGTGTATACGTCTACTTCTAGTCAGTAGACCCCTCTAGTTCCCCCTTGGTCTGAGAGAGAGTTTATGGGGTACAGGAGTTCTTGTCAGGGCATGTGCAGATTAGGGAAGGTGTTGAGAAATAAAAGCCAGTCCCTCAGAGCTGAGAGTCAGCTCCCAGGCTGTTGAGCTCTTCCGGCGAGTGCTTTTCTCCCCCAGTGGCGGCCGACTGGCGGAAACCGGCGGATATCTCGTCAAACGTCCGGCCTCTGGTCTCCGGCACTTTGAAGTAGGTGAAGACGAAGAACAAGAGCAGAAACACTGTGAAGATGACAAAGACGTAGGGGCCGCACAAGTCCTGTGGACAGAGGTAAGGAGAGAGACAGTGTCAATAAAATTATTAAGGTTGTAAAATTAGTAAAGTAGTAAAATTGGTTAGGTAAGTCCATGTCATAACTGGTTCTATGTAACAAGTAAATGCTGTTCTTGTTTGCACAAAGGTTAAATCTACTACAAGCTGTCTCGCACATTCATTTTAAACATCAAGAACACAGTGCATCCCAGGCAGACCTGGGTCAAACAGTATTTGCTGATAATAATTCTCTAATAAAAACTCAGCTATCTGGTTCTACAAGCAGTCAAAACAAGCACTAACAATTGTTACAACTATTATTGGACCCAGATGTGATCCCTGGTCGTTTATCTACTCACCGCTACATACTGGAAGCACATGCCCACTATGAAGTTGGCAGTCCAGTTGGAGAAGCCTGCGACTGCAAAGGCTGAGGGCCTGGGTCCCTGGGAGAACAGCTCTGCCACGATGAACCAGGGGATGGGACCCGGTCCAATCTCAAAGAACGCCACGAAGGCAAAGATGGCCATGATGCTCACATATGACATCCACGCTAGCTGGTCCTAAGAGAAAAGACACCAAGAATTAGGTTACTTACGCTATGACAACAATTTCATAATCTTTAGCATAATCACCATTAATTGAATAAGGCTGGTAGATAGCTAGGACAACTTAAAACTTAAAACATGTGCTTGATTAAGAGAAACCTACTTGCAGAGCCAGGGCGATGGTCATCAGGACGGCAGAGCCGGCCATTCCCAGCAGTCCCACCAGGTGCAGAGACCTGCGTCCAGCTCGCTCCACGATAAACAGCTATGGGAAAAGACAAACAAGATGAGGGATAAGGTCTATGTACAACAAAATAATAAACCATAGATACTAAACAATAAACAAAGTGCTGCTGTGGTTTGATTGACAGGTGATCTCTGGGAAGTGTGGTGCAGAAACACCACAGCAGTGAGCACGTAGCACCAAAGATGTCTCCAAATTCAAAAACTGAGAATCTCTCAGATTACCACATTAAATATTAACTTCATTTCTGAGTAAAAGTCTCTCCACAGCTTGAGGCGCCCTAGTCTCCCTTTTATCTGTAATGATGATTCCACATCAAAAGTTAAAAAGTTTAAACTGTACTCACCGAGACCACGGTGAACGCTGTGTTAACCACACCGGCTCCGATGGTGGCATACACAGGCTGCGCCACTTTGGCCTTCTCAAAGATACTGGTGGAGTAGTAGAATACCTAAAGCATGGCAACAACAAAATTTGAACATGAGTGTTACACATAGTTCAGCAACTTAAATGTGTCCAGGATAGCTGCTTTGTAAGAGAACGTTTGTGTATTTATGAAGTAAGGAAGAGCCACAGTATGCAAATGTGATCTCGCTATTTGGCTCCTGTGACTGTCCTCAGCATCTTAATGGCGGTTCTCAGGGTGAACAATGGCGTAATGTGTGGGCCTGGAAACTCACAGCGTTGATGCCAGACAGCTGCTGGGAGAGCTGCAGGATGATGGCAATGATGATGGGCTGGCGGTAGAGGGGCGAGCGGAACAGCTCCAGGATGGTCACCTTCTTCTCCCTCATCATCTGCCGGCTCTCCTCCTTCATCTCCTGCATGTCGGCGCTCACATCTGTGGTCCCTCGCAGCTTCTTCAGCACTGGGAGGGGCAGAGCGACGGAGGATCAATACTACTACAATCTGAAGGGGGGGATTCCTATCTTATAAGCTGTTCTCCTCGCTGGGTTTTGTTGACATTTAGTTTCTGTTGCCCAGGTCAGTTGCATTTTTCTCTGTCATCTTGTTTCTTTTTTGTTTGTTTCTTTGGAGGTGAGATGTTTTTATAAGCCCCTTGGATTTCACCTGCACAGTTTGTCATTTTGTTTTCCTCTTTGTTCAGCGTTTTCTAATTCTTACATGTGCAAACACTCTTGTCACCAGAAAGGCTAAGCCACAGTCAGTTGACAGTTGTTAGTTTTCAAAATATTACTCCATGACTTTTTCTAAACATTCTGTAAAAAGCAATGTTAGATTTTCAAATCAGCTACAACAGCTTCCCCCTCTTCAATTGACAACTTCACGACCTTTCATTAATTATTTGTGTGTGTGTGGACTCACCTGTCTTGGCCTTGTTCTCCTCATTCTTGTTGATGAGCAAGAAGCGGGGGCTCTCGGGGCAGAAAGGCAGCAGGATACACTGCAGCAGAGCGGGGATGAAGGTGAAGCCCAAGAGGAACGGCCACAAGTGGGCGTTGCCCATGATAGACTCCATACCAAACACCTGAAATCAACCCAGACACAACACACATGAACCACCAGCACAGTTTGTAGCTTATATCACATATAAATTTTCAGCATGCATGGCCCCAGTAGGACTACAATACATGACTTTGTACAAAAAGCTGCAAAGTGATACCATTACATCGTATGATAATGTGAAAGATTTAATTTACTATCCCACCTTACAGTATTATGAAGGTCTAACACAACAACTACTTGCCATCTCTTTACAGTTTAAGTAGGCCAACAGTTTTTCAGCAATGGCCTCACCGCCGTTTCATTTGTTATCCACCAACCTGTGCCGCGAGGATGCCAATGACGATGCCCAGCTGGTGCAGGGTGCCCAGGGCTCCTCGCAGGGCTGTGGGGGCAACCTCACCCACATACATGGGCACAAAGCCTGTGGAGAGGCCCGAGTAGAGGCCCACCACAAAGCGGCCAATGATCAGCATTTCCCAGGAGCTGCCGATCTTGGACAAGCCCATCAGAGCGGCAGCGATGAAGGCCAGAATATTGGCCATCAGCATAGAGTTCTTCCTGCAGGCAACACAGAACAGTCACAGGCTTTAGGGTTAAATTCAGACAGGTCACACAATAAAAACATCTAAACCCGAAAATAAAAGATCCATATGTTTCCCAAGTTATCAAGGAACAACACAAATTTTTGGCATCAAAATGTAACAAACTGCTTCAAAATGTTGTATTCTTACAAGCACAGCTCAAATTTTTGACTTCTCTCTCTGCATTTTATTGAGAAAATTAATCAAATGTGGTCTGATTCTATTTATAAAAAAAAGCCCAAGGAATGTGCAAAAATAATAGCGGCAAGGATTTCCACAGTGTTAGACATTAGTGTGTGTTTACGGTTTACCTTCCAAAGCGGTTGACAAAGAGTCCGACAGAGAAGGAGCCGAAGATCCCACCGACGGAGAAGATGGCAACAGAGATGGACCAGAGAGTCGTGAGCGAGGACTTGGTGATGGGCTCCTGGTAGCGCTCAAACCAAGTCTCATTGATGAAGGCCTCAATGGTCTGTCACAGGGAGAAAATAAACAAATACAAATAAATGTTTTAAATATTTATAAATAATTTGTAAGTGAGAATCTTGAAATATTTTCTGAGCTGGCCTTGCAAACTGGATTTCCCACAGGACAATAATAGGATCATATTGTATCATGTCACATTGTAACACAGTCACATTTACAACAATGTAAAGGCAGCACAGCAATCTCAGCCCCGTGGAATAAAGACATTAGCTGATGAGAATTTCCAGGGATTCATTAATCAAGAATCACATTATGATTATGACTATCACATAATTATTATTCATGCTAGTAGTAGTAATAGTACTGTTGTCGTTGTTGTTATAGTTACATAAGCTGTTCAGTTAAGCACATACAGGCAGCTGAACTGTCACTGTTTGGCCAGTGGATGGCAGTACTGTATAATTATATCAATTACAGAGGCAACCAGGAAGTTAACTAGCCCGGTTTCAAGTGTCTGCTCTCCCATGGTGGATGACTCTGTTGACAAACACACGCCCTAGTGACAGGTGTTAAGTTGCAAAGTCTGCGTCTGCATCTGCGTGTGTGTGGTGTGTACGTTTGTGTCTGTGGTGAGTAATTTTAATACCCCCCACCCTCGCTCTGAGTCTGCTTGATGGCACAGTGACACGTCTCAGATGATTCAGAACGGTCACCACCCTATGTGACTTCACAGGTATTCTACTGACCCCGCCACCATCCCCCGCCAACAAACACACGCACGTACGCTAGCTCCTGTCATGTGCCTTGGTGATAATATAACATCACCCCTGTATCTAACAATATTTGTTATGCAACACTTAGCAGTTAGCCTAATATAGAAGCTCTTATATGTCCTCGAGCTCAATGGTGGCATGTGGGATCAAGTATGTATGAAAGCCGATGACAAGTCATGATTGTCCTTGCCCCACAGCGGCCTCATTAACCTCATTAACCACTTGTGTATGTTACGACTATCGTATGTCAAGGGCTTTCCTATGGCTAAGGGATACGTACCTCATGACCCACTGAGGCTCTTAACGCAAGACTCGGGTCATGTCCACTATCAACTTACACTCACAAGACCTTACCCCCCTCATGATATCACAAGTTTGTAATCATACACTGTACCCTTGCCCTTTATGTCATCCACACTAAAATGTATGTCAGCAGGAGAGGCAGAGGCACCAACATGGGATTTGGATGTTTTTATGCACAGCTACAGGAGCTGTTTATCAACAAATCTCACCCATCCTCTAAAGAAATCTCTTTTAGTTTGAAGAAGTCTAGGATGTCAGAAAGATCTACAGGTGTGTGAGCACCACAAAAGCCCAAAGTAAGTGCCACTGATGTCTGGGTTTGCACATGGGCAAATCATAAGCACTGGCTCACCAAAGTACACCCATTTTTAGCACAACCATAGACAAGAGGCTATTGATGACATAACCCTGACTATAACGCGTAGTGAAAAAAGGGCCCTTATACTGCAAAAATAACCTTGACTAAGTATATTCCAGCTGGTAGAGACAGAATTGAATGGCACGGCTGCTCCTGATAAGTTACATAATCATTTCATGTTCTCTCCGCAGTCTCAGTAGGCTGTGCAGTCCAAACCACCAGCTGGCTCTGGCCACACAATGAAACAAACCGTCCATTCATGCTATCAGGCCGACTGCATGTGTTGACTGAGCTGGCTGGTGACTGGGTTGCCGAGGTGCGCAGAGTACTCAGCATGCACAGGGACAAACATCCATTTTAACAAGGTGAAATAATCTGCAACACTTACTTTTCTTAAAACAAGTGAAAAAAATGAAGGAATAAAGTAATCTATCTTGTTTTCAGGGCAGTTTTACCAGAGAAAATTCAGACGATTCCACTGGTATCAAGATTATATCCTTTAATTGTTGATGTCGCAGATTATCACTCTTTAGATTCAATTACTTTTGTAAGATGGATATTTTTTGCAGTGTGGAGCTGGCACAGTTAAAACAGGAAGGAGTATAGGACAGCGAGCTGGAGAAAGGCCCTTGACGGAGCATATCTAATCAGACTCTCTCGTCGGTGCATGGCCTGCGTCACAGGCAGCGCCAGCATCACTCCGGCCTTTATCGCACACTGATGCAGAGGGGGAGAGGAGTCAGTGATAATCAGAGGTGTTGTTGCTATATAAAAGTTCTATTAGTAATAGTATAGCCTATTAAGTGGTCATCAACTAGGAAAGGAGTAGGAGCCTGTGTTGAGCAACACCACTGTGAACTGTTTCTCTGTACTCTCCCATTCTTTCTCAGAAACAGCTGTTGCATTGATTGAACCGTGGGCATGTGACACTTCTTACAACTGTGTTTGTGAGAGAGAGAGAGAGAGAGAGAGAGAGAGAGAGAGAGAGAGAGAGAGAGAGAGAGAGAGAGAGAGAGAGAGAGAGAGAGAGAGAGAGAGAGAGAGAGAGAGAGAGAGAGAGAGAGAGAGAGAGAGAGAGAGAGAGAGACCTAGGCAGGGAGTTGGGAGGGGGGATAAAGAGCCGATATGGCAGGTTTATACTAGCCCAGTGTGTGAATGCTAACAAACCAACATATTTACCCTCTCCCTCTCAAACTGCAGCCCCTCACCCAGCCTGAAGGCACTTAGTGGCTCCCCAGCTGAGTTCCAGGAAACTGAACATGTGGAGTTTTCATGGTGGAATCCAGGAAAAACCTATTACACCTATATTACCATATTTCCTATATATTACCATTAAACCTATATTATTTTTCAGCACCTAAGAACATTTATATGAGTGCTGCAGTGTTTATAAACTACAACCAGTTTAGAAAATATCAGGAATGGGATCATATCATTCACCTAGATTCACCTGGTCAGTCTACTTAATGGAAAACTTGTTTTTACTCTCAGTGGAAACGATGAGCAGCTGTATTATATCATCAAAGTCTGTGATGGCTCTGACTGACAGTGTGATGATAGAGAACGAGACGTCCAGATTAAAGTCTCTGTCTGTGATGGAGCAAAAAGAGGCTGGCCTGACAGAGAGAGAGCACAGCAGACAGCTGCAACTGTAGATCAGTGTGACAGAGGCAGTCAGTCACCGGCACACAGAGACGAGCCCTCATATGTCAAAGGTAAATGAAAAGGGCCGGAAGAG
Organism: Centroberyx affinis; assembly: GCF_046629955.1. Lineage (NCBI taxonomy): Eukaryota > Metazoa > Chordata > Actinopteri > Beryciformes > Berycidae > Centroberyx > Centroberyx affinis. The sequence goes on from NW_027281845.1 coordinate 56,834, forward strand.
CTCCTGACCGCCTGGCAACACACCTGTGACCTGTGGAGAGGTCTGGCTAACCGCAGGGTGTGTTCAGACAAAGGCTAATATGTGTATGCCTCGGCTTAACCCTTTTAGTAGACGGGGCGGGCATTAGTTATTGACACGTGATGCACTATAGACCATATCCCCGGGATATGAAAGTTCTTTTGTGCCGCTTTCTGTCAATAAATCCTATTGTAGCTTTAGTCCTGAGGGGAATGAAAAGCTACCTTCATATTACCTCAGGTTGTTACGGGAATAGGGAACTTCCTTCATCCGTCATTTGATCTCCTCTTTAGTCAGAAAACTCACATGCAATACAGAAATAATCTATCTCACTTCACATATATACAGTAAACTGCTGCTTTGTTTCCTTGTTTAGCTTTACCCAGCCTGTTCCTGGTCGGCAGTCTACCAAGTCAGGGGCCATTTTTGGGCATGGAACACTCTTTTACGCAGGGATCACTGGGAGTCTTTAAAATGGAGATGTCCTTTGGTCCCGATAGGCCTAAATGCAACTATTATTAGCCCATGCTTTCTGTCTTGTTCTCCCATCCTCCAGGCAGCGAACATCTCAACCAGCACTAGGACCCGCAGGTTGACAGGGAAATTTACCTATCTAGCAGAGAGTTCAGTACACCGTGTAGTGGGGCTATATATATAAATATACTGTATATGTACCTGCGCTTGCCTAGCCTAGACTCTCTCATCTACTGCATATAGCCCTGTCCCATTACATCTCTCTTTTTCCAATCCCACCACACCAAGATCAAATCATATTTGCAAATAATTCTCACTGTTTGTTTTAAACTTTTTGTAGTACCGGATGGTTGAAGCTTAAAGAAAGAGGACAATTCAGATTATCTCAAGTTATCAATCACAGAAAAGTGTACTAAACTGTCTTTCAAATACTTGACTGTCTGGCACTCACTGTACTCACTGATCTGCACTCATCCTATGTGGCAAACCCCAGATATCTGGCACCTTGGTAGGCTTGATAGCAAACCATTTAAAGTATTTGGAAATACTATTTAACCAAGGTCTGCATGACATGCACACACACACACACACACACACACACACAACTCACCTTTTGAGGGGCATTGATGACACCTGTGTTGTAGCCAAACTGGAGAGAACCAATCACAGCTGTTCCCACAGCCAGCATCAGCTGGAGCGTCACTTGCTACAAGGAAAGAGGAAGAAAAGATCAGGAAAGAGATTAGAGTTAGGGCAAGTTCTATTCACCACTTTATCATTTAGACATACAATAGGAGCTGGGAGCACAAAACAATATGTTGACAGTTGTATCACCTTTCTGGTTGGACAGTAACAAGTGTCTCCTGACTACTTATCCATTTATAAACAGAAAATGTGATAGACTGCCAATTATTCTTTCTATTTATTTGAACAAAGCATTAACTATCTTGCTCCATCACTGACTGATTAAGTAACTTCTGTGCATTTCACACTTGGAGAGCTTCAGCAGCTCTGGAAATAACTGACTTAACAAAATGTTCAGGTTCTCCAGAGTCAAATTTTACAGATCCCCAGGGCTTGTACATAAAGAGTATAATGAATGCATTGTTGAGTAATGATTCTCAGTAAATGCTTGAGATCAGGTCTAGTGGGCTATGTTATGCAACATGGTGAAACTGGACCGCCCATAACGGATGCCACACAACATCCAAAGGGGGCGGTCCCAAGACAAACAGAGAGGAGCTGGAGGAAGGCATCCTCAAACTCTCAAGCCAGTAGTAGAGGGCAGTAAGCTGTGGTGCGTTAGGACCCGCATCCCACAGCCAGCTCTCATGGGAGGGGGCCGGGTTAAGCCTAGCCCTAACCCACGTTATTGTCCATGTTCCTGTTATTACAGAAGTCATTGGATGCCTGATCTCAGTAGAGCCCGGAGATTGGCAGAGATTTTCCTCATACCACGAAGCTAACAAACCAGAGCAGACTATGACTGAGTGTTGTCTCTGTCCATTTCCCCCTCTCCAGACAGGAAAACAGCAGCTTCAAACACATGGCAACAACTTCCCTTTTTCACTTCATACAAAACTAACTAACTTTACAAAGTGCAATGAAGAAACAAGCAAATCAAACAAAAAGGATGAGTAGAAAGTAGAAATCAGTGGGTTCAAATTTAGATTGTTTTTGATTTGGATACAGAGTGGACAGCAGAGGCATTTGGTTACAGGACTTTTCCTGTCTGACAGTCATCTACATATATATCTGTCGTGTGTCATCACCAGGCATCGCGTTTTGATGATCAGCGTGTTGTTAGCCACAGTAAGACCACTTCCTCATATTTTGGTAACAAAAAAGCTGGTAAAACTGTGTCGGTAGTTTAACCCATTAAAAACAGAATCAAAATAGACTAGTCACCTCTAAATCCATTTCACTTTAACTAAGTGAGCAGGTAGAACTTCAGTGTCTTTGACAGGACACACTGCTGCTGTTGCAGGGATCAAACCTGTGACCCTTCGGTTATGTGATCACGGGTTTGAGCCCTACACATCCATCCAGGTGAAGTCTCATTGAAGACACTGAACTCATCCCTGCTTCTCTCTCTCTCTCTCTCTCTCTCTCTCTCTCTCTGGACTCCCACATCAAAATGCAGCTTTCCAAGTGAGTCTGCAGTTGTGACACTGGCACTAGTATCTCTATCTATGCATGCACTCATTTAAGACTAAATAGTGATTCCTGCCTCTATATCTCAGTAAACTAGAGTGTCCTTGAGAAGACAGCTTCATCTGAGCTACCAAAAAGGAAGATAAACAATAGAGAAACTATTTGAAAAGGCTGTCCATGCTCCAGGCTACTTTTAAATAGTTAATAATAGTTAAAATAGTTAATAATTTTCTTGGTGAGAAAGGTAGCCAAGGCAACACAAGACTATAACATTTTTGTGAATGCTAGAATTCCTCCCCTCGTGGCGGAGGGGGAGGGGAGCTGAAAAAAAAAGCCCTGTGTGTCCCTGTGTGTTTGGAGGCAATCACTCCAGCATGTTCAGCCAGTGCCATGCTCATTTGTGGAGACCTAAAAAATGGGCTGGGCCGAGAGACTCAAGGGCCCGCCTAGAGTTACATCTGAGCCAATAAGGACTTGTGAGTCTTCCAGGGTCACCAAGTCCATGACAGGGGCTGCTTAACCACAGGATATAAACACGAGCATGCACACATACACACACACACACAAACACACACTCAGACACACTTTTCAATATTGTGGGTTGGGCTCTTAAAGGAACCACGTTGCCTTTGCATAGACCTACCAGAGCTGATCTCATTCTCAGAAGTCACTGCTTCCTCTGAGACGCCAAATTAACAAGAAACAGCGCTGGATTCCAGTGAACTCTCTGCTACCATTTAGTTCGTCCAAAGAAACACTGCCTATTGTCTCTGAGGAAAGTTTGAAAGGTAATTACTAGAGTCTGGTGGAGTCTGGTAGAGTCTGGTGCCCTTTAAGGCAAACCAGCAGCTAAGGGCTGTCAGACTGGGGAAGGCAGTGTGTGTTAAAGGGGCATGAAACACTCCTCTGTGACATCTTTACCTTTAACCTACATACCAGGAGACCGCCCTCACCCTCGCCTCAATGTATACAAACAGACCAAGGTGTTAAAAGACCAACATGTTGCCATCACAAAGGCTGGGAGTCAGTTAAGTCTGAATTCACTTAATTCCGCGAGTGGATATTCTTAAATTCAAGATTTGAAAAAAAAAAATGTCATAAAAGATTTGTTGCCTTCATTTAAGATGTAAGGAAATAAATGTTCTATCGTTAATAAATGTGTATTACTTTAATTGTAGCCTACATTTTAGATTTATTCAGTTCACAACACAAACTGACTCCAACCAAAACACAGCGTCACAGACAGAGACAGAAACAGTTTTGCCCCCACCCACACTCTTCTTCTCTTATCTTTCAAAGTAAGATAGTGGGGTCTAGTATGCGGAAAACATTGTGAATAGCAGCAGCGGTGGCATGCTATACATCTTCCTCACTGAGGAAACAATGAAGTCACACCCAAAAAAAATATTTCATGATCATAGCCCCAAAGCCACCAAATGTAATAGGTTGTTTTACTCAGCTGCAGCTGCCAGTTGTGTTTACATTACTAAATGGAGTTTTTTATCTGTTTACTCACAGATGATGGCTGGTTAGCCACTCACAAGGGCCTGGCGTCACACTGATCATATTTACATACATTAATCTACATACAAATGTAATTCTTGATCTGATTACAGAAGTATGTGTTGATGAGAATGTGATGGAGGCCTTACTGTGATGATAACTGAGTACTCTGAACGCCTCGCTCTGACTACTAACTGACTACTGAGCATGCTCTGTAGAGTGGAAAAAAACTACAACGAAATGAGCAATAGCATAATTTAAAAGTTATACTGAACTATTTTGACAACTGAAGACAACTAAAAGATGGCCAAGATTTCACCATCTAGACTTTACTTCAAATATTACTTATCAACTTGCATTAGCTTACAATTCCCAGCAGTAAGAGGCTTATTTCTGAATAACATGTAGTGTTTGCAACAGGAAAATTAATTATCTGGCTATGTAACAAATAATAATAAATTCAGTAGAACGTTGAATCACAGAATGAGCCAGATTTGGAGAACTGGTTGTCAATTTCATGTAGTTAACAATGACTCACAGCCTTTTGTATACATTAAAAGCTCAGGCATGAGACATTCACTAGGCCTGGGATTGATAAAATTGTCCATAACAAGGAAGTGACAACAGTTTACTGCACTATTTTACCATCCAACTAAAAATGTAAAATAGAGGAGGCTGGTAGAGTAGACAAACGCTGCCAAGGCCAGAACTTAGCAGCATTTGGTTAGCAGTTGGTAGTAATTTCCCACTCTTCTCATGAAAACCCACTTGTTCTACTCCTAGACTGAATCAATGCTCAATGGCACCGCTGGAGCATTTTCCTAAATAAATAAATATAGAAAATACAGGGTCAAGAAGGAAAAAAAGCGTCTTTTCACTTGACCTCAGCAGTTCATTAAAGCTTCTGACATATTGCATCAGCACCCGGTGTGAGGGACTTTTCAGTGTGACATCCTTTTTGTCATCTCCTGACTTTAGTTTATTAAAATGTTTCCTCTCTAGATTCTGAGAAAAGCTAAAATGGCCCATGCAAATGTTTCCTCTCTGCCTGTGAACAGTGAAACATGTCACGAAGGCAGCGGCTGAATTTTAGCCTAGTCACTGTGATAAGGCTTAAATACTAATGCTGTTGGCTGTAGCTTTAATCAATAGGTACCACAGTCTCTCTGCTCTTATTGAGGCCCATGGTAAACACTGACAACAGGCAGCATGACTGATATGGATATTTTATTCAGATACATGTTTTGGTTAAAGTCATTATGCTATAAAATTAAGGCCTGTGCAAATTTACAGAGCAGCACACCCGTGCTACCAGCTAATTAACTTTTCCGATCACATAGATTAGGCCTAGGCATTTTTATTGGATTACTGACAATAAAGGATAATGAGGTTGAATTTTAAGAACAGTTTTTTTTCCAAATTAGGGTTTAACACAACCATAACCAGCTAAATATTTGGACCTTCGTTTCAGTGTTTATGTTTTGAGCTGTGCTTCATCCAACATCCCAACGGTGGTGAAACCTCTTCACATGAAGTTGATCTATGAGATGAGCCTGAGCTTGAGTAAACATATAAAGTAATCCTGAGTCCTCTCTCACTAACCCGGAGTGTACACACACCACCACCGAGTTATTACCTGCGACTCCTCCGAGGGTAAATGACATCTACTAGGACACACAGAACCCTACCAGGAAGCAGCAACTTAAGATGTGACGTGTAAAGTCAGCTGACGGTGGGGTCAAACCTATTCTTTGGAGAACAAGGGAAAGGGTTGGGTCACAACAAAGGAGAGAGGAATGCCACTGTGCTGAAATAGACACTTCCACGCACTGTAAATATGAGGAAGAGTATATAAACAGAAATTATCCAACCACACACTGTGAGGCTTTGCTGACAATATAATCACATCTTTATTTTTGTCTTAGTAGCACTTGCAAATACGCTTATAAAAGCAGCGAACAACAATTACATGACTTCATGACTTCATGTAATCTGTGTAGTTCTACAGATCCAAATTACATTACCGAGTTTAAACACCTGTGATGTATTGGTGCAACCAGTAAGTGAACCTGAGGAAGCAAGCGAAACGCGTTGTTTGCTCCTTTTATAAGCCTATTCCAAAAATAAAGATGTGGTTATACTGTCAGCAAAGCCTCACAGTGTGCAGTTGGATAATTTCTTTATATGGACTATTTTGTAATCCTGTGACCAAGCAGCACCTGATTATAAGTGGCTGTGGTGGAGTGGCTGAGGTAGAGTATCTTCATCGCAACCGCAACACCATGGATCAGATGCGAGTAGTCACACAGACGCTATGAGGTGCTATTTCATCAGTAGTCCCTTCAAACATGGTTAGTCATCTGGCCACTACTGACCACAGGCTGGTAATGGAGAACATCTGTAATTCTGAATTCATCTGAATGCTGAATTAATCTTACGGCAAGCCTAAGCAGCCCAATTCCATGGAAGAGACATGACAGCTGAGGTGAATCAGCCACGCAATTCCTAAAGTACTTGACCGAATTCCCACGTGAGGAGTGACATGCCATTTTCCTCTGTAAAGTAGTAAAAATAACAGCGGCTGAAAAGGAAAAAAAGAGATCTACTGAGATACACGTGAAATGAAACATTGGGAGGTGCTATTTAGTGAGGCATTGCTCTGTTTAACATTTATAAATTTGATCACATGCCTTCATCAGGGAGTGTCAGTAATGTGCACATTCACACTGTTGCTCCTCTTGTTTTCTGACACACGGCCACTCTTGACACGCCCTTGTTATCTGCGATTATAACTGTATACACTCTGTGAATCACCAAAGCCAGACGAACAGAGGATTTCCTCTGTAAAAATCACCAGGTCAGGAGGTGGTGCATTGTTTAAAAAGGAGAAGCCAATAAAGCTCCGTAGTTCAGGTCGGATCGCTTCCTCCCAGCCCTGTGAGTACCAGGGTCTTAGTGATGGCCTACGCAGCCGGCATCACATCCCCGCAAACATCACCTCTCTCGTCTCAGGTTACACAGCTCTGGGGAATCCAATCTCCCTCCTCATCCTGCACTATGTAGTTCTACAGCTGAGAACGCACCTGGGTAAAATAGTACACACAAATAAGTCTTAGCAGTTGTTTTAGCCTGTTTGGGGTACTGGAGATGAGTGTAATTTACTGCATTAGAATAATTCAGATTGAAGGAGATTATCAGTGTTATTTAGTGTTACAGCCCATTTACTAGTCTACTGTCCCTAATCATTTTGCAATGCATTTTAAAATTAACACTTTTAACGCACAAGACGCCCCCAAATAAGAAGATATGGATGTGAGAGTAAAGTTTCTAAAATGACATGTTTTTGAGGGATTATTTCCTGGTGGAGAGTTATTTAGTAAATTATTTACTCATTTATTATAGGCTAATACGATTTCTTCCTCTGGGTGTGACTGACAGTAAGCAGGGCGCGACATAATGCGCGCACTGATATAAAACCACTCAACTTGGGCACAATGAAATAACGATGAAACAGAAACTTTAATAAAACCAAATTAAGGCTTTGTGTTTACTGTGATGAATTATCTAGCTGGGGCAATTTTCAAGTCTGTTTAAGTTGTTTTTTTATACTGTACAAGAATGAATGACAGCAAATGGCTTCTTCTGGGAGGGAGGAAAACAAGCGCTGATATCTCCAACTATGCTGAGTGTGTGCAGACACCACCAGGAATATTGTAAAGGAGAGGTGCAACCTAGACGACTGACACCATCATTGAACAAGATTGTGTCTGGTAAATTGTCAATCACAGAAAAGTACTGGAAACAAACTTTAAAATGCCGTCCTGCGATTGTCTAAACTTTCTGGTACTTTCTGGCACCTAAGCAGCCTAAAACAAACTACAAAGTAGTGTTTGTATTTGGCCCAAGTCTGGCACACACCATCACATTATGTAATATACTACCGAAGAACAAATCAACAGTCCATTTGACTTCACAAAGATCTCCATGAAAAGGATAGAGGACAGCCAGAGGTGGTTAAACCGAACTTCTAGAGGTCTGACGTAAAACAGAATATTCCACGTCAGTTCTGATTCATTAAACCTAGATAATCTCAACTGAAACATGAAGTCAAAAAACCCAGGAGGACAGCGCTAGGCCCTGTACGTCGGAAAGTTTTATCCAACCTTTACCTCCACGTGAATAGCGATTAGTAACGTTGGTCAGTACAATGCGCACAATGCCATCCAGTTTCTCAAGAAAGTGAATTAAGCCCTGGCTCTTGGTTTCTTGCCCATTTCAATTAAAGCCCTCCTAGATCTCTCTTAATCCCAAACTTTTGAAGCAAAGTCTCATTAGGCATCATTAGAACACGACTGACAGTTACACTGAAGGACATACTGAAGAGGGGTAGTCAAGCAGAGAAAAATAAACCTACTGGACTGTCTTGAGGAAGGCAGTGGATGGAGACGAATTAAGCCTGTACAAGACAGGCAGGAGCTGGTTGTCGGCTCAGGACCCCAATCAAAATGCCTGAGCTGTCAAGTCTGTCAGGAGTCAAGCGGCTAGGGGCTGTTTCCCTCACCACGGATCAGGTCAACTGTACGCTCGACCCCAATTACCATTTTTTATTCCTTATGCAGGAAAATAAGACGACTGAGGTGGGTTTTCAGTCCCAAACAAAAGCCTTCTGTTGTTCAGAATGAAGCTCTTTAAGAGGGCTAACGATGTGAGGATAGACATTATATCATCATATTGATGGGAGAAGCGGTGCGATTAAGGTAAAATAACTACATTATTATTGGAACATAACTGAACTGGAGGAACGAGAATTCAAAATTTTAAATTCGCGGTGCTGTTAAGAAGAAAAGGTGCCTGAATCTCTACTTCTACCTGAGCAGATGCAGAGCGTGTAGACCTGGACGGAGTCTATTGCATGCGACCAACAGGACAACGCCTTACTGAAACAATTTGCCAAGTTTTCAGACGGGTATTACAAATTAAACATGAGCACCTCGCGTAAACACACCTCTGAATCTACAGTAAGTTACTTCGCCTAAAATCAAACCAGTGAAAATTCGTTTTGACGCACTGAGCCGGGGTGAGAGCTTTTTCGTGTATTTTGCGTATTCCACCACTCAAACTCTGGTGTGAACTACTTGCTGAAGTTTCCACTTTCTTGACTTCCGCACACATACCTAGGCATCACTTAACACAAGCCAGGTATGAAAATCCTGACCACGAGATGTTAATTAGCCCGTGTCTAAGTAGACTGCGCTCCGCTACTGCAATAAGCCCAGACACACACAAACAGCTCAACGCTGCTGGAAGCAACAAAACACGGAGGGGGATGATGCAAATGGCCAGGGAAGGAAAGGGTCAAGGCTCTGACCCCCCTGGCTCTTGGGCTACTGCGTGTTCCCTTGGCGGTCTCTCACTCTCTCTGGAAATCTGCAGTGTCGGTGTCACAGTGGGAACTGGGAACAGAGAAACCCTTTCCAGTCACGTCCACAACCAATCCTGCCAGCTGAGGGGCCATGACAGCACAGCATGCATGGTGAAAAATAGCATGTAAGGCGGATGGATGGAGAGAACAAAACAACAGCAAAGGGAACATGGGTCTGACCACCATGTCAGACTGCTCTGTTGTGTTCAGCTCTATTACATCAAAGAGACAGTTAGAGGGGGAAGAAGAGTGACGTTTTAGGCCTACATGCTTCACTCTACTGTATGTCTGTGTATGTAAATGGAAACCACAAGCCAGCACCAGGATGGAGTCAGCCATATCAGACACCAGATAAGTCAGGTTTACTCTCTGAACAATGAGCATCATCCTTTTTTCTAGATACAATAAAAGATACAATGTGTGAAGCCTGATATTCTTGGCTTTTGATCATTATATCCACAGTAGATGACATTAGCTATTGTCTGGATCAAGAATGGCAAGTTTGGAATGATGCCGGATTAGGATCAGCATATTAATGGTATTATGTGAGAATATATGGAAAAATCACTATTATTTTCCTATAGGGACTTACAGTGAGTCTGTGATACTCAACAGTGAGTTTATAGAGACCTTATTGCACTCAATGGTATTTTTCCTCTTCTATGGTATCACTATATTATTGGGACACACAGTTTTGTTGCGATGTCTGTATATTATCCTTCTTAAATTTATTACAGGATTACTGTGGTTCTATTTTGTAAGGTCATAGCAGAAACTTAATACTAACGAATTTATTAGTGTGGAGACCTGGGCTGTCTGGATGAGAATAAAGGACCTCACAGGACCTTATTATAACAGTGTCTCAGATATAAATAGCTCATCTCAGACCTGGACTTGGGGCACGTAACACACGTACCCCAGGAACAGAGCAGCGTAACACTTGGCTGTGGGTAGTGTGTGACATATTACTGGCATCACACCCTCCACCCCCACAATACACACACACACACACACACACACAACGGCGCGCAATGTGACAAAGCCATTGCACTCTATACCCACCCACCATGACATAAGAGAATTATATGATGCATTTTAGATGGAGACTATATGAATATTATAGGAATATTATAGTGATACCATAGGAGATGCCATAAGCTCACTATAAACTCACTGTTGAGCACCACGTAGCCTACACACTTTAAGTCCCTATAGTAATAATATAGGAATATTACAGAAATATTATAGCGATGCCGTACGAGGTAAAACACTATCACAAAGTACCACAAACTCACTGTTGAGCACCACAGACACACTTTAAGTATCCATAGCGATATTACATCAGTTGTATAACGTTAGTGATTTTTCGTCAGAGCACGTGCAAATGCCTCAAAGCTAAAAAATATTTCTTTCATGAACCCGCTGAACTCGTTCGCTGCTTGACTCACACACTGACAGCGCTGTGATCGCAGGACAACCACCAAAACTGGCAACCCAACCCAACTGGTTTGACAGGACTGAAGCACTCTTTGTTTATATATGACTCTGAAAGTATTACCTTTCCTGAGTCCATGGCGGCGTCGTAAGTCTATGGAGCGATGTTCTTTCTTTATTCTTTCTTTGTCCTCTTCTCTATTTTTTTTTTGTCAAAGTTGAAGGCGGTGGAAGAACTTCCTTGGGATCTCCCCTTTTCTTTTTAGCCGCTCACAAGTCACTCATTTTGTAGTTCCCCGCTGAAAATGACTTCAAACTTCACTGATGCAGTCGCGTTTTAAAGGGCTTCACAAGCTATTCTTCTTCTTTTTCCGCAGCTTTTAGTTGAGGTTGACTCTTTCCCGCGCGGTATTATTTTCGGAGCTCAATTCACAGCTTCATGGCTATTTAAAAGTCTTGTTGGGTTGTTGAAGTAGTACGGCCCGCGTGTCTGTCTAGAAATGGCTCTTTGGGGACATAAAGCCGGTTAAGGTTAATATATTTCGTTCAGCTGACGCAATTTTAGTGGGGTGTGCCTGGGAGGCCCGTCCCTCCAGTCAGCCAATGAAAGCGCTGCATCTCTGCACCAAAACCATGCTTACTTAAAGCTTGGCACCACGCACATAGGAGAGGGGCGGTGCACAGGAGTTAATGCAAACTTGGCTGCCTGCACGCAGACACACACTGCAAAAAATATCCATCTCAACAGGTCGTTTTTATCTAGAATTGACTCTAAAAATCTTTTTTTTTGTGAGTGAGTGTAAGTGAAGAATCTGCAAATGGTTTGAGATAATTTTACTTGTCTCCAATGCAAAGCAACTTTAGTATTTTCAAGTATTTGGGGTTTTTTTGGGGGTTTTTTTTTTTTTATTATTTATTGACTTTTCTCAGACACAGAGCAGTTTACAGGAGAAAACACAGAATTGAAGTATTGAGGTATCAAGGATATAAAAAAAACAAATAAGATCAAGTAATAATCCCACAAGACCAGTCCTCCCCACCCCTACCTCCAGACAAGGGCCATAGTAAACCAATTATTTCAAGATGCTGGCACTTCCTGAAATAGCTGCATTGGAAACAAGTGGAACTGTCTCATCCCATTGGCAGAAATTTGCACTTGTTTTTAAGGAAACTAAAATTTTAACAATGACTTTGAGATAGCATGGTTTGTTAAAATGGACATTTTTGGCAGTGCAGATAGGCTACATGAAGTGTTCACACACAGACAGACATATGAAACACTTAATATGCACTATGCATGCTATATTACATGGCACATATAAAGTACATTTATATGTACAAGTGTTTCATATATTTATGTGAATATTGTGTGTGTGTGTGTGTGTGTGTGTGCGCACGTGTTTGTCTGTGTGTCTGTCTGTGTGTCTATGTGTGTTGTCTGTGTGTCTGTGTCTGTGTGTGTGTGTGTGTGTGTGTCTGTGTGAACATCTCATATGTGTGTGTGTCCACAGCAAAGTTTGTCCAAAGTCCAAACAGCCTCTCATAGAAATGTGAAAAGTGGAAACTGCTTACAATGTCTGTTACATTTATTAGAGTGGGAATGAAAAATAATTCATCCACCATTCTAGTTATTTACCTTTTGTGCAGTAACTTAAGCGTTTATACCTGGGATTGTTTTCAAGAACACTTTCTAAGAATATTTTTCGACTTTTCCACTTAAAGACGTATTTGGAATATGGTGAATTGATATAATAAATTTTTGTATTGAATGTGGTATTTTTTTTATTACCATGTTGCTCTCAAATGTAAACATCTGTTCAGTTACCTTTGATTCTCAGCCTTCTAACAATAAGTTATTCAAATCATCCACATCTGTGATCCGATGATCTCTTACAAACTAAGTGATTCGACATGGCTGCCCTCCATTCAACCCCTCCACTGTGATCTGCGCTGTTTGTTATGCAAGGCGTGTAAAAACAAATATTTAAATGAAAACTGTGCACTACCTTTTGTTTGGGATAGAGGGGAGGTGTCCGGTCTGGGTGCGTGTAAAACAATTAGGAAAATAATCGTGAGCACCAAAAGGGAAATGCATGTGTTTGTACAGCGCATGAAAGCAACAGGGAAAAGGGGGGGAAAGGGGTAAAATTTGTAGAGATTTGTTCCCTTCTCATTTCATCTATTGCCTTTGAAACCTTGGGAAAACAATAACAGGCGAATACTGAGTCTGTCCAGTGTGTCCAGTGTCCAGTGTGTACAGACTGAACAGACAAACACACAAAATGCCCAAAATCGAGAATTGGTCAGAAACAACATTGTATTACAAGTTTCAGTTTGCACTAAAACTAAACTATCACTTAAGTCACAACAATATTTCCAGGGACTGCTCCCATCATTTCCATTCTATATCAATCATACATTTATTGCAATAATCTACTATTTCATCCTCAGGGAAGACTTAATGCTACAGCAGTTAAATTGCTTTTTTACTTTCCTTTAAGGGCATGTACACTTCTTGCACATGTCATTACAGATGAAGAATAATGCTATGAGCAGTTATACCATATGGAGTTTACCCAGCATGCAGGACAAATCGATGAACTAACGCAAAAGTTAAAAAAAACGCTGAAACAATAAAGTGTGTTCCTCCCCATATCCTCTCCCTCTCCAGGATCACAATATCCAAGACACGGGATGAGAGGAGGAGGAAGGCTGACTTCATTACATTGCACATGATGCGCATACCTTTTGTTGCAGGTGGCGGGGAGGCATGGAAGGAAAATAATCAATATGGTAGAGGAGGAAGAAAGCCTGCATTCACACAATAACAGTGAGGGGACACCGGGAAAGACTGACACATTATGGAACAGTATGCTTTTCTTTGGTTTTAGCCTGAAAATCCTTTGAAACCTTATGAAAACAATAACAGACATTTTACTGGAACAAAGAGTTGGGTGGATGTTGGTATTGTGCGCCGAATCAAACGCTCAGGATGGCAGTCACGAGAGGTCCAAGTTTTGTCCTGTTATCTGATGTTTAGTTCAGGCCTTTACTGTATAAAAGCATAGCTGAAACTTGATTATGGTTATATTTCGTAATGCACAATGAGTTTTTCCCCAGTCAGAAAAGAATCCTCTTTGATGCACAAGCAATCAGGCATGCAGCCAAAAAGCATTTTAAAGGGCGGAGCAGTGACAGATTTAATCACGGTGTCATCGTTTTGTTTCTATTTGTTGTCTATTTCATTTCTGGAAATGAAATGTAATGGTCTTTGCTATGTATTGAACTTGCTGGGCTGAACTAAAACTGCAGACTTTATGAGGCTGACTTCGCTGTTGGCTGGTCTATGTTGACCTCCCAGACACCTGACAGCTCTACTGAAACACTGGGCTAATTGGCAGCAGAGCCAAAGGCCAGCTCAAATGCTCTTATTCACAATGAGGCCCTGTGAGTCCTGCATTCGGTACATGGGCTCGTACACGTAGGCTCCCCGACTACACAACTCTCAAGAGTCAGTTTCCATCACCAGCCTTTGTCGTGGTAACGCTTTTCTCAGGAAATCTCTTGACTGGGTTCAACTTATTGAGTTTCCTCTTTCAGTGAAAGCTCTGCTTAACCACAATGAGTTACGCAAGCCCTTTGCCATTCAGTAATGATCAGCTGTGAGCATCTTGATCACGCAACCTTGAGTCATCCATCATGTGGAGTTCTAGTACATACCTTTTATTTGGACGGATGCTCAAATGAATGTTATTGTGCACTAAGCATAATTGGCAACAATCCTTGGCACTGTGCAGAAGAGAAGCGACACAGTGTCTGAGCTCACTATCTCATATTTTAGATTCTTTAAAGTAGCCGCCCTTTGCCTCGATGGAAAGCAAAGGCTTTGGAAAGAAATTCATACATAGGCATCAACTTCACTATATTTATATTTGTCTAAAAATCAAATTTGACTGGTAGTGTACACATCAACTATTAGGTGCAGGGAAAATTGCATATTCTTATCTTTAGTTTTTTTTTATGAAGATTAAAATGAATAGCACAGTGAATGCCTTGAATTTATGAAATGACACATGAAAGAGTCCTTATTTACATGTTACATTTACATTTTAGGCTGTCATCCAGAGACTTAAAATGAGTGCAACAGTAGAATAAAGATCACCAACATTGCAGGCAGCCTTATGCTCTAAATAAAGCTTTTCCTGGGTTTTGCACATCATGAGGAACTATCAGCGCTCAAACAGGAGTCACACCTTTAAACTGTCACAACACAAAGGCCAGACATTCATGTCGAGAGCCCCAGAGGACTTGTCCTTTCATTTCATTCTCTGCTGGTATGTGTGTTGGGAGGCAGGGCTCTGTTGAGATGAGGGTGGTGGAAGTGTTAAAACCAGAAAGGTTGTTTAATAGGCCTGTTGCCTATTAAACAAGTCACTACTGCTCCTACTGTACAGATCATGGCCTCTTACCACCACTGGCACAAAAGCAGACAAGTTATTTACTCCAATTGCATTACTCTTTAGCCTCTTATTTATCTACTTTTGGCTCAGCATAGTAACAGTTCTTAAATTGACCGCGCCACGCTGACTTGGTATTGATAACGTACAAAGATTAGGGACTCAGTGTATGAGCGGAAATGCGACAATAGGAAGCCGCTTACGGCATCCACCTGTTCGGCACACTTTGCATCTTTGCTGGAGCTTTTCCGCAAACTGAGCTTGCAGACGCAATACGGACACTCCCAAGAGCCTGGACGTAGCCGGGCCTATTAAAAAAAAAAAGATTTGTTTCTTGTCCTTCATATCCTGGGCTGTGGCCCTGTAAAACACAAACGCATCAAAGGCCTTCTTTCATCATGGGGCCATAATACATCACTGGTGCCTGTTGTTCTTCTCGCTGCCCTAGGTGTCTACATACAAGGTTAGACCCCAGGCTGTCCTCGAGATCTGGCCAGACAAATTTAAATCACCAAAAAAAGATGTCTCCAAATATAGACTTTGACAGAGTTTGATAACTAATATTTCTTATGCCACAAAGCATTGGGGTATGATTTAATTTCACTTTTTTTGGTAGTCAGAGATGTTGGCTTTCACCTAGTATGGAGACTACATACACCTCAGATTGTAATAAACACAGAAGCTGTGTAATGGACCACTGACCTTCCTTTAGACCTTGCTTTCTGTCACTGGCAGAAGAGTTATGGACTTGGCTACCTCGTTGAAAGTTCTCCCTTGGCTCACTACAAACGTGTCTGGTAGGCCAAGGCCATAAGCTGACCTGTCATTCATCGTTTCGGACACTTGAATTGTAATTGCCCAACTGGAACTCATGCCAAGGCATGCCCAGCGCTGGCTGTTAAAATAGTGAGGGATGTCTGTGCTCTGAAAGGGGGTTTAGAGGGTAATAATTAGTCCCTGGTGCCTTGGTACCAAAACCATGGATACAATAACATGAGAGAAACACACTCTGGGAAAAAAAGGAATGAGCCAAAAGAGAACTACAACCATTTGGACCACTACTTTTGTGAGTTTCTCTCATTTCATTGCAACAGTGACAGTCCCCAGTTCTCACTACATATTTCTGTCTGGTCACTCTGGTCACTGGATATAGCTGTTTCAGGCCTTTGTCACTTGAGACAATGTCAGTGTGGGTCACCGTCATAGCTCAGAGTTGCCAGGTCATCCAGACAGACACAACCTGGCTCCACCATCTCTTTCATTCAGTGAAAAGCAACAGGTCGTCCTTGCCCATGATGATGGTGTGCCTCAGTATAATAGTCTGCCATGGGACTTCATCCAGACGCCCCTGAGCTCTGAAACCGGAGCCTCCTCAGGGTCACGCCGACATGTCTAAAATCTGGACAAATGTTTGGCTAATCTTTTGTGCCATGCCTAGCAGTGGGGACTGATAGCCTGTATTGAATGTGAGCACAGACTCACTCATTCTTGTTGAAACATCCAGTATCTGTCATTGTTGAAGAGATTAACTTATTGGGTGTATTGCACGTACCTCTTTGGCAACACAATAGGCTATATCTACAGTCAACAAGATTATAAATTGTTTAGGACTGTCTCCTGAAATTACCTCGACACAATACATTCCATTGCAGGCTCTATTGCAGGACGACAGTTCCTCTAGTACTGAACAAAAAGGTCATAACGAGGATATTTTCAGGGCAACATGAAAAAAAAAAGTCTGACCTCTCATTTTGCAAGTTGCTTGACTGACATTTCTTTGCAAGGAATGTTCCACAGGTGTTGCAAAATCCAGATGGAGGCCACCTCCTGTTTGTGGTGCTATTTCTCACAGCACTCCAGGGCAGTCCAGTCTTAATTATCTGTATTTTCACAGGGTTATAACATCCTCAACCTCAACAGCCAACCAACCTGCCCAATGACCACTGCCATCTTCAACAACCACAATCAAAAATGGTTAGTGTTTAGTTGCAGAAGCATTAAATAGTTTGAACATCTACACTATTTTTTTTTTTTTTTAGCTTAATCTTATTTCCCTTTCCATTTGAACACTACAGAGCTTTGCATTGAAACATGCACAGAGGCAACAATGAGCTGAATGAGTAGAAGAGCTTCTAATTACATTTGACAGGTCAGCATAACCAGTGATTACTGCTCACCCTTTACCCAGTGACCTCTGCCCTTGCCTCAGCTGACAATGTTTGCATACTTTCACAGCTTTTAGCATACAAAAAATAAGAAAGGATCCTCCAAAAAAGCTCTCTTTGATTTAATCCCCTACTCTTCCCAGTAGCGCCATACAATTGGACCTCTGTTGTGACCTCTAAAGCCACGGCCAAGCAGATCTGAATCCCTCTCAACTGCTTATAACTGTGGCCCTCTTCCAAGAATCCTTTCCCAGCCATCTTGAAGTTAATGCAGGGTAAAATTGAATATATTGTTTTAAATTGATGACTCTTCCAATAAAGGAACAAAGTGCAAAAGAGGTTATTCTGCTACACCTGGAAATTAGTTAATGGAGAGAGATCAACCTGCAGGCTTTTGTCAAGTCTGCTTTGCTTGTTTATTTTGCTACTGGTATAATTCCAGTTAAAGGATTAACACTATGTTACATAACTGAGGTGGAATTCAGACTCTCCAGAAAACAATGTAAGCTCGCATTCACCCAACATATTTGTGTGAGAAGAAACAAAGCCTATAAACTATTGAGATAACTTTCTCATTGTCAATTGGTTATTTTAGATGAAGACTCATTGACAACATTGTAATTGGTTGTGCAAATGATTCTTGGTGGCATATCAAGATTCTCCTTTTGTTCAACATTGTTCATAAAGAGTAGTACAGTTCTCACACTCCCATTAACATTTACATTGGAAAACGCTTTAGCACATCTGTAATTGAGATAATGGTCTAATTTAGGAGGGATCAGTTAGAGCATAGATCACCTACAAAAACGATTTTGATTTTGATCATTTGTGCCAAAGGTTTATGACATAAGAGGTTCTGATCCTGTTCCTTGGCAAGGTTACTTCTCTCTCCTTTTGTCAAAGTCTTTGCTGTTGGTTACTTACCCAGTGAATGGTCATGTGATTTCCCAGTGGTTTGTCATGCTTCATTGGTTGGCTGAATCACAGTACAACCTGTGCATTCTGTTCAATAGGAATATTAGCTCATGGGCTGTTACTACTTCTCATTAATTACTGCAGTGTACACAATTCTGGGGATAATTTAAATTTGTAATTTTGCAACTTTCCAGGCAATATGGCAGATTTCTTGCACTGAAGTGAAATGACAAACAGATTTCCTCATCCCTATAGTGTATTGTCAATGTAACTTCCTTCTTCCATTCTACCTGACACGGATCATTAACTGATAGTGTGGACAGATCTCATACACAGTTATTTAAAATCTTCTCCAATCTTGTATGAAGACAAAAGCCTTCTTTGTATTTGTGAAATAAGAGCTTAGCAGACTTTGGAGTTAACAAATACTCAAACAATGCCCATGTGTTTTCCTTGTAAATATGTTCCTCAATCCACTCTGCGCTTTTTTTCTAAGATGAATTACAGCAACTGATATCCAGGAACATTTCACCTAAATGGCTCTCCGGACAGATTCTTTAACCAATCATATACTGGGATGCTTTGGGGAAATAGTACACTTTCATTTTATCTTGAAATCTGTTAGCAGTTTAACATCAATAAATCGTTACCACATTCATTTTGAGACATTACTATAATTACAAACAAATTATAAACAAACAAGAACATTGATAGGACGCCATGCTGCATTTTACATTCTCTGCCACCAGGTCGGATTTTGCGGGAAATCTGCTATATTGCTTTATAGCACAAAACAGGGAGAGGTTCTGTTCTTCCAGTGAGTTTTTTTTTTTGCAATGGCAGCTGGCGGACTGTGTGAAAGGCTGATGGAAAAAAAACTTCCAACCTGTTTATCCTCTTCAGTAAAGTGAAAGAGAAAACCTTTCACCAAAGAAAGACAAAGATCTTTTTTGCAATAGGAAGGAACAAGGTTTACGGGAAATGTGGTCGTAATTTTTAGAAACACATTTATATTTTTAATCTAAAATAATTTAATTTTAGTTTTTTTTATTTTAATTTTTCACATCATTTAGCAGTGGATGATATGATGTAGCTATTTTTCAGACCTATCTTGGCAATATGCAATGTATATGATATTGTATCATGTTGTTAAGTATATGCTTAGATAATCGTTTAGATTATTGTAATTTACTGTCAGTAGGTTCCCTGATATATTTAAACCACCTTACTGTTTTTGTAATCCACCATGTTATTTGAAGGATTTCATTGCAAAATGCTTTATATCTATTTTGGGGGAAAAATGCTACATGAAACTACATGGAAAATGTAGACCATTCCATCCTCATAAATGTTGGTGTTTTTAAGCAAACATAGCAACATAACAAAAACGTACACAAAATTACTTACCAAAAAGTTTTACTTTCATGCCAGCAATTATTTTATCAGCCTCCGCATGACTTTTTCCACATGGTAGACATCTTGTCTTGGAATAAAACTCCTCATCATATACAGTGTGCATTCCTGGTTATTGCCCAACGTTTCTATTTATTCAGTATGCTCTTTGTGACTGACTGTGTACTCGCCCTGTGTGGAAGTAAAAAAAAAGATCCGGAAATGCTGCAGGACTATTGTATAAAATATTTATTTGTTCACCACTTTCACACAAATTACCACCAGTTTCTAAATACCTAAATGTCAGCATCACAGATTATTTCTACGGAAGGGCAAATGTCTTGTGAAACAGGTTTTATGAGATTTTATGTGACACAAGGTGTGGCAAAAATTAACATGCATGCATTGGCACAGGACAAATATAAATAATGTGGACATTCTCCCAGGCAACAGACAACAGTGTAGTGTAGTATGCCAAAGTGTGTGGTGGCCTTTAAGACACTTGGCGTGTAACACCAATGCTGGTCCAACTGTGGTCACTAGAAGTTTCTCAATTCAATTCATTTCACTTCCACAATAGCCAAACATTGTGAAATTGACAGATAAAGCACACTAACGAACAAAAGACCATGATAAAAAGTCAAAAGCTCATAGCTGATCAATTGTATCAATTTCACATTTTGTCTTATAATGATTTTTTGTCACATATATCTGTCCTTAAGTATACTTTTCACTGGCGCTGAATCTTTTTATTCCTTCACCCTCTCACCTTTTCAGTCATACTGGGATAAAATGGCAACGTTACAGTAAATAGGGAGCTAGATTCAGGTTTGAATGAGGTTGTGCAAGGTGTTGGTTCTTTTCTTTCAGGTGTGTATAATCCTAAGTAGAAAATTACCGGTAGAAAGGCTGGACATTTATTGGACAGCACATTCAATTGAACAGAAAGACTGTCCAAGGCCAAAGTCTTGGCTGCATGCAAACGGATGATTCAACCTATGCAAATATTACTTCCCACATTATTCATTTACATGGCAGATTCCAGTCAGTGAGGAGCAACTTTGAGAGAAATTCTCAGTCTATTTCCATGTGTCACGTAAACTGGACTGGAAGAAGCAGCCTTAGCTGGTTCTGTGTAGCTTGCACAACAGTAATACATCTGCCAGCTCTGTCACCACAGAGGGGAGAACATTGCCAGATGAAGCTTCCAGTGACCCATACAAATCCCAATTGTCTCATATAGCAGCTTAGCAACCTCAGTACAGAGTCTGAAAATGTGTGAAGGGTCCTACATCATTCTTCTTTTACTTTTGTGCGGGCCACAGAAAGTGTAAATGTTCTCTTAACCTAAAAATTAAACAAATAATTTGCCAATTTGGACTCAGGTAATCAGAGCGTTCTTTGTGTTTTCCTCATGAGCCGATGCAATTTTCTAGTATTGTCCTTTTGAAGATGAAAAACTGGCCCATGCCAACCTAATGCCAATCAGACCATGTAAATGAGCCCATCGACCAAATGGCTTCCAGCATTACTTCAGCTTCTGGCACTGTGTTCCTGTTTTCCCAGTACTGGTCACCGAGTTCCTTCCAGAGTTAACCAGAATGAACCAGCTACATACCTGCGTTTACCCTCTCTATCTCCCCTCACCTATCTTCCCAAACTCACCTAGGTCCACCAACGTCTTGAGTCATTGAAGCTGGCAGCAGAAACTCAGTTGGCCAGGCAGCAGGCATGAGGCCAAAGAGGGCTGTAGCTCCCTGCTAAATCGCTGACACACTCCTTTCCTTTCTTTGCAGGGCCCACGAAGGCTGCGCCCCTGGTGCCATGGGGCCCCTAAGTCCGTCCTGATTAAGATGCCCATGAGGTAGGGGGGAGGAGAGGGGAGGAGAGGTGGGGATTTGGGGAGAGCTAAATGTGTTTAATCCCACAGTAATTAAATGGTCAGAAACAAAGGAAGGCAGTATGAAATATTAGACTTTAATGTAAATGTTTAGTGGTAAACTTTCCCATGACCCCCTTGCCATTGTTTGACTCATCTCCTAACTTATCTTGCTGAAAGTTATTGGTTAAAAGGCATTTCAGTTTCTGTATTCTACTGTGTATCTGATGGCTGGGTGAAGAGCTGTTACAGTAGACCAAGGAGTCGGGATTCATTTATGTTGATTTATAAGTATCCGTAAAGGAAAGGCATTCTATAGAGTGCCCACTAGTGTCAATTTAATGCATGTGGTCAGCACCATTACACACAGTTAGTATGCTTAGTTTCCATGGTGTATGACGAGATCCTATGTGCAAACCCATAGAAAAGGGAATACCTTAGATACTGAAAGCATCTCTTAGGTGTTGCCCGAATAGCACGCCCCCTCAAAACACACAAACTTGTATGTGAAGTAGGGTAGGAGTGGTAATTATTCAAACATATTATACGTGTAAGCTTAAATGCTTCAAGAGGAAGGAGTGCAAGGGTCAAACACACCCGGAAAGAGCGAATTCGGATACAAATAGAAGAGGAAGGGAGAGGGGAGGGGGATGTGTTACACAGTAGCAGCCCAGATATCCCAGATATATTTACGTCTGACTGATCAGTACGCAGGAATAATGCAGCTGAAAAGTGTGATATTAGACCAATATTATGATTCTTCTCCCAAGCTAATAGACGACTGGCAGCAGTTATGTATCATCACAGAGTTAACACACGTGGAAGATGACCTTCATCAAGAGGGAGAGGTGATTCACATTATGAGCTCAAACACAGAACCCGACTGCTCGGATGCAAGCCTTGGAAATCCCTCTCTCTCCATCGTTAAGTCCAATTAGAAAAATGTCACTCCCACTGCTCCCTCCAAAACCGTGCAAAATAGGAAAACAGACTGTCACATGGCATTAGAGCACTGCTGCAGTGTTTGCTAAAATCCACCGGAGCATCTCTGTGGTCCGGAGGCCCGGCCAAATGAGGGAAGAGGGCAGTGAAGCCAAAGAGAGGACATGCAAGCCTGCTCTCCTCTTTTGAAGCCCTCTTCTCTTCGGTCAGGGGCTATCTACCCACTTTGCTGACCTGTTACATGACCCGCAAGTTTGTGAATACAGCTTGTTATTGAAGCTAATATTTATTATGTATTTTAGAGTAAAAATACTGGTCTAAGATCAGTTTTCTCCTTCTGATGATTATAGAGAATTTATTAGCCATTTAAATGAAAGATCTACCCTGGGATACTCTTAGACTGTTAGATATCATCAATCTGTGATGTTCACTGTGTTCCAAGAGTTATTTTGTGATGAAGTGTTGTTTACTTTTTTGGAGTACATCAAAAAACAAAGTGGAGTCTGCACACTGCAATGCTCCCTAATGCATGTTTATTACCAGCTAGTGACTTTCCCAGCTCCCATGTACCCACTTTCCCTTTCCCTCAACCTGTCTAGTCTACTTCTACTTCAGTTAGAAGATATAGATGATTTCCTACATTTCCAAGAATGACTTTTGTCCCCAGTAAAGGTGGTTCTCTGTGTTTTTACAGTCAAGAAAAAGAGAGAGTGGATAGAGAACAATGGCTTGGTGTGCCATGCCTGGTTGTTCAAATTACAAAATAGCAGTCGAAAGGTCATTGTATTTCACACGCTACCGATGACAGATCCACAAATATCAAAGCTGCGGCTGCATTGCGTTATGGATTTCTACCTTGTTGGACGTGGCCGTACAAAGAAGCCCTTGCTCTTTGATTCTGAGGGACTGACACCAAAACCTGATGTTTTACCATTGATGTTCTAGATAGCTGAAAAACGTTCTGCTATCAAACTCCATTGTAACCAAGTGGCGTCACATCGTCTATATTTGTCTATGTTATCCACGGGAATAAAAAAAATTCACCAACAAACTACAAAATGGACCCAGAAATGAATCACCAATAGCTGTTTTTTAATACTATTAAAATGTTTTTGGGTGGATTTTTGCTTTAACACACGGGATATGATGTAACTATCTTGTGTGCTAATTTGAGAGAGCGCCAAGATGTAATATGTAGTAGTGAAGCTTGGTAGTTCGAGGAAAAAGGTGGGTGAGAGCGGATGGGTGCTTCCCATCACTGATGATTCAGTAAATTCAGCCCACAACGCCTCCAGAAGGCTCAACAGTGAGTCCTGGTGTCCCAGAGCCAGCCACACTACCTCCATTAGAGATCAGCACCTCTACTCTATGATGCTTGATGTGTAGGAACCAGGATGTTTCCCTTGTAGCCATTAGAAAAGTATGAGACTAGAATTGTATGACCAAAAAAAGGGAGTTCTTCTAAACATTAATATAAACTTTTGAGGAAGCACTATCTTGCATGCGATGTGAGCAGATTCTCAACTGAATGCTTGTCCGGGAATAATCTCAGTTTAGAGCTCTGTCCCTGGATGTGTCATCCTTTCCAACAACTATTTAAATCAAAATCATATGTATTTTTGTATTTAAATGACCCTGTGATTGCATTTTGTCACAAGGCCAGGTTACCATGTAGCTGTGGTTGTCAGGGGAAACACGAGGCCGGCTATCCCTTTCAGGAAGAGGATGCATTATTAAAACATTGCAAGTGCATGAGGAGCGATGCAACAGCCAGCGCAGGCGAGATCTTGCTGGTTCTGCCTAACGCACTGCCATGTGAGGATGACTAGTCACAAACTGAGCCCCCCCTCCCCCTCTCTCTCTCTCTCTCTCGCTCTCTCTCTCTCTCTCTCTCCTCTCTGTCCCCCTCTTTCTACCTCTACCTCTATTTCGCTCACTCTATCTTCTATTCTCTACTCTATTCTCTATTCTCTCTACTCTTCATTTCTCTCTGTTTGTCTGTCTCTCTCTCTCTCTCTCTCTCTCTCTCTCTCTGTCTCTCTCTCTCTCTCCTCTTAATCTCTCTCTCTATCTCTCTGTAACCCCTCCCTCCCTTCCTGCTCTGATACCTCCATCTCTCCCCCCCCCCCCCCCCCTCTCAGCCATTCATTGCAGACGTGCGCAGTGTCTCATTTAGTGTTCTCATTCTTTCTGTGTGAGTCAGTGACGGCGACCAGGCAGCGTCACTCTCTCTATCCTTTTGTATCACTCCTCTCCTCTTCACAGTACGCGAGCCACTGCGGTCCACAGCCTCAACACACTTCTCTCACTCTGACAGACTGTAAAAAGAAGCCGTGTACGTGCTAGGAAGCATGCAGCACACAAAACCACCTCTGGTCCATGTGAGCCACTGTGAACACTGTGAGACACTTTTCTCTTTAACTGAGAGACCAAGTGTGTCATTTTTTTTGCACCTGTGTGGTTTCCAGTAAGAAAAAAAAGAAATAAATTGAGTTTAGAAGTAGGTCAAACCACTACATCATGCCTGGCAGTGCGAGGCTGCTCTCAGGCTCCGCCCACTTTTCCTCTTGTGTCACCTCAGATGACCCCCTGATACTCAAATACACACACACACACACATACAGAAAGATAGCACCAATTACTTTCTAATGATAACACTATATAATTAATAAATCTCTGACAAAATATTCAATCATGTTAACTTTTGTTTAGTGATTATTTTCTTTTTGTTTTATATATATATATATATATATATATATATATATTTTAACTCTGTAGCACTTTGAAATTCACTGTGCATTATTATTATTATTATTATTGTTGTTGTTATTATTGTTATTATCATTATATGTATTATTATTATTATTATTATTATTATCATCATCATTATGAATACATCTAGCTTGGCTTATGCAATACAACTATAGTAGTCTTCTGCTCTGGGTGGTTTACATGGACTCTAAAATGCATGACTAACCCAAACTAAAAACAACTGTTGTTTCCTACCATCCTCACCAACTCACTTAAAGGATAAGGCTGGTGTTTTTGTAATGCATTGCTTACCATCAACAAATCCTATGAAAATAACAAAATCAGCAATGATTTTGTTTTGCCAACAAGTCTCGTCCATGTAGCTGGTGCCCAATGAAGCCATGTCCCAGGAGCCATAGAACTCCATTGTATTAAAAAAAAATTAAAAACACGTCAAAGAGCCATGCCGTTGCTCTGGGCAACATATTTCATCATCGCAATGCACCGGGCCAGCTGACTTTTTCCTCAAACAACTTAATAAACCGGCTGTAAATCTCAGGAAAGTAGTTCCGTAGCACCGAACCGGCGTAATGAAGAATTTGTTCCCATTTGAATTTGATTTGGTAATAACTACAACAGCCTGACTTTTCGTGGTAACAGTTAGCGATTTTTAAAATTGAAACTATGTCTTTGTGAGCTGTATTTCAAGGTTTTTAGCTTACAATTGGAGCCAATGACTTCTGGGTTGACGGCTAAAAACGGTACGTGGGATGTCAGAAAGTAACGGGAGTAGAGCAAACGCATTGATTTTGTTATTTTCATAGGATTTGTTGACGGTAAGCAATGGATTAAAAAACACCAGCCTTATCCTTTAAATATCATCATTTTATTTAATTCATCTTTCATTTAAAAATACATTTATCACTTTTTTTGTGACATATAAGACAGATGAGAAGCAGCTTGATGAACTTGACTGACAACCTAAATTTCTGCCAACTATTACCACCCAGGACCAACTGATACTCACTGAGTTCCATAATAACCACATGGTCACACCAAAAGCCTCAACCTTTGCCAAGTTTTCTCCAACCAGCATTTATGACTACACACCCTTAAGGTACTGGGATGCTTTCGATTTACATTGTTTAGCTTCCCATAACTATGTTATGAATCATTTCTTAGCAGTGAAACATGCTATTTTGCATAATGAGAGGAAGAGAGAAAATGACCACCCTACTATTAGTAAAACAATATTTACTTCAATATCGCTTGTTGTTTACCTACTATAGCTGTTAAATGGCAAGACTTACATAATACAATGGTCACATTCCTCCAAGGAGATTTCAACAGGACTTATTTTCAGGCCTCTTGTGAGGTAATTACTTGTGGATTATATGGGAATAGTTAATCATCCGCTCACAGGAACAAAAACATTGACAGGTTCAATAAGACTTTGCGTCATTGGAATGAAGTTATACGTTATTGAGTGAAAATGAATGGCTGG
Source organism: Centroberyx affinis (assembly GCF_046629955.1). NCBI lineage: Eukaryota > Metazoa > Chordata > Actinopteri > Beryciformes > Berycidae > Centroberyx > Centroberyx affinis. The sequence continues at coordinate 83,844 of NW_027281845.1, forward strand.
TATTTAACAAGCAGCATTTAGGTATCAAAACATATGGGATGTCAGGAAATAAATAAATACGAGTAGAGAGGAACTAAAAAGTATTCTTGTATTATCATATTGTTCAATACAATAATGTGGTGTACAAATATAACCCTCAACGGTGAAGATCATAGCACTGATTGTGTAAATTGTATTTTTCAATATGTTCAATATAGAAGGGGAGAGGGGAAGGTTAGCTGGATGACTGTGCACTGTAAGTATATATTACTTATATGGACAATAAAATTCATAATTTTATATAAACAATAATCAATAAACAATAAAATTCATAATTTTATTGTACAAGTATGTCATACGTTTAATATCTTTTTGTAAATCCAATACTGATACTTGGGGGGAAAAAAATTCAATATAGCTTTGTTGACTATATATTTATTTTCCAATATACTGTAGATTATTCATCTACAGTTGGAATTGGCACGACATTGACATTCGTCTTTTCCGAAGAGAGCAAGGTGTGCCAACGAGGCCAAACAGAGGCACGGGCAGCACAGTACAGAACCAGCAAAGGCCATTCAAGGCCACGCTGCCACACACAGGACCCTTGTTCTTATTATACACACAGCACTGCACACCACACAGCGCACTGTAATTTCGATGGCAAAAATCCTATTATTTTGATTGGGTGTGGGGGAATTGAAGTAATGAGTGTGTTCAATGTATTTGGTCGTTCAGCTGCTCCTGGGAAGGCGGAGACTCTCTTAAGCTGCTGCTCACAAACCCAGTCAGACTTCAACAACTCGTGCTGAGGTTTTCCACTAACAGCACTCAGAGGCACATGTTCATAAAGAAAAAAAAATACAAGGAGAGGGCGTGAGGCTGCTCGAATACAAGAATGAGGAATCAGAAAAGGACATGGTATAGAGGAAATCCTTCTCAGAACTTATGAGGATGCCACAAAGGAGTCTTTGACATGTCAAGGAAATTATGTGAATGCCAAAAGGTGATGTTTCAGTTGACATATATCAGCCTGTGGGCAGCTGAACATCCTCCTGTGCCTTATTGGGTCATGTGGGTTTGGCATTCTTATCATTGCTAATCACTACGCAAGTGTAAATATTAGGATTAGTGATGCAAGTGTATTGCGGTAAGGTATCTGACGCAGAAGTCAGTGCACAGGATGTCTGTCATCTGCGATGTCCTCTTATGCCTCAGGGTGGGGATGTCTGCTAGGGGCTGAATTAGACTAAATATCCTTCCTCACAATAGTCATCCCTGCTGTACAAACACTCAGTGAGACAAATTGGAGAACTACGCAAAACAATGAGGAGAAAACTGAAAATTTCTTGAACTAATAAGCAAACTTTGATCCCAGAGGCCATTCTATCGTCATTCCCAAGCTCTTTTATGCAGAAAACAGTTCCAAAAGGCATCAAGGTGGTGGCTAAAGGCTCTTTGAAGCATAAAAGCAAACACAACAGGACAGACCAGAGAGAGCGTCTAACCAGGAAACAACCACACACAGCTTTTGACTTCAGGAATTTTCATTGTTTAGGGGAACAATTAACTGGATGCTATTTTGAACACCTTTGACAACCAAGAAATGATGACAATCTCCAAAGGAATTCTCACATGCATTTTCAGATTTTTCTCTGGATTTTATTAAAGCCAAGCTACCTGGCTTAACCTTTGTTTTTCAGGTAATTCTTTTAATCTCTGTGTTGAGTGCCAAAAGATTATTGGATTTTGTAAATTGTGCTCACGCGATCACACACGCGAGGGTGGACTGCAGGGCCCCTTATCAGAGACTTATGTATGTTTAGCCACAAGATCATACTCTACTACTTAAAAAACCACTAAACTAGGGCCTCAAGATGTTAGGGTCAATAGTGTTAGTGTAAGATAGTTTTTATTTATGGTTGTTTGTCCTCGGTTGTAAGTGTTTACTTTTTGTTGTATAATTTTGTCTGTGCGAGCGTATAGTTTGAGCCAAGAATGGAGATATGGTCCCTTATAGATCAGCAACATATTGGCACCCCCTTGTGGAGAATTATAACATAACACAACACAACAATACTCACAACATCAGACCAGTATCAGATTTATGCTGCAACACAGCAGTGAATGATTTAGTAAGAACTTGAAGCAGAAATGAAAGGTTCATTTAATGCACCACAATTTTCTGGACTACACCCCCCCCCCCCCCCCCCCCCCCCCCCACACACACACACACACACACACACACACACACAAGATTAAAGAACACGCTTGTGAAGGGGAGGTCACTGTTTGACATTGTGAACAACTGACTTCCTCCCTCAGTGACTGCCACTGCATTGCTCTTTAGCCAGGCACTTAACCTAATCCTCAACTACTTGTTCTGTGGCCAACAAGTATGTGAAATTGTTTGGGCATGAAGAGGAGCTTTGCTGAAAAGGAGAATGAATGCTCATCAAACATTTTCGGCATAAATAAAGGTGAAGAACACACCCTCCAGCATGTCGTTTAGTGCCGGGCGGTTCACAGTCTCACCACACATTTTATATAGGACCTCTGTTTGATTTAGTTGGATTTGATGAATTCGATGTCACATCTAATGAAATCCAGGGTTATCCAATTGTGTGTGTTGCCTAGTGAAGTCTTACAATGAAATATTTTTATAGTCATTTAATTCTGGGCAGCAGAGCGACCGTCTTTCATTACAGGTTCAAGGCACAACATCAAACATACACCTTACTGAAGTGTCTTTGAGCCAGACACACATTATTTCTCAAGTATCACATTATTATCATACTTAGAAAGCAAAAAGGAGACTTTTTTCTTCAACAAATCTGCATATAAATTTGCTCTTTGCTCTTCAACCTGGTGGAGTAGCCTCTTGGCCTTGAACGTTCATGTCTGAGGGGATAATTGTTCCAAAGATACACAGCAGAACTCACTACACAAATATCTACAAACATGGCCAAAGTAAATCACAGCTCTGTGTGCCTTGTAAGGTGACCTCTACATGCTATCTGAATGTTCATGCAAAACTGCTGCATGAGCAGACACACAAATCAAGTTAACCACCAGGAGGGGGAGTGATTGACATAACATGTCAGTAACTTAATTATAAGTAAGCTTGATTATAAAGAGTAGATAGAATAGAAATACTCAAGAATGCTGAAGTCATATAGCCTATATATGAATAAATATAACTTTTTTGTATCTGCATCATGCCCATTTTCTTAATTGTTATGCAGAATTAATCTTCGCATGCATGAACATCACGTTACCAATCATGACACAAAGACCCACACTGTGGGCATTGTTTCTCTTGTCCTGCTTTTACCACCAAAATAACACTGAATTAGTCTCTCCATTTTTGCTGCGTGAATCTGTTTGACCTTATTTAATAAAGCAAACTGGAAATATCTTTTTCTGTATACAATTTGTTAATGCCTAACAAAGGTTTTTTGTTTGCTCTTGACAGAGGGAATAACCAGGGCTCAAAACTTGTGGTTATTTTTGAATAGAGTATCTATTAGCATACTAATGCTTACCAAAAACAACAGGGGAAAAAAAGAAAAAAGAAAAATGTTACTCACCTCGGTGCCATGAACTCCTTTCAAAAGAGCGGTATTCTCTGTTGGGAAAATCCGTGTCTGTGGAATAACGGTCATTGATCCTTAGCTGTCTCTTATCAAAATAATGGAAAATATTAAAAACAATAACATTGGTTATTGTTGACACTGTGGAGACAGAAGTGCAAAGAAAGAGCAAAGAAAGCCGAAGGAAGAAATTAACGATGTTTTAGCATCCCAGCTTGTCACAGTTTACTCTCCCTCAGCAGTTCCTCCCTTTTTCTCCCATCACCTGATTTCATAATGCTATGAAGTCATTATCTGTCCTAGGAAAACGCCGACCCATCATGGGTTTTCAGGCGAATTCCTTCAAACTTCATCTAAAGTAACTCAGTGAAGCTGCACACAGTCGCTTATAGGTTGTAAATTGACTCACATGCAGGCCTCTTCAAATATGCCACACTAGATTGGGCTGAAGATGGTACTGTGACTTACAGTAAATAGGACCTGGTGTTATTTCTTTGCTTCAGGCAAATCATGACCCTGATTGAAAATGACTCTGTATCGATGTCTATAATGTTTAGATGCAGCAGATAGAGAAGAGCACACACTCAAATAGTCCAGATGTTTCAAATCCTTTTGAAACATCTGTCCATGATGACTGAAGGATATTTACGATGGTTTGATTAATGTGTACTGGTGTTTCACACACAATTCATATTAACAATACTTAAAATACTTATCACAACTAATACTAATTAATATTTTTTGTTTTAAGTTGACGATGGGCGATATTTTGTGGCAATATGCTGTGACATCATTTTAATCATTGTCACGCCAAAAATATCAAGGATTCAGTGTTTCCATCAGAATGTTGTTCTTTACAGAGTGGGAAAGCCTCTGAAACAGCATTTCAACCATCATGGGACACTAATAAAACTGCTAATTTGGGTTAGCAGCTGCTTCAGGCAGGGAGAGGCGAGATTACAGACTAACTTGACATCCACTTTCACTACTTTATCAGTCAACTCCATTTTTAGAGTGAAAAAGGACTCCAAATGAAAGTGTTTTAGACTAGCTTATTTGGCATTGCCTTTAAACATCAAAGAAGAAGAAATTTGACTACCTCTCTCTACAGTGGCTGCTCCCATGCAGTCACAGAGACTGCAGATGGCTCCTCTATGGATCTCTGTGGTTTTGTTGAGCAGCTCAGCATCAAGTAAAGGCAACTCTCTGGTTCCACCTGCTGGACTGAAGAAGTAAGCACACCAAAATATCCTACTCGTGTAGAAGTACCGATGCCTTGCGGAGAAGGAGGGCCTCCTCCAAAACATGGAGAACCTGAAGATGCTCCAGAAAGACAAGGCCTTGAGCATCCAGGAGCTTTCAATCAAGCTCAAGACAGAGAAGGAGATTCTCTTCGAAGAAATGGAGGAGCAGGCCATGAAGCTCAAGGCCTGCGACATGGAGAAAGAGACCCTCAACTGTAACACCAGAGAGGCAGAGGTGGGAGGCTCTGGAGAGGAAAACTGCACAAAAAGTCCAGGAGGCCTTCCATGCTCAGAAGATTCATAAAGCTCCTGACTCCAAAACAGAGGAAGGAGAAGAAAAAGGAGAAGAAACAGGAGAAGATGGAGTCTCATTACAACAATGACTCCAACATTTGACTTTTCCTGAAGTACTTCAAGCCAAGAGAACCTGAGCACCCCACCATCCTTTGCCTCCCTCAATAGAACATATTATATCAATGATATGTCTAAAATAATGAATAAAATATAAAATACTGCTCTGCCTGTATTGTTTTATTCCTGTAGAGAATTGTAAGTGGCACTGCAGTCAATGTTGTATGCAGAGTAGCAAAGACAGCTGGACAGAGACAGTGTTGTAGAGAAAATATAGACTAAAAGCTGTAGTGGATCTATAGTTGTTTTTCTGTTTTTAACGTATGTATTTCCTGTTGAAACAGGATGTTGGGGTGGGACATAACACAGGGAGGGATAATTCAAAAGTCTTAAACCAATGGGATATCAGTTAGGGAGAGAAAGGCAGTTTTATTTGATAGGAGGGGTGGGACTGTTCAAAAATCTCTGATGATCTGTTTTGGTACAACATAGATCACCATTAAATATACTGTGTTTAGCAATGGGAGTTCATTTCATGGGGACTGTAAAGGGTACTTTTCAGTCCAGTGGATTTAACCAAACAATATTTACCCCCTAAATTCACAACACATTAGTAATGTATTCCTGCTAAACAGCTGTTGTTTCAGTGTTGGCATTACGTCATTCATGGCAACAGCAACCACTAGGTAATCTGGGGCATGTTCAAAGTTGGCACTGTTTTGCTATACTTCCTGTTTGCTACATTTTGGGGCAATTGAACATGCCCCTGCTCTCCATTAAAGGAATAGTTCACCCAAAACTGAAAATTCTGTCATTATCTACTCATCCTCATGCCAGTTGAAACACAGTTCGTTTGTTGTTAGTTCATTTAACACACAGTGAGGTTGCCAGCACAACTTCGTAGCAACATTCTCCAAAACAACTGAAGTCAGTGGGGACCGGTTCTTTAGAGTTCCAAAAACAGCAAAAGATTACCATGGCCAAGGTCGATATTTACACCATTATTTAGTGTGAATCTTCACTACAGCCGTTGTTTTCGAAAAACCGTCAGTTCTGTGTTTTCCACACAGCAAAAACTTCAGAGTTAATTTAACTCTGACAATGTAAAAATCAACACTATGCCAGTGTCATAGTGTTAAGGCAGAGAGAGCCAGAGCAAGTATTTCATTGTATTTTAATACACATGACAATAAAGTTGAAAGTTGAAAGTTGTCTCTATCAGTCCACACCATCACACAGTTAATTTAACAGTTTTGCTCTGTGAGCGGACAAACAACTCTCCAATCAACACTTGTCAACTCCAAATAATTGTCACTGACAAATTATCAACACTGAAAAATTGCTGTGTTAGGACGAGGAATGTTTCCTGTAGTTTCATCACTCATAGAAGATTTTATGTTTTTTTCCCTCAATCTTATCTCTCCTGCTCATTAATTCACCTAATTTGATACAGCTTATCTATTTTCTGCCAGCAGGTGGCTGTGTTATAGTGCATTCAGAGAGATCACTCCCTCAAGCTTTCTCCCCCAGATTAGGGCTAATTAAATTAGAGAATTAGAACTATACAACATCTGGGTGGCTGCTCTGGAACAAACTATTCTATAATAAGTAATAACCCAGTTTTTTCTTCCTCTGTGGTACTGGTTTAAATAAATGATAAACACTAAGAGGATTAAAAAGTATTTCTCGATAAAACATCTGGGCAAAACATCCACCACCGACCACAAATAGTGTGATTTTACAAGAGCTCGACAACATTGTGCCAGAGTCGACCACAATAATCACAGTTCAAGAGTGTGTTTCTCATTGTTTTCAGACATATTAAAATTCTTTGTCATGGTGATTCATTTTCAGGTTTGCATTTGCCTTCTCAGCTCATAATGTTGTGCTTGAAAGCGCTGTAGGAAGACAGGGACACTTGTGAACAGATCGCCCCCAATCCTGATTTTGTTAAAACAGTGGATCAACCGAGCTGAAAGGGAGTCTTCATAAATATTCCATTAGGGTTCTCATGTATTATACACACACCATTACATTTGGCTCATGATATTGTGTAAACATGACTTTGAAGGTATGTTCCAGCCCAACAGAGCGGCGTTTGAGCTCGGCGTTACCGCTCTCTGAGAGGTGATTTCAAATATAGAGCATTAATATCATGTTGCCTGCCTAATATCATGGCTGCTAGCCCATAACAGGTCTTTAGGGATTAGCCAAGTTACTGGAATGATGCTGTGTTCATGCTGATGCTGGGAGCGTGGCGTCGAGGGAGCTATGAAAGACCAGATAATTAACTCAAGGGCCAACCAAATAAGTCATATTCTGATAAATTATTCAGTATTTGCAGGCGGATGAATACACGTCCTCCTCATATTGCAGGCAACACAATAGCGGCTCCCTGAAACATTAGCAATTCATTGCTGTCTGTTTTATTACCATGCTGGGTCATTTCCATCTGGATACACATTAAGAATTCAAAGCTTGTACACTGTTGTCTTGTACACTTTTAAAGGTGTTGAGAGCTGATAGTGCTGCACAAGAAGTTGAGAATATACTTAACTAGAATAAGTCAAATTTCAACAAAATCAGACAACAAAGTAAGAGAGAAACCCGTATCTCTTGTATTGTGTGGAGGGGATGAGTTCATACGAAAAGAGATTCATGAATTATCTTTTGGTTAATGAGCGGGAAATGGTGACATAGATGGAAGTGAATAGGGGGCCAGTGAGGCTTCAAAGATGTGTTGGATAATACATGACCCCCCGATGGTTACGGCTAATCTTCCTTGTGCCATATGCAGGATAAAGAAATGAAGTGGAAGTTTAAACAAATGAGCGTGCGTGCGCACACACACACACACACACACACACACACACACACACACACACACACACACACACACACACAGTCTCTGAAAGTGACCCCTGATTTGTGTTTAATGGCCTGCATTTGCATAATTTTTTTTCTCTTCGAATAGACTAGAGAACATGATTCTGAAATGAAATCTGAAATAATCGGGGAATATCTCATACTTTAAGTTTTGCAAAACCTACTCTAGGCATGATTTGTCTGAAGTCAGAAATCCATGGATGACAAAGGCTACTTTCTTTTTTTGGATCAATGCACATCTGACCCGATATTTATGATTAGTAGAATGGGATATTAGGCTATGAGCATATTTATTTTTCTCCATTTATCTCCACTTTTTGAGGTACGTGTACTGACATTCTCTATTTCAGTAAACTGAGCATCTCTACTATATCTAATATTTTAGACTATGGGTTCCCAAACTTTTTCATATCAAGGGCCCCCATATAGACTTTAAACCACAGACCCCCTTTTCGTAAAGGTTTTATCCCACGGATCCCGCCAATTTAAGAAGATATTAGTTGTGTAGAGTGAAACCTCTAATTTATAGCCAGTGTCATTCATCTTGTCATTGTGACAACTGCTAGCAAATGAAACTGAAATTGAACTAATCCTCATTTTGAAGCAGTATGGTAGCAGTAAGTAGGGAGATTGCCCTTTAACTGGAGGACCAGGGTTCAAGCCCCCTGTGTTGGCAAGCATCTGCTTTGCTGAAGTGTGCTTGAGCAAGACATGAATCCCACCAGCTGCAGGGGTGCTGTTCTGTAGAGCTGTGCTTCTCAGACTGGGGGTTAACTTGGGACCCCCCCAGGGTGACGCGAAATGAGTTATGGGATAGGAACAAATATATTTCTATAATACAAATTTATTATCACGTGTTATTTTTGCTTTTTTTCTTGTGAAAATACTGACCAGTTGTCAGCCTCCAGGCCTCCTCTGATAATCAAATGAAACATCCTGAAAAAGGAAAACAATTTTTAGGGTGAACTGTTCACCACTCTGCATGTGCAGTCTGTGATTGGGGCTCACAAGTAGGCATCACTTTGTTTTAAGGAGTCACGAGCCAAAAAGTTTGAGAACCACTGCTGTAGTTTATCCTGAGCTCTCAGTTTCCTGGAGGGGATCAGTGAAAAGGCAATTTCCCTGTGGATCAATGAAGCATCACATTATTGTTATTATTTTGCTGGAGACCCCCTGGAGCCACCTTAAGGATGCCTGGGGGTTCCTGGACCGCAGTTTTTGAAACCACTGTTTTAGAGTGCGTAAGCCCTTCGCCGATACAATAAAGGGCAGTGCAAATAAAACGCGGGCAAGGGTTAAATCTCCTTTTGTTACTATGGAGATCATGACAGTGGAAGTGACTTGACAGGCGCATGGAACAAGAGACAAGGGGGCGGGGTGGGGGGGGGTTGAAGGGCCGGGGAGGTGTGGTCAAATGTTATTGTCACTGATCATTGGTCGGATACGCGTCACATGACCAGGTTTGGAATGCAAATGAAAAGCGTTCCTCTCGCTCGCCCCTGCTCTTCTACTGGCGCTGGTCTGTTCCGAGGCTGTCGGATATACCGTAACCAACATCCAGAAATGGTGTAGAATATCAGGAAAAACAGCGAGGGAGAGTGGGCAGCAAGAGAAGTAGCTACAAGGCCCACGCTAAAGGTACGGCGACAGTACATTTATTTCTGGGTACACTATGCCACGGGTGACATGAGGGTCAGAGACTGTGTGTGTGTGTATGTGTGTGTGTGTGCGTGTGTTGGAACGCGTGACTCGATACTAATATCATACTAGCGTTACCGGGGCAGCAGCACCGCAGACAGACAACGTTCTAGCTTGCTTGCTTGCTAACGTTAACGTTAGCTTCACGGCTAACAGTCAACAGTCTCAGATAGTACAAGAAACTACCAGTAGAGTGACGAATATACCACCCAAGCAACATTAGCGGTTATGATGCGTGGATCGGCTTGTAAAGGAATGCATTAATGTCATGGGGGGGATCGGCTATATGAAAGTTATCGCAAAGAGCACAACGTTGGTTCATGCCTCAACCAGCAATAACGTCAGTCTTGGGGTTTTAGTTTTTGCTTTGCCTCAGCACTTTGAAAGAGATTAACGAAGTGCCCTGTGCGAGACTTCAACTTTGTCCCTTGGGTCATGACCTTTTGCCCGGAGGAGGGGCTAGTTATTTTGACAAGTGCAGGTCGTCTGTACCGGGGACAGTACAAGCACTAATGGGCTACTACACTTTAATAGTACTGGAACAATGTGCCCATGGCCTTCCAGTGACCCAAATGTGGCCAAAATAATAGAATTGCATGTAATGAGCCCCCCTCAGGTTCATTCAAGCGTGTGTCTGTGTTCAGTCAGTCTGCCACTGTACACACACCCCCTCCTATTATCTGTAGTCATCCTGAACTCTCAAGTGGGTCGGAGTATGCCCAGTAATTTGCTTATTTCAAGAATAAAATGCTGCAACAGGCTCTAAAGAGAAGCTCCTACAATTTCCTCAAGGCCTCTGAGGCTAATTGCAGGGGAGGCTTGTTTTATCCACTTAATATGACAGCAAGGTGTTATCATGAGTCTCTCTGAACCTTAGGTCATACAGCCCTGGGAGAATCAGCTAGAGATAGGCTACTTATTTGCATGTCCATTCATATAGCTGAAACCTAGTCTAATGCAGTAAGCTGTTATTGAAATGACTTGATCTATGCTATTTATTGGGTGTGTTATGAAAAAGCTACAAGGTTTAGAGAGAGTAAGATGCACAGAATCCTCACTATTTAGTTAAGGTAAGCTATATGATCATTGTGAGACGTGAGATGGCCTGTATGTGCCCAGCATAGCTGCATGTAGCCCATATAAGCCCTTTTTGTGTTTATCCCTGGCTAATTCATGGACCTTTGTTCATTTGTGCACTGGTATGTAGCATTTTGCATTCATGGAACTTCCAATCTCTTTATGTTTTGCCTAATGTGCCCTTGGCCATACTCTACTTTCCCTTGCCTTATCCACAACCAACCATTAGGGATCATCATCATCATCAGAGAGGTTTTATGCTTTTTCTCAGGTGTAAATAGTTGGACTGATCCTTTCCTTGCATAGGTAGGGAGGATGCTCTCATTGGGATGATACCAACCTGATGCACTACCATAAATATAAGGTGGCTGGTTTGATCACTGTAACAGCTAGTGTGTTCATCAACAGCCATGTAGCCTATTCCGTGATTGTGGCACAAAAAAAACACTGAACAACACTTGTTTACTCACTCAGTAATTCATTAACTTGCTCTGAATAAGAACAACAGCTAAATGCCTTAACTGTAGTATGTAAATGACATTGTCAGTGGCATTTAAACGCAAAAGTGGTATGTGACCTAAAATTGTGGTCCTGCTCAGTGAAATTAAAATATCTGACAATCTTGTAGAGAAGCTAATCAGGTCACTATATTTGTTTGAAAAATCATCGCACTTCTCTTTGTCTTTCTTGGTGCACATAAGTGGCCCCTGCTGTAGCTGCTTAAAAATGAGACATAAGCGAAGCTATGAGATGCAAGTTGTCTTCATTTGGTTGAGAGCATTTGGCTGAGCCTCAACTGGCAGTAAGAAATCCTAAATTGAGGTTGATGTCAAACTAATGCACCTTGTGCCTGTCTCCAACTCCAAACAAACTTATTTACAGATACGTACATAAGCTGTTAAAATTGAACACGATTAGTGAGTATCTTGAGGCTACCATTTGATTCAGAGTTCAAATAGTCCTGTGGAGGTGAACAAAGTAGACATACTATTTATAGATGCAGTTGCTCAATTCAAGACCCCTCTATCCTTGTCCCTCCCTCTTTCCCTTGCTCCCGTGCCATTACACAAACAAGCTTTTCAATTAACAGCTGAACTCGGGAAAATTTATGATTTTCCTGTCATCAGTTTCGATTGGGGAAACATGAGCAATTTGCAATTTAAGTTACGCTATCTCTGTTATAACTGCTTTAGGCTTAACAAACATTGGTAAGCCATTCATTAATATGGGCAAATGTCAAAGATATTTCTTAAACTTTGCACCATCCATAGGCTTTGGGTCAGTGGAGATGAACGCACTAGAATAGCACACGAGTAACATGTCAGGTCAAAGGTCACCCTTAGCCAATGATGATCCTCCACTGCATCCCAGGGAAAAGAGGCTTATTGAAGATAAAGTTGGCCTTTGCACTGGAACTGATGTGTTGTAACAGTTTAAGCAGCTATGGAAGTGATTGGAAGTTTACATGATTATACGCTATCAAGATGTGACATTTTTGTTAAGCGAATAATTAAAAACTAGCCTATGTGCAGATAGAAAAGTTGCCCTCAGAGAAAAAAATGAGGGCACTCATATTCTACCTCATGGAGTAAGGAGGGGGTAGTTTTCAAGTACAGTCATCTAACCCATGTAAGAGTGATTATGGATTGCATCTTTGCAGGTCTCACTATTAAGTTCCACCCAATCTCCTGGACAATTATGAGTCTCCAATGACCGAGGGGCAGCTCTGTTATCTTTTGGCCTAGTAGACCGTTTGATGCCCTGCCCTAGGGCCAGACAGGCTGGCTGGTCCACAGCTGGCATTGACATAAATGTAACGTGCGTGTCACTGATGAAGGCAGGAAAGTGCTTCAATTCCCTGTGCTGCTGCTCACCATCTTGGCTCATACCTGACCTATTTTTCCTCTTGGTTTGAAAAAGCCTGAGAGTGATGCCTCAGAGACTGCTTTGATAGAACAGTCTCGATTGAAGCATGTTGCTAATCTGCAGGCTTTGCGAGAACTATTTAACAGAGATATTTATAGATCAGAGAAAGAATCTTTCATTATTCTGTCCGTCTGTCGCCCCCTCTCTGTCTGTCTCTCTGGTTTTCTCTCTGTTTCTCTCCAGGTTTATTTTGGGAGTTATTAGAATCAGAGGGATTTTAGCACCCAGTGGCATTCTTGCGGGGGGGGGGGTTGCACCTAACAGACGTGGGTATGTCTAAATGAAGCTGAACAGAAAAAGACCAGTGTCCTCTGGGGAGAATCAAGTGAGAGTGTTTTGTATTTGCACAGTGTGTGGCTGCATGTGCTGGAATGACATGCACACAAGCTCAGCACACTTACCTGGAAAGCAGCCAGGGTCTCTTTGTGCTGGTCTACTCAACTGTGTAAGAAGAGGTCCATCTGAGTCAGATGGCTCAATTACAACTAGCGGACCAATCTGGCCTCAGGATCAGAGGTTATCTGTGTCTTACACACTCTAACAAAGGCAGTGCCTTGCTCACTATGTTTGGACAATACCCATCGACCATCATCAGTCTCAGGGGATGACCCCAGCTACACTTACCAAATAGTCCCTCTAAGGAAATGTTGTTTTGTAGGCCACATGATGTGGATACTGGATAAGCTCACTTTTACTGTTGAGATTTAAGAGGCAACCCCTATCATCCATCACAAATTGGGCAGAAAATAGGCTAGATGGTGGACATTGTTGTCCATGGGTAAGATTTGGAATTGGAGCTCTCAATGTAATCTTAATGACCAAAGTTAATTTTAGCTCATCTTTAGCTCATCTTATAAGCGAATCGTCAACCCATCGAAAACATTGTGCAAGGGTGTCTCAGTTTTATGCCTGTTTTTGTAATCCTAATGAAATCCTAGTGCAAGTGAAATTGTACCACAGAGGAATTGCATGCTCTGCATTAATATCAGCCTCCTACAAGGACTAGCCTGGTTCACCATCTTCTTCAAAAAATTAACTTGAGGAATACTCCTGCAATAAATAGACGGTGACAAATCTGACACATATCTCTATGTTTCAAAAACTTCAACAACCTTGAACTTTCTGTCCATCAAAATGTATAACAGTCTGGTGGAGTCAGATGCTTCATCTCCCCTGTCTGATATGAACAGACACTCCTCACTGAAAAATAATTGACACTAGACAGAGACAGACAAACAAAACAAATTCATCTTGCCAGTCCCTTAAGGGAAGAAATTCTTTGCTGTTATTAAGGACCGTGATATTAGACAAATCAACTAGGCTAGGCCGCTGCTATTTCCCTTGATATTTCATTTCATTTCATTTCAAAGATTTTAGATGGATCAAAATAGTATGGAGGTGATATATTTTGAAGGTTAGATTGCAGCCCATTTTCTGGCTGTATCTTTGATGCAGGAATCCAAAAGCAGTGTCTAGGGCTTATATGGTGCCTAGATCATTTATTTTCTTTTAGAGGGCTCCCCAGAAGAGCTTATTAGGCGTTAGCGTTCTTGGAATTGATCATGTGCTTGAATGCTCATTGAACTGAGGGCGGGGTTAGTTTGTCTTAAAGACCCCGCTAGACCGCCCCTTACTCCCGCCCCTCACCGTCACCATTCTCTGTTTACCCTAGCATCTCATGGCCATTGTGGGCCTGGGGCTGTCAAATCTTGAGGTGCATCATCAAGTAGCTCGTATCAAAATGAGCCACCCCATCCCTATTCTTTCCATCCTATTGTGACCCCTTCTGCTGCACAGATCCCCTGGCCAAGTGTGCGACTCGCGGCCTGCGTATCTGTCTCCAGCGCCAGCTAATCTATATGCTAATGAGAAGATCATAATCAATGAGGTGCACGCATGGTTGGCCCCAATCAATACCACATTGCACCAGCAAACGACTCAAATGGCTACATTTCATACAGCCAGACAGTTGGGTGGCGTGTTAATGTGGCGGGGCAGACCATGAGTATGCCATTATCCTCTGGTTTTATCTAGCCTATTCCGCATAAATGAATGCTGTTGTCATTAAGCAGAGGTTTGAATTCAACTGCGAAGCTATCCCATTTCACATTTATGAGGGGATTGTAATTTTCTACCCCTATTCTCTTTCATATCCAGAACTGCTGTAATGAGGTGGTTTTTCATTTTCCCTGGCATGTCCCTCACAGATTATGATTTATATAATTAGTTGTGTTAGAGCTTTAAGGGTGAGGCTTTACCATGATTCGGCTAATCTTTGATACAGATTTGGTCTGCCATTACCCCACATGTTAGGAAATTGGTGGGTAATGGGCTTCTTTGGAGGACCAGAATTCCCTTTTTTTAAAATTCTCCTTCTCCTTTTATTCCAGTCTCAGTCATCTCAAAATTGATGATGATTACTGTCCCACTAGTAAGATGACAGGTTAGATCTCCACTCTGGATTTAAGTCACTGATCTTGTCCTCGGCTAAATGTTATGATACAAAATAGGCTCACTTAAAGCTGCAGGTTATTTGTGAAAGTGGTCACCTCTATAAATGGTTGAAATGGGTCTGTGCGGTAGCCTAGTGTTCAAAAATGATATACTGAAATGGAGCCTTCAGTTTTCAGTTACTCAGACTTATTAGACAGTTATACGGACTATACTCAAAATGCAATTTGCCATCTCAGAATTTTATTTTTAATGCAATATCTCTAATAATTAGGATTTGTGTTTTAAAAGATCTTTGAGGATGATTATAGTCTAGCTTCCATTCTATGGTGGAGGGTCTATGCATCCTACAAAATTCAGTATTCTGGCAGCAGTGGAGGGGGAGGGGAGAGACAGAGTAAAATCATTACCATCATCTTCATTAGGGAGGATCCTGTTGTCCAATCAGCATGCTGCTCTGCACGGGGATTCCATAGGCACCCCGTTGGCTGTCGCTAGGATACCACATAATCAGGAGGCAGGCCGGGGCCTGGTTGGTGGAGTGGGGTGTTGATGCTGGGACGACGAGCTAGCTGTGTGTTGGGGGTAGACAAGAGGGGCTGGGGGTTTGGATACACCACAGAAACACACTCGCACACGCTCACTCACTCAGCCAACCAGCCAGCCACTCAGTTAGACAGACAAAGAAGAGCAACATCCTGCAGGAGGACAGCACACTCCCGGGGGATGGGGCATCATACCCCTGCATCGCGCTGGGGGGGCCAGAGAAGGTAGGAGCACCAGGGTTAGGGGGCTTTGTCTCAGCAGCAGAGCACCCCCACCCCCCCCAAACACACACATGCATTTGTCTCTGCATCTCCTGGCTTTTTAAAGCCATTATCGCACATCAATCGATTTGTGCAGTTGACAAATGTGTTCTTGTGGTATATCTTTAATGTGGGTCATCATAATTTGTCTAGACGTGGACTAAAGGATGGACGCTGATGGAGGCTCCTGCATCCTCCTTGCGGTGCTCTTAGCTGTGTAGAGACAGCCAGTCTGTCTGAAAGTCTCTTAACAGCTCTCATCCTGCAGGCTATGCAAATCCTCTAGACACAAATCTGACAGTCGGTTGTTATGGTCTCATAGTGCCGGTATGAGTAGATCAATACTGTCCTCTGGTGTGGGTTGCCAAGCACTTAAAATTGTTAGGTAGTTATGTTATGTAGGCCAGTTCTATGCAATGTATTACAGATTGCTGGTACTTCTTTGCTGTGATCTCAAACACAGTAGCTTTACCACTTTTCACCAGCACCAGCTTTCCCCCCAAACCAACTCAATACAGAATGGCTTCCAGTTGTAGATATGGAAGTAGGATTCGGGATAGGAGTGGGGGGTGTTCTCTGTAGCACCCCTGCTCTGATGGATGAGTGACTCCTCTCAGTAAGACAGGGGCAGAAGGCATCATTACCAGAGGGGATTCCCTCCCCTCCCTTCATACATGAGGAGGCAACGAGGCTCAGATGTAAGGCTTAAATGACTACATAAGGCATAAAGGCAGGCAAGCTTTGGCAGTGATGGTGCTTTGTTTACAACCAAAAAGCCGCTCTAACCAGACTGGATGTCAGCCATTACTTTTTCTCCAACAGGCATAATTATAAGAGGCATATTTAGAGGTTGTGAAATTTTACAGGCACTGCTGAATGCGAAGTTTATGGTTCCTTTGTTTTGGGGGTATTATACCAATCGTTTTTATTTTATTTCCAAATTTGACGTCCATTTCAGTTGAGTTTCAGTTAGTTTTTATAGTGTTTTTCAGCTGTGTTTTTCATTTAATTTTTCATAAATGTTTAGTTTTACTTACAGACATTTCAGTTTCAGTTCTTTTAGTAGATTTTTTTTCTTTTTTTAGAATTTACTAAAATATTTTTCAGGGTTAGGTTTAGTCTTAGTCTAGTTTTAATTTTGGTTAGCTGACCTATAATAATGTTATTTTGCTCTAAAGTCAAATTCAAATTGTCCAGGTTGCAGGAAGTTCCAAGTTTTTTGGCATTGACTGTTTAAGTTATGTACTCCATTTCGGGCTGCTCTGCTTTCGCCATTTTCAGGAATAGCATATGGTTTATGAAGCTTGCAGATTGTTTCTGAGTCTGTCTTGTGGCATAAGTGGTCTATAGAAGTGTGCTGTGCTCCTTAATCCAGCCAAAAGAATAGGGGGACGAGGGGGAGGAAATAGCTTAAGAATTGCGGCATGGCGGCGGCATTGCTCCTTATTTAATTACTTCCATCACACCCTCTCCCCACTCCAACCCATTTAAAATCCACAACCCAGTCACTGAACCTTCACCCCTCTGGCCCGCATTCATTCGCTCTCTTTTCCTACCAGCCTCCACCCCCTATAACTTAATACACCTCTAACCCCGAGGCTAGAAATTCCATCCTCCCCTTTTCTGCCTCTCTTTTCGGCTCTGTTGCATCAGCTGTCATGCAGTTTGAATCCCCCAGCACACACACACAACACACACAACACACACACACTCGCACACACTTCCACCCCCACCTCTACCACCACCATCTCATGTCCTTGATGAGTTTTGAATCTCCTCTTCTTGTGCTAGACCTCGGCTTTATCAAACAATTTCTTTACTTTCTTTATACCCTTTTAGCAAACACTTTATCTTTCCCTGTCTAACTCCACCTCTTGTCTATAGATCCCCTCCTTCCCTTCTCCCCTCCCATCCTCTCAGCTTCGTAGCATCACCTGTCATGCTGTCTGGGGCCCTCCATCTCATCTGCCTGGTGAGCTCTGAACCTTTTCCTCCTGTGCTAATGGATAGCGGGGTACCAGGGGACCATCCCTTTTAAAATGGCCTTTAAATCATCCTCTCTCTTCACCTTCATGCTGATGACTGACATGGAGAAATGGATTCAGAAGAGGAAGATATTCTTGTGTCACATACTTTTGGTTGTGACCCAGTATGCTACTTTTGAATGAGCCACAGAACCATAGAGTTTAACTAATTGCTGTTAAGAAGGAGATTAGGCTTGTAGACTAGCCCTATATCAGTGGAGTTTGAGCAGTAATTACGCCTACATTGAAAAAGATGGGGTGGTCTTTGGCCTGGGGTTAAAATTTTTTTGGGCGACAGATTTGAAACAGCCTCTGCCCCCCCTTCCCTATTCCCTATAACTTTCACCAAATGAATGTGTGCTTGTTTAAGTGAAACGGCCCAGGATTCAAGATAATTTAGGGTAGAGACGGATGTTAGCCAGCTACTTGGCCTTTTTCGCCATAATCACTGGATTTCATTAGCTTTCTAAATTGCATTTTTTGTGCTTTTCAAACCAGCCTCACCACCTCTGCCTCACCTCCACTTTTTGTTTTTGCAGAAGTACTGTGCACACATTGGATAGTGTTTCAGAAACTAACTTTATGGTTGTAATCTTAGAACACTGTGGGGATAGTTTATTTAAACAGCCTCCTAAAATTAGATTTAACATTTCTGGTATGAATTTCAGTGTGAAAACAAACTTCAATAGAATCATTCATTTTCCAGCTGATGCTCATGTCCTTCTAATACAGATTGGTGTCTGTCAGTTAGAATGCTGTAGGAAGGAGCAGAGGGATGCAGAAATAAAACTTCTCCAAATCAGCGATATCCATCTAGGAATAGCATAGGTGTGATATAAACGGGGCAGTGGGACGTGTCTTTCCAGTGTTCAAACTATTTGGTCCCCTCAGTAAATTTGTGCTGAATTCCTTCAATTTCAGTTTAGCTCAGGTTATTTGTACAGTGATAAAACATAGAAGGGAATTGTTTAAAAACTCTGATCAAATACAACGATAAAAATTACTAGTTTGAGAGAGGTGAAAAATACCCCAAAGAACTTCTAATAATATCTTGTCTCAAAAGCAAATAAATGACAAAAATAAAGATGACAAGCAAAGACACAGCTGAATTTGGCAACAGAATCTAAATGGCAACATAGCACAGCATTGTGGGAAATGGTCCAACAACAACAAAATGCAAATGACAATGCAGACGGGTCCTAAGACTATATTTCAAACTATTGATATGTCGATTCATTGGCAATGTGAATACAACTAGCCTAATCCACTAACATTCCATCAACATTTAATAACCATGTGAAATATTAAGGCATTACTCAGGTTTTCTTTTCTTAGCTGAACTTTTTCATGATGAACATCATTCTTGTCAGTCCATCTTGAAACCATATGCTTCAGAGTTTTAGTTGAGAGATTAAATACATTTGTCAGCTATGCATGTAAAAGTCTATGTCCCCAAACTAACATTGTTAACAAAGGCTGTCCAATCAATGATATTGTCAGATATGCTTTAGTGATATTCCCAAATATGTTTTCCTCATGACAAAAAAAATCTAACATTCCACTCCTCATGATCATAATCTCATTCAGAAATGCAAATGAACTTTGAATTATTCTGTGAATTTGTGAAAATAGTTTTTGAGTGTTGAGCCTAAATTGCATTTTGGTTACAGAAAAGTTAGGCAAACAGACTAATGGAGGAGCTTGCATACACACACACACAAAATTGGATTATGGCACACATAAGATTAAAAATGTAATGCCTTGTAAAATGCTTTCTGTCTTTGAACATGCTCATACTCATTCTCACTTCCCCTACGACTTGATTTTCTTTATTAGATCTAATTGAATTGATTTATTTAGGCCTACCTTGCCATTTTATGCGTCTTGCTGTCCTTCCGTCTCCGTATGATTGTACCGTTCTGTAACTGTTGTTTTGGTTGTTGTTTAGCTTGTCTCCAGACCAGTTGTGCCTTTGCTTGTTGGCTTGATTTCTTTTTTTTTTTTTTTTGGAGTTGTGATGTTTTTATAAGCCCCTTGTTGCTGGTTTGTTTTCATCTCACCTGCAATATTTATCATTCTTTTTTGTCTTTTGCATTTTTTTTAGCATTGTATTCTACCAGTTAGTTTATATAATCTATAATTAGTTTTTAGCACTTCTATGGTTGATCTCTGTGCAAATACCCTAAACTTTTATGTTTAGTTTAGCTGGTACATCGGGATGATGAGATTACCAGCTAGTGTGGTATATCGAGAAATTAATAGCCCAAAATCTCTTTCACAGGACAGAGAGTCAGGGAGTAGCACTTATGCTATAATCCATATATGTTTTGGTCAACAATTCCCCAATGAACCAAGCACAAAGAAAATGTTTTCCGTCTTCTAGCTGGTGCAGAATTTTAGGGTTTTACTTAACTCGCCCTACAACAGCTCGCTGTCCTGGACACAGAATGCCAATCTCCTCTGCTTCCTTTATCAGAGTTTGTTGTGCATAGGTATACAGATGTGTGTATTAATTTGTTAAAAAGTGTTATTATCCTGTCCCAAAGAAGCTATCATATGGTATGGCGTTCTGCTCATGCGCTGCCCTCCTCTCTTCCAGGCACAGGAGAGCCATTCAGAAGAGCCGGGGGTCAAAGGTGAGAAGAGCAGAGGGCACCATGGAGAGTGAGCCGGGGGCCCCCGCCTCCACGGCCAGCAGCACCGGGACCACCACCGCCTCCAGCACCACCGCTGCCAGCAGTAGTAGTACTTCTAGCACTACAAGTAGTAGTAGTACTAGTGGTAGTACCAGTAGTAGTACTACTACAGGGAGACAGGCGGTGCCTCAGATATCTGTCTACAGTGGGATACCTGACCGACAGACAGTACAGGTAGGTTCCCTGGTGTTGTGATAAAATTGTTTAATTTGTTGTCACATGTGCAGACACATATAGGCCTACACACAAAATATAAAGTTGATTAGTCTCCACCCATAAACTGTACAAATGCACAGAAAGTTAAGTTTACTTTGTTCTGTTCTACTGCCCTCTGTTGGTGCCCACAAAACCACATAAAGGCCTGTCTTGTGCTGCTCAAACTACACTTAATTCGACACTTAATTCCATGGATCAAGTTAATAAATCAAACAAAAGGCTTCAAATTGCAATTATGTTGTTAGATGTGTGTGTACTCAATCTACCGATGAAGGAAATACAATTAAATGGGCATTTTAGAGGATCTATCCAAGTTGAAGTGAAGACTGCTGTTCAAAGCAGCTCCAGTTCTTAGTTGCAGCCTTTGTCCTGTGCTTTAGTGCTCTTGACCCCCTGGAGACCTACACAGGCTTATCCTTTCCCTGAGTAAGGTCCACTCTACTTGTAATACTGATACTGTGATGGGAGGACGTTGGCCTATTCGGTCCTCCTTTCCTTGTCCTCGACCTGCTGACAATAAGGAGGCAAGCACTATTGTCACCAACCAGCCCACTCAGCATAAAGGACTGCTGGTCATTTATGCTGAGTGAGAGTTGAACGGATGTATCATTGCATTTAGGCTCCTTTGACCCTCATCCCAAGAAGTGTGGGTCAGGATGGTTCTATAATCCAATGGACCACAGGTCAACCTCACTCTCTGGTTGCTTGGCAACCAGCCCGAGGCTGTCAGTCAACTTGAGAGATGCATGAGGTGGGTGAGGAGAGACGTCGTCAGTGGGGGAGATTAGTTCCATTATGTAAGGTGAAGGATGTGCTGTGAGGCTGTTCTCACAGACATGAATTGCGTATTTATCTCTCAGTCTACTTGCAATGAGCTGGGAAATGCTAAATTCCTGTTAGTTATAAACAAAGATGTACTGTTCACACTGGTGGTTTTCCTTGCCTTCACTAAATTTATACTTTCATGTACATATACCTACACTCAATTAAATTCATTACATGCACACAAAACCCTTAGAAAATCTTCTGCAGGTTATTTTTACATTACTCAACCCATCCCATCTCTTTCTGTCTGTCTTCATACGTAGGTAATCCAGCAGGCATTACACAGGCAGCCTAACACGGCGGCACAGTACCTGCAGCAGATGTACGCTGCTCAGCAGCAGCATCTGATGTTGCAGACCGCAGCCCTCCAGCAGCAGCACAGCCTCAGCACCGCTCAGCTCCAGAGCCTGGCCGCCGTACAGCAGGTCAGCACACCGGGGGATGAGGGGGAAGCATGCGGTCATCACACCACACAATCATTCTCACATTTTTGCATGCTAATGATTGTTGTTGTTATTGTTTACCTGCTGCAAAGAGGGTTTCAGGAAAAAGTCATTTTTGTCTGTTTTTCTGAATCAGTTTTTTAGCAATAGTTGCTTGACTCCTCCATGGCAATGATGTAAAAGTAGAGCTGAGATGTGTGATAAAAGTATACTGCATGTTTTTCTCTATGGGCAACTAAAAGGAAAATGCACTGACATGTAGCAAGTTATTGACTAATGGTTTGGCAGTTTCATTCATGAAATCGTAATTTGGAAGACATTTTCATGCTGAGTGGGATATAATATAATCAGAACTTGTTATGTTTGACCAAAATATCCTCTATGGTCTCTTAATCACGTTTCCACTCTCTCCCTCTTACTTCCTCCTGCCTTGCATTAGGCCAGCATTGCAGCTGGCCGGCAAAGCTCTTCACAGAACGGCACTTCATCACAGCAAACAGGCTCTTCTCAGGCTACGGTGAGTGCAATTTACAGTCTTGGGCCGAGTTTCCCAAAAGCTTCTTAGCGCTTAAATCATCTTTGTCCATTGGATTATTATGGAACTAAGTTGATATTAACGCTAAGATGCTTTTCGGAAACTGGGCCCTACACTTAAGCAGCTCTCGTATACTTTTCCACTTCTCTTTCACACTTGTATTTGAAGAGTGTTATTTCAAAATGAGATATCTGCCATTTGAAAAATGAGATGCCTACTCTTGCAAAATACTTGATCGTGAAAAATTTAATTGTGGGACTTTTAAAAGGGTAGTAGGTAAGTGCGTGTACTTGAGTCCTTGGTTGACCAAATGATAATGCTTTTACTCTACTCTTACTATATTTTAGATATTCTGTTCAGAGATTCAGAGATATTGAATGATAAATCAGCATTTTTTTTCTCAAATTGGATTTATCATGTTTTGGAACGCAAGTCTACATGTATTTCTTGTGAGTGGATTATTGACAGTTGTATTGTAAATGATTTTAGGGTTTTGTAACCTAACCACCTCTCTCTCTTCTCCACCCCTCCAGCCATATCATGTGGTACAGTAGTACAGTAACTGCTTTTTACGTTCAATATCTGTAGCTTAGAACAAACTGGTCTATTGCAAAAAGTGATGTTCCAGTTTCCATACAAGATATACAGTACATGCCAGTCATGGAAAGGTAAGTCTTAGAACCTAATCATCCTGGTCTCTCTTCTCCTCTGACCCCAGATCAACCTGACCACCTCCCCAGCGGCAGCACAGCTAATCAGCCGAGCCCAGAGCGTCAGTTCCGCCCCCTCCGGTATTTCCCAGCAGGCCGTTCTGCTGGGTAGCCCGTCCAGCCCCACCCTCACAGCCAGCCAGGCACAGATGTACCTGCGTGCACAGATGGTGAGATAGCGGACACAAGGAGCATAGCCACTGGCACACTTACAGGAGTGTGCATATATGCATAAACACAAGGACACACACACACTGCATGAATAAACAACCAGGCATACTCGAGCTCAAATTTTTCCTCTCGAGGCTCGGTGTGTGTTTTGTGCTTGGCGTGCGTGTTATGCATGCATGCTTACTCTTCCATAGTAAATGGTGTGCTTTATTTTCATTTTACCACCAGAGGAGGTGGGAAGGCCGCCAGGGAGGTGGTCAGGGTAATCTGTCCGCCCCCAGAGGACTCATTATAAACACTGCAGGGAATGGCTTGAATGTGCATGAATGCACTGAGGACATTTTCAGAGGTCACAGGTGTTCTCTAAGCTGTAGCTAAAAGTCCAGTTGTTTTTAAACACAGTTGAATGTGGATAAAGTCGTTTTTTACTGCCCGGGCTCATTGGCATGTTATTTTAATACAGCTGGCTATGGGTAACTTGTCTGTTTCATTTTGGCGAGAGTTGTGCTGCTGGCTCTTGGTGTACCAACACAGACTGTCACTGCCTTCTCATTATGAGCGAGTAAACAGCATTGTTAACTATGTGTGATGCTTCTGGCAGACATCAAAACATATTTCTCTATGTAGACTGCCATGGCTTTCATTCCTGGTTTAGTTTTAGCACATGTGGTGTTTTGTTAGTGCATATAATTTGTGTTATGCTCTACACAAATATTTGTTCCTTTTTGCTTGTTTGTTGTTTTTCCACACAAAAACCGTACCTAACTGTAATAATCACTACCAAAGAGTTGCATCAGTATGTTAATGTTTTTTTAAATTATGAACATACTGTAGGTCTGCTAGTCTGTACTGTTATGGACAGGTTTACACATGAAAGAATGTATGTATGTTTTTCCATTCTGGCTTTACAAATTACTATGGATTAGAGAAGAATTAATTAATTAATTCACTCATTCATTCATAGTTCTCATCTGTGTGTGTTTGATGCTTTCAGGCCCAGCAGAGTAACCTTGTGCAGGTAGCCAGGAGCCTCGGCCGGGCCGTTCCCCTCTCCCCGCAGCTCATCTTCACCCCAACGGCCACGGTGACAGCTGTCCAATCAGAGAGCTCCACACAGGCCTCACAGGTAGCATGTGAAGTATTTGCATATATTTTATTTTGGTCAAATTTTCATTGGTTGCCATGAATGGTAGATTTTTTCGCTTCCTGCCATATGGAATTGCATATCATTTTCATAATGCCACTTCCTGGGTTGTATCCCTCTAATAAATACAAGTTTAAATGCAGAAGTGAACATAACATTCACAAGTGTAGATAAAGTTGTTGCAGTAACTGGAAACCTGCACTAGAGGGTGTCAAATGGTAATGGGAAATATTACCATGCACTTAACAGATAAATAATGAATGAATAAATTTAAAAAATCTAATTATAGCTATAATATTAACAGTATAACCTTAATACGCTATTGCAATTGAGACAATATGCCTCATTTGTTGGAAGACCGAAGACATCATGTAATGTAAGAATAAACTTCATTTTCATTCATTTTAGAATAAACAGACTCCTGATAACCTATGAATGAAATCCTAGCCTATCTCTTACCTACTTAATGCAACCATTTGTGTCAATAATCTCCCTCTTTGTGTCTTAAGAATCAGGTCCAGAACCTGGCCATCCGTGGCCAGCAGGGGGCGACCTCGTCCTCCTCTCAGACCCAGACCCTGCAGGCCCTGAGTCTGAAGCAGACGCCTGTGCCCATCCAGCCCGCCTCGCTCATCAAGAACCCCAGCCAGGGGACCCAGGGAGCCTCTGCGGGAGGGAAGGCCGGCTCCTCCGACAGCCCGTCTGAGGGAGGGAAGAAGGCGGACAGTGCGGTGGTGACTGAAGTGCGAGCTATAAACATGAGCCGCAGTGTCACCGCTGTCAGCGCCCAGCCTCTTATCGCTCCAGGTAACTTCAAACTGTTAAAGCCTGAGTGTGTATTAGCCTTTTACCCCATGAACCTGATCCATGGCAATGCCTACATCAGGAAACGGTAGATCAGTGGTTCTCAACCTGAGGGTCGGGATCCTCCAGGGGGTTGTGAGATAATTTTGGGGGGATGCAAGATGATTTATGGGACATGAAAAAAACATACTTCTACTATACAAATAAATTAGTTTCTAATGAATTTTTAACTTTTGCTTTTTCTTGTGAAATCCTGAATAGTTTTATGCCTCTAGGCCTCCTCTGATAATTAATGGAATTAATGGAATAACCTCAAAAAAATCATTTTGGTCAAACTGTTCACCACTCTGCATAATGAAGCCTGTAATGGGGATCGCGAGTAGGCATTGTGTAAAAGTTTGAGAACCACTGCAGTAGATAACACACACACCACCATGTTCTCTAATTTTGCCCACCACAGAAATATATTTGGCCCTCCATAAGAGTCTCACACAACAAGATGTTCTATGTTTGGTCTATGTAATGTAAATTCTCAATATCAGTGCTGTGTCTTGAGGGGACTTACACATTAGCAAGCATAATGTCAAGGAATTCAGCAACATAAGACATAAGAAGCTATTATTTACAAAAGTTATCAAACCAATAGCAGTTTTTGGAATGCAGCAACAATGTAACAATGTTACATTTCGGCTCTTGGTCGTCCAGGTCAGACAACCTGAATGTTTGTTGCTCTTATAGAGAATCCCACTCTACAGTTAAGGATTCAATAGTCTGTATGATCAACATAAACAGTCCACAGGCTTTTTTTTTTTTTTTAGATGGTACATGTTTTTTTTTCTGCACAGATGACACTGAATATTCCACCAGCGTGGCAGTTTGTTGTCATTTTTGTGGGCAAATAAATCAAGCTGCCAAATCTTCTGCCATCTGATGCATGCTCCATTTCTTTGAAGCAGATGTACATTTCAGACCTCAAGTTCCACTTGGGGCTTCAGGGAGTTGTCACGTATAGAAATGTGCTGCTGTGTTTACAATAAGACTGGAATAGAGAGTTGTTATACTCGACTTCCTGCTTTTGATAGCTTTTCTCCGCTGTATATGTGGCATGTCAGGGCCTGCATCACAAACACATTCACCCACTATGGGGGTGAGAAGAGAAAGAGTGTGGCTGGGTCGTGTCTGGAACAGTCAAGCTGCTTTGTGAATTGGAAGCTGTGAAAGGCATGCTGCCACCGAAGAGTCTTTCTAGACCACTTATTGTGTGGCTGAAAGTCAGCAGCTGGGTATTTTTTTTTTTTAAGCGTGAATGGCTGTGAATATGCCAGCAGTACAAGCTGATTAACTCAGAGTGTGCCTACGTGCTCATGCACTGAGCATGTGTAGCCTGCCTCCTTTTTGTGTGTGTGTGTGTGTGTGTGTGTGCTTGCTGGGGTTGGGGGAGGGGTAGCTGTGTGTGTGTGTGTCTGTGCCAGTAATGATGAGAGTTAACCTTATACACTGTGCGCATGGTACACCCTGCATTTGTGTGCCTGTGTGCCAGAGTGTGTGTGTGTGTGTGTTTGGGGTGGGGGTTGTGTGGGGTGGGGTGTGTGTGGGGTGGGGTGGCGGGGGGGGGGATTAGCTGAGCGTGTGAGTGCACAACTGTGTCTTTGTCTCGCTTTGTTGCAGTAATGGATTCACATAAAATGAAAGGGAGGATGGAAGCTGAAAACCTGGCTGCATGCAGTCTGAAAAATTAACATGGGTTGCCATAGCAGCAAGCCATAGGGACAGGTGTGCCCATGAGATGCTGGGGAATTAATACACTGTGGATCAGGAGGAGAGGCAGCCTGGTGGGCTGATGGGATTCAGGGTAGGATAAGGGCTTAGATTCAAGTTGACCGACTGGGTCATTACGCACTTTGATTTCCAGCCTACAATCAGAGAAGGAAACAAACTTTTTTGCCTACAGGCCACCGTCTCTGGTAAATCCTAAAATTCAGCCGCTACTGTCACAATTTTACCAGCCAACTTTGGTTTTTAGAAAGAATAAGACCTCCAAATGATGGATGGTTCCCTGTCACAGTGGTTGGTAGAATAGATAAACTTGGCGACAGACAGAGATTCAGCAGCATTTGGCTGATGGCTGGTGTTAATTTTCCACCCCGTCTATACCCTTGGCTTTAAAAAATTGGCTGTAGATGTTTTGGGTGCATACGCAATAATCAGACTCTGTATCTCATTTTTCAGACTTAACTGATATATCAACATCTTAACCACACCATGGTATTGTGAATAGATAGAGAAGTAGGGAAAACATTATAAATCGAATCCATCTCGACCTCAAGACATAACCCTAGTCTAGAGTGAGCCACACAATCCAACCTGATCAACAACGGCACATGGCCAAATGGAAGAGGCGTGGCTTGTTGTGTTGGCTATTTTTGGTCGGGAGTTGTAATTGAGCTGTCAGAAGGAAAGGGATGGCAGAACTTTTTGGAGGTATGTTTCTGTTATTCTGACTACCACAGACATACAGAGGGGATAATTTTCCCTTCAGTAGGGACAGGACTGGAAGCAACTGTTATGCCGTATGGTTCATAGTGTTAAGTGTTTGCCATCACCTCCTCTTGGGAGGCACAGGCCAGCACAACAGCAGAGAACCCCCAAAAGGACCATCCTCGCAGATTAAGAGACCAGGGGCCGTATCCACAAAGCTTCCTAGTACTAAGAGTTGGTCCTAGCGGTGAAATTCTAAGAAAACTCTGAGAGTGATGACGTTTTTCTAAGAATTTCCCCTTAAAAGTAAGACTAAATCCTAGTAAAGATACAAGCTATTCACAAAGCATCTTAGCCCTTAAGAGAGCTCCTAATGTGGAAAACTGTTAAGAGTAGAGAGGAGGACTTTTAGGAGCTTAGGAGTTTCTTAAGGAGAGGAGAAAATGGCTGAAAGATGCAGAAAAGACGCATTAATGCTATTATTATTATGAAAGAAATCACAATGTTAAGATATTTAGCAACAGTGCAGCAGTGATAATTTAGGTCTATGCAACCACATAGTAGAATAATCATACAAACAATCACAGCTCCTTCACAGACTCATATTGTGACGCAACCTATTTAATTCCCACTGGACGTGCGCACCGTGCAGCAACAAAACAGCAGCTACACACATCCGCATCATCTGCAATATACTCTTGTTCAAAAATCCTATTCATATAGGCTCACCAATATAGTCTATAAATTATACTAATACTACTAAGTCTTGATTCTGAGTCTTGGTTCGTATGCTTTTCAAAGATTTTGTCCAATCAGCTCTATTGATTGATTGATTAAACAGGGATTTAAATTTTTGATAGTATAAGCAAACGTGTTAATATCGAGTAAATTGTGTTTTATCTTGTGTGATTGCTTGTGTGCATTCTGGATGACCAAAAGAGGTGTGTTGATTTTTCTTGATAAACCAATGACAACATCAAAAAGAAAGCATCATACCTGGCAACGGGGTCAACCACACCTCCTCACTAAGATAAAAGTTCTTGTCCATTCCTTGCTCAGAGTTGCTCTGAGAACTTTTCTGAATCACTCTTAAATCACTCCTAAGCTAGGACTAGGAAGTTTTAGGCTGAGATAAGAGCTCTCTGAAATGATTCTCAGAATGTTTGTGGATACGGCCCCTGATCTGCACTCGATGATGTCTGTGTGTTGGCATATGAATGTAGCTGCTAGCAACGGTATCAGTTGCCAGTTTTAGTTAAATATAATACAAAAAAATCTTGGAAAGGCACTAAAGTGTATTCTTCTTTTAAGTATTCTTGGAAAAAGCTGACTTACACTTTATACAAAACATTATGGTGCACCTGCTTTTGCACAGTCTATTAAAATCTATTCTCCCCTTGTTCTTCATCTCCTTTTCATGAGTGATGTGAATTTAATACGTGAAAGGTCATAGCTTTCACCTGAATTCACCTTGTCGGTTTATTTAATGGACTGAGCAGGTGTACTAATGTTGTACACT
Source organism: Centroberyx affinis (assembly GCF_046629955.1). Lineage (NCBI taxonomy): Eukaryota > Metazoa > Chordata > Actinopteri > Beryciformes > Berycidae > Centroberyx > Centroberyx affinis. The sequence continues at coordinate 113,420 of NW_027281845.1, forward strand.
CACTGTGCAGTATGCCATCTAGTTTCCTCCCTCCATTTATGTATATCCAGCCCTGACATTCAGACTGTTTCTTTCAGTTTTTGTCATTTCAATTAAAAGTTTTACTTGGCTAAGGCTTAGTGTTTAAGTGTTTTCACTGTGTGGCCTAAAGTGAGACCGGCTTTGTTTTCTCTGGATCAGTGCTGTCTTTAACCCAACCAGGGACTGGATTCATTTAGCTTGTCCTTTCTTAACGCTAACGCCTCCTTGATATTTGCAAATCTAATTTTGAATTGCATTTGTGTGAGGAAAGATAGCCCAAGCCTTACTGTTGCTCTATTGGTTTAGTTTAGAATGTGTTACACTAAAGCGAGCCAAAGCAGCGGCCACAGTGGGAATGTGGAAACTCAGGGATTTTCCAGGGCCTGGTGTTAGAAACCCATTGGGAACAGTGTACGGTCCTTTCCTCGAGACATCCTGCAACAACACAGACAAACAAAGAGACACATAGGTCTACACACACGCACAGCTAAGGGGGAGTGCTGGCCACTGCCACATGCTGAAGAGTGTGTGCGTGTGTGTGTGTGTGTGTGTGTATATATGTGTGGGTGTGGGGGCTTGAGTCATTCCACTCCTTAATCCCAAGGCCTTGAGGGGGAATAGCATTTAAATGAATTCCCCTCTCTTCCTCTCCTTCCAAGACCTCTCTCTGTTCCTCATTAGGGGCCTGAGAAAGCTGTCGAGATTCACAGGGAGGGCTGGTTCTTGTATCCGGTGCGCACTGATTCAGAAATCCCCCTCCTCCGTTCAGACCCAGCCTAGCTGCAGAATTGATGGGTCTTATTATTCCCTGAAGTGTCTGTTTAAATTTGCCTGTAACTGTGAGCCATCTTATAGCAGCATTATAGGTTGTCATGCTACCGGCTGTATCCAACCATCCAAGACTAATATCCGTCCTTCTCTGAACTTTGTAAATCCCAACTACAGGCCTTCCCTGCACACCATAGCTAACCACATTTTCTCTACGTGGGTTCCATTGCGTCTCACCATGTGAAAAAGAAAACACTTTCCAGCAGATCCTGTAGCATTAAAGGGGCTAATGACATGCAACTCTGCTGGATAGAAACATCTATATTTTCCACAGCAGGGTACAGACTGCGGTTAGCGCTTCACAGGAAAACTTTGAAACCAGATGGAGCCTATCCCACACAAAACCTTATGAAAAGAAAATGGGGAGGGGAAGAGAGGGAGACAAACGTTGGTGTATTTGGCAGTAGTCCATCCTTAGATTTACGAGGGGGTTTGTTAACATCACCGCACACACCTCCGCATTCACACAACTCATCGGACCGGAGCTACTGTACAGTACCACAGTGGTGCGGGGAATGTTATCCCTATTCCTGAGAATATTTCTGTTTTGGGTAGAGTAGAAATGACTCAATTAGTCCTCCCTGTTTCCTGGTAGAGTTGTCAGAGATCAAGGAGTCAGCAAAGAAGTTGGGGCCCACTGACTCACCATTGACTATATACAGTGTCATACATGCATGTTCTTTCCCGAGGCAATTCTAACACTAGACTAGCCTGGGGCTACTTCCGCTGCTTCTGTTTTTTTAGGAGCACTCTTCCACATATATAGTCTACTACAATACATGATCGATGTGCTGTGTCCCGGGCTTCGGGGCAACTTATCGGCTCAGGTTGTCATTTTGCCCACACCAGCACTGACAGGTGATGACAGGCCACTTTCAGACGGTTTGTGAGTAATGGCCGGGCCAAAACTGCAACAGCGAGCCTGTCTGTGCACCTTTCAACAAGCTCTTAATATTACATCCTGTCGACAAGGGGCGCACAGACGATGGGAATGCAACAAAACAAGTTCCCTTTTTGCAGACGTCTACATTTTTCACTGTTGTTTATGAGCCGGGGGCACAGTCTGCTCCTGATATACACTGAGTTTGGACAGTGGTGGGCATGCATGAACTAAATCATGCTCATGGGTTGTAGCAAGTCGTAGTTGGTCTAGTATTTATGAATTACATTATAGGAAACAATAGAATCTGACTGGACTGTGGCCTGTAATGTGTGTTGTGTCGCCTTGGTCTGTTGAACACTCCTTTAGGAATTGGGCATGGGCCAGTATCAAATTTTATAATGTGATTACATTGGCCAAAAATATCTCCTGTAATGGTCTGATAACGTTAATTATCAAAGCTGGCACAAAAATGGCTATTAGTGCTAACCAAAAGTGAAGTCACTTCATGATGATTCATGACATTGAGTGTGTTATGTTCTGTTTAAATCTTCACACACATTTAACCCTTTGTACATTGAGAACCATACTGATGGCTCATTGCTTTGATTGGTCGTGTCACTGTCTCCCACAGGCTTGCTTTTCTGGACTTGCTGCACTGTAATCCATGGTGTCTGAAAAAGTCCCAGTGGCCACAGTAAAAGAGATACGGAGAGATGTTATTACCACAGTGTAAACTAAAACCAGTGTACTGCTCCACCTTTAATAGGAACAGGATGGGAGATTACAGACTCCATGAAACAGCACCTTTACTTCCTTGATTTGATGTATTTCCTGTTGAAACAGGATGTTGTGGCGGGACATAATGCAGTGAGGGATTCAAAACTGTAAACCAATGGAATATCAGTCAAGGAGAGAAAGGCAGTTTTATTTGATGGGAAGGGCGGCGGGGCGGGATTGTTCAAAACTCTGTGATGGTTTTATTGGTTGGAATTTTTTTTATTTACGCCTACTGGTGCAGCATGAGGTCACCATTAAAGATACACTGTTTTCCAGGAAGAAAAAACGTAATGGGAGTTCATTTCATGGGGACTTCAACACCAGCCAGCTGCCAAGTGCTGGTAATTTTGGCTTCAGCTGTGTAGTTTCACTACGCCACCAGCCACTTTGGCATGTAACCAGCTATTGTTTGTAGGACCTGTTCTATTCTAAAAGTAAAGTTGACTGGTACAATAGGTGATGTGGCTGGTGAATTTTGGGATACAATAGAAGTGTCTGTGACTGATACACAACAGTTAGCTACCTGCCCTGAGTAGGAATCTATAGCATTAAAAATCATCATTCCTAAAACTGAGTTTCAGTGTCTTGTTCTTGTTCCAGCATACACCCAGATCCAGCCCCACTCCCTGGTTCAACAGCACAAGCAGCAGCAGCAGTTTGTGGTCCATCAGAACCAAGGTTCCCAAAGGACCCAGGGCCAGCTGCTGCAGACGGCCTCCATTCAGCCATCGCAGCACCCTGTGCCTGTGTTGCCCAAACCTGCTCCTCACCAGCCCTCCACGCCCAGCCAGCAGGCCACCATCTTCCACTCCACCATCAGCCCCCACGCCCTTCACTCTTCCCTCAGCCACGCCAAAGCCCAGCCAGTCCAGCTCACTGCCATCAACCTACAAATACAACCAACAGTGAGAATAACTCAATACTTGAATTATTGTTGAAGAAGACTCACAGAGGACTTTTAAAATTGTCCTTTTTCATTGAAATGTTGTCAGCAGAGATGGTTAAAAAAAAAAGCAGAACCAAAAAAGCAGAGCTAATGTTGCTATAAACACAGTGCAGGGACTTTCCTGTTCCCCTATGTCCAATCAATGACTGTGTTAACAGTTAATGTCTTGACACAAGTGAGCAAGTTTGGACAGCTACTGTGGCTGGATTAACAGCAAAATGATGCGTGTCAAAATAAATTGAAAAGTGATTTCACTTGGCATGCATGATGTTAATGCTCTAGCTGCGTGTTTACCTACAGCCAGCTGATGAAAGCCACGGCTTTTACCAGTGAGGCAATTATTTAGGATTAGTTACATATTTTTGTTGGATTACCACAAATATTTGGGAAAATTCATTCAAATATGGGCAAACAGCAGTCAATTCTCAAAAACTAAACTTCCATTCCTTCCCACCACTAGCTATGAGCTAATACGAGAGCATTAACATACATTATCCATTGCAGTGGCTCTCCAAATGGCATAAGGGATAAGATTTTTTAGTATTTTCTGAGAAGTTCAGCTTTTTCTGTACACACACACACTATTTTTCTACTTTTTATCCCACCTTTTTGTGTTGATGTTCACAATCCTCAATGTGTTTTTTTAAAAGGGGTGTCCAGCAAAACAAAAATTGTTGAATTTAAAGTCACTCAGTGTTTTAAAATAATGAAAATTGCTTTAATTCTCTCCACTGTTGCAACACCATCTACAGCATAGACAATTCTGTTGTAAATCATATCTAAAATCAGTAATCTTCTGAGTTGGGGATTCCTGGAGCGATATTTTCGTCATAGATTGTTGTCCCTTTATTAGTTATTGACATAAAAACAACTCCTAATCTGTCTTTTCATTACATTCTCAGATATCCTTTCTCATTTGTTCTTCCTCTACCTTTTGTTCTTAATGCATTTCTTAGGCTTCTCGATTGGTCCAGGAGAGTAAAGATAAGCCAACCTCACTGGTGGTCAGAGAGACCTGTCCAGCACCCGCTACGCAACAGCAACAGCAGCAACAGCAACAGCAGCACCAACAACAGCAACAACAGCAGCAGCAACAGCAGCAACAGCAGCAGCAGCAGCAACAGCAGCAGCAGCGGCAACCCACCCCTTCTCCACCACAACCCGCCAAGCCTATAGAGCCGCCCAAGGTCGACCCAGCCACACCAGCTGTCCAGCCACAAGGTAATGAATCGGAATTTATGATTTTTTTTTGCTATGGATATAGCAAGCCTAAATCAATCTTTAGAGAGTACACTGACTTTTTGACAAATAAACTCTTTGACCAACATTGTGACAAGAAGATTGGTTGCAGTTTCAATACTGTGTGTAAAGTACTTAAAGCTTCAATATGCAACTTTTCGAAATGAGGCTGGAAGTGTTTTGTCAGCGCCGCCCTCCTCCCCCTGAGAAGGTCAAGTTCACACCCAAACACTTGCAATCTACCCAAAAAGAAAAAGCTATGCAGATGTTTACCCATGTTTTTGAACAGGTGCGACACGTTTAGCTTCACTCTTCTTTCGTTTGTTGCTGCTTTCCGCCATTGTTGTTACTATGACTTCCTTGCTTTGTGGCCGCTAGCCTCACCTTGATAGCCACAGCCCAGCTCACTGCTGGCCACACCCACAGCAAAAGGTATACGTCCCAAAATGTTGCGAACATTATTGAAAACCCAGTTTCAGGCAAATAACAAGATTTTGTATAACCAGGGTCACAGACACACAGACTGATAATGTATAATATATATTATGTATGTATTGTTATTTTAATGTAAAAAAAAAAGCTACATATTAATGATGTTTGAGACATTTTGGGGCATATATACTATTTGCTGTGGTGGTGTGTCTTTTGGGCGTGGCCAGCAGTGAGCTGGTAGTGGCTATCGAGGTTAGGCTACAGCGCAGAGAAGCCATAACAACAACAACAACAACAACAGCGGAATGCAGTAAGAAAAGGAAGTATAGTGAAGCTGATCATGTGGCAGACAAGACCAGTCCAAAAACACTGGCATTGCTTTTTTGTTTTGTTTTTTAATTGCAGATTGGCATCAAGCTGAAAAGTTACATACTGTAGCCTTAAGGTAATTTAGAGATGATAGAAAGTTAACTTGTACTGTCTGCTAAACTTAGTGTGCCGAGTAAATAATAGACACCCAAAGGTGAAACTGCTGCCAATCTTCTAATTAACAGTACGTTGATTAAATAATTAATTGCCAGAAAATTTACATCTTCCTTCAGTTAAAGTGTGACTTTTCTAAACAGTTAAAAGTCAAAGCTTCTCTGTCTTGAACTGTCCTAATGAGGCACCAGAATGAAGATGTTGTGTTTTTCTAACTTGTATCTGACTTGCACTGACAGTTGTACATTGTTATACAAGCTTCTTGGGAGTGGATGTTTGCACAGTGCATGTTGCCTCTGACATTTACACTTACACCTCAGACATTTCGCTGAAAACTCTTATCCAGAGCAACTTACAAGAAGTCAGCAGAGAGTGTTTCATTATTTTCCTCCAGTGACAGTTTGAAAGGACACACAGCTGTTAACTGACATGTTGCCTGTTGCAGGGATTGGACCTGTGACTTTTCAGTTACGGGACAGTCTCTCTAACCATTAGGCAGTGTTAGAGGCATGCTTGTGTAACAGGCTATCGTGTTAGTTGCTTGGGAGAATGAAACACTGAAATGTTTTGCTGTCCTGGACCGAAGCTTGTTCAAGTTGTAAAATGTAGATGCACAGGGACCTGAGATGCTGTGCACAGTCTAATCCGGTTTAAAAGCTTTTAGTTGTGTGCATCAACAGGAAAATTCCAGAAATGTTGCAGAGTCAGTAGAATTTATTTTTACATTGCTGGATTTTTGCTTATTATGCACATTTAGTCTGCCAGTTGGTTTGGATAAAAGGGCTAAAGCAGGTTCTATTATGGGACTTGACTTGGGTAAAGGCAATATCATTGAGATAAGTACATGATCATGCAATAGCTATACTCTTTTGCAGCTGCTCACAAATGGGATTGTTCCCTTTATAAAAGTTACCAGAGCGCAATCTGTTCTGTAATGACTTTCTCTCTCCCTCAAATTGTTGGGCAGACTGCTCATACTGTATTTCTTGTAAAATTAAACATTATGTAAAGCCACAAAGTGCTGTTTATGGCCAGTGAGCTGGGTGTGATGCTTAGTAGAGGTACACTGCTCACCACCACAGCAGGAAACTAGTTTTTTCATCCACTGGCCACAGTGGCTGATGGATTCTAAAATACGCCTCACGTTTTCACCGTTTTATCATCCAAATATGATTATTTTTTTACAATTATTTGTTCATTTTTTTCAAGAAAATAAAAGAACCTCCAGAAAATGGCAGTTTGTCTGCCAAAGTGGCTGGCAGAGTAGACAAAAGTTTGTCAGGATTTAATTTAGTGTTCATTTCCCACCCTGCTTTTTGACAGTTCTCTTTGAAGTAAATAAATAGAGAAACAGGGCCTCCAGGTCCTTAACACCCTGCATGGAGCAGATTGCACTACATTCACATCACACTGAGCGGATAAACACCAAAAATGGCAGAATAGTCTACAGCAGGGGTACTCAAATACAAATCTTAAAGGTCCACAAAGAAAATTTTCAATTAGACAAAGGTCCGTTTATTAAGGTCAGTCAAGCTTTTAACGAATTATAATTAAATTATTAAATTAATAATATAAAATTAAGTATAAAATATATATAATATAAAATTAAATTATATAAAATATATACAATTAAATTAAATAAAACATAAAATTACATATAAAATTAAATTAAATTAAAGCTACAAATCACCATTTCCCCATTATCCCCATCCCCCAAACCCGGTTCACACACCCAGCCACCAAAGGTGAATCAAACCATCCTAAGAATCAAAGTCCAAATAAGTCCAGAACTATTGTACATTGTGTCAAACACAGTTGCTTAATGAGAGAAGTGGCACCTTTGGTCTGCTGCCAAGACTTTGAACTTTGGCACAAAAGGTGTGATGACCAGGCAGAGACACTGATGCAAGTGTTCATTGGTGAGTCGGCTGCGGTACTCGTTCTTCACCGTGTTCATTGTTGAGAATGCAGACTCACTGCTGTAGGCTGGCCACCTTTGAACACGCCATTTTAGATTGATTCACGTTCCAAATCTAGGCTAGTAGCTAACTGCTGACGAAACGAGCTGCGCTGTCAACTTGATTACACCGGTCTTTGTTCTCTTCTCTTGTAAAAATAAAGTTTGAAAAAAAAAGTGCGGCTCTACAGTATGACGTCGCGTCCGCGACTCACCGCTTGATGACGGGACGCTGAATGTGATTGGACCAAACCAAAGCAGAGTAGACGTCCTCACACAGACAGTGGAGCAGTCGGGCAGTCAGAGCGCTGCTTGCAGTGGAGAAAGCGGATAATTTTGACTCGTTGCGTTGCGGCGAAGTCTCGCAGATAATACAAATAATACATATGAAAAGTATAATTTGCTCAGAGTCCGGAGACAGTTGTGGTTCGGTCCGGATCCGGACCGGAGTCCGGACTTTGAGGATGACTGGTCTACAGGTTCTAGCTTTCTCGGATAAGCCATATTATTGCACGAATCCCTAATGATCTGCAGAGAACACTACAAAGTTATGGCAGCTTTTCACACGAAAAAAACTAAATTTGTTCCATTCTTGTCATTTTAATGGTTTGCCATTATCATTGGTCAGATCAAGCCGCCTACGAGCAGAAAACACATGTTCTTGCCCCACATTTATTTGTCGCTTTAATGACTTCATGATCAAGACTGCGTTTGGGGCTGTGTTACACAGTCACAAACCTAGGCGAACCTAGCCCAGCCCACATGAAGCCAGTGTTCACATTAATAGCAGCAGCCTTGAGGGACGAGGATAGTGGTTGTGGGAGGAAAGGAGGAGGCGGCGCCTCATTGAAGCTTTTCATTTAGGAATCTCCTGAAGTGGCAGCGCAGTTGCTCGCGCCGCTCCGCAGCTTTGAGTTGGCGGAGCAGCGCTACTACAACCTGATTACACACAAACAACAGAGGCAGGTCGCTTTCTGTTTATCGGATCATAATAACAAAGTAAACGACACATGTTTTCTCGCTGAAGAAAAATCGGAACTTTGCACGTAGGTAAGAAAACTGATCTTGCGCAAGGTTGTTGTCTTAAAATAACAAAGCATGGCAGCTCGATGTTTACTTTCGCTTTGTGGGTTTTAATGAAAAGGCGAAGAAGTAGGTTGTTGTGGTTGTAATTGTAGGAGTGATACATGGTGGATCAGCTGTGTAGGCTGCATCCCAGTGTAATATTCACTAAATCTCGTCAGTTTGAACAGTCTTCCGTCAGTAGACATGCATGCCTGACTTGCCAGAGTGGATCACTTCAAAATGTAGAGCTGTTGGGGATTTGGTAGCAGTGCTGGCGATGCCAATTGGCAGGTGGACTTTTAAGAAGTAGATGGATACTGGATAGAATTGGATATTTGTTTGCGTCTAGCTGTAAATAAAGTGCTAATGAATTCTCTATCTGCTCTGCATACCATTTTGGTATACACAGAAATTTATTGGTAAATAAACACTGACATCTATTTGTGATCATCATAAAGAAAACAACCACTTATATAAACAAAAATCAACTATATTTTTAAGTAATACATGAATTCATGTTTTTTCCTCAAAAGACCCCATCCTCATATAATTTCAGTTTGATACTTGGTAATGCTATGAATTAACATTAAAAAGATTTACGTCAGCCTAAAAATATGGGTTAAATCTGTGACACAAATAAAAGATGGTTAAACTGAATTCCGGTGGGTTTAACCTCCACTACTATTCCTGGTGTAAACCTTTTTTTTCAATGGTATTTTCATTTAAAACTAGTTAAGTCGTGAACACATGTCAAAGAGTACATTCTAGCTTATTGATTAGGCAGTGCTGTATGTATTTCTCCTTCAGGAGGAGGCTCTACCAAGAGGCCGAGTTCTGCACCTGGGACCCCGCCTCCAGCCATGACCTCAGGAAATGAGAGCGAGGCGCCCACCGTGACGGGCAGCACGCCTCAGAATGGAGAGAACAAGCCGCCCCAGGCCATCGTCAAGCCCCAGGTCCTCACACATGTCATCGAAGGCTTTGTCATCCAGGAAGGAGCCGAACCGTTCCCTGTGTGTGTAAGTGCCCTCCCTCCCTCCCTCGACACAGTTTTCCTAGCAGCGACAGACACGGTAAACAAGCCAAAACCACCGCGCTCTCCAGTGTACGTGCCCTCAGGGAGCCGGCGCTGTCAGCAAGCAAACGCAAACACTCGGTGGCTAGTTGTAGTGACAGCTAGCAGTTTCTGGCCTACTGTTTGATTTAGTCATTAATTATGGTGCGGGAGAACCCTGCAGCTGTGAAAAAGAATACAGGTGGATGCTGTGTGTGTGTGTGTGTGTGTGTGTGTGTGTGGAGGAAGTATTGTGGACAAAACATCAGGATCAGCTTCCTAATAATAAGCTGCATGTTCTTTTGCACAATCCGTGTCTCAGTAATCTCAAGGCATACAAATCCTTCTTTAATCTCTGTCCTCTCCTTCATGATTGAAGTGAAATTAATATTTTAAAAAAACGTATGTCGTATTGTCTACTCAGTGCATCTATATGCCTATGATTGACCTTTGTATCAGCCCATCTTCATTAATCAGTAAAAGTGTTACACTGAATGACAGCCTGTTAAGACGCAACACATTGTGACATGCAATGACATTTTAAACTTTAAGTGCTTCTTGTCTTGTCTTTGGACTCACTGCCTCCTACTGGACATCTGTTGCAAATGCCTAGTACCTGCAGTACTTGGTAGTTAATCGTGAATAAGAACAGGTCTATTAGTTATACTCTAATAGTTATACTCATACTACTACTATAGTTATTTTGTAGGGCTGAACAATACATTGAATTCATACTGATATTGCACCATGAAAGAAAACTATCTACACTGTCTAGACTGCAGTATGGGCATTTTGAATGCATTTTTACAAAACATGTAATAAGAGTTAAACAGTGAGATTGAGAAGGGTCTGAACAGATAAGCTTATACCTCATTTAAGCTAATCGATACTATTTGGCACAAGGAGATTGATCATCAGTGAGTCGTCAAATGGGAGACAGCTGTAGTCGGGCCACTGAATGTGTTGAAAACCTTTCAGCGGCCCGACTACAACCTTTCAAAAACCAAAAGGAAATGCACACTTAAACTAGTCTTTGCAAGTCATAGTGTTGTTTTGATATCTATTAAAATCATCACAATACAATAAATTGTCCACATCAGGCCATCCAACTATATTGTCAGTCAAAGCAAACACAATCCGTTGTTCCTTATGCCTGCAACACGCACCATTTCATTTTGGTACAATTGTAAATGTCTTCTGCCTATCACCAGGTGGAGCGCCTGCCCATTCTCATCGACAGCCCAAAGAAGCTGGACCATCAGCTCTCCTCGGACCCGGACAAGACCCCTGTCAGCAACCCAGCAAACACCACAGACTCTGAGCCTGAGGACATGAACCAAACAGGTGAGGCAAAACACAGCTGTTAATTTTGTGTCCGTAGACTAGTAGGTTGTAGACCCTAAATCTAGATTCGTTTAGCACTCTATCTGCGGAGGAGAAAAGTCTCACCATGGAATTTGCAAAGTGGGAATAAAGGCACCAAAAAAAGTCGAGAGATGTTGTATTTCTTCACCCAAGGGAGGCGTTCAAAAACACAGGGGTTGAGCGGTGTTGCTTGGTTTGTTGTGGAGTATTTGGTTACCTTTTGTACCTGTGTGTGACACAGAAAGCAGCCAAGAGAACAAAGTTGTGAATGGGAGCCAGGCAATCAGCGCTGACCATCCGCTAGCTCTGGAGCAGAAATAGAAATTGCTTTTCCCTGTGAAATGTCTGAGTCAGACTAGGATACTGTCAAAAATCCAAGACAAACCAGCAAACCAGGTATTTCCAGGATCTCAGAAGTGGGGATTCAAATCATCCTGGATAACGGCTACATAAAAGTCACTTAATGTTGTGTAATCAAAACATATAAGCAAGAACTGGTAAAATCTACATAATTTGGTGAGTTTCATTCAAAAAGCGTCATATCCATTTAGGCAGACGTCTTCAATAAGCGAATGTTTTTCCAAAATATCTTTTACTTTGAAGATTGCAGTCATTTCGTAAGAGTAGCTCTCACTTTCTTCAAAGAGTGGATGTCTCATTTTGGAACAGAACTCTTTATTACCTCCGACAAGGAGGTTATGTTTTCGGTGCCGTTTGTTTGTTTGTCTGTTTGTCTGTTTGTTTGTCTGTTAGCAGGATTACGGAATAACTACTGGCCTGATTTTCATGAAACTTTGTGGAAGGGTGTAGCATGGGCCAAGGAAGAACCCATTAAATTTTGGAGCGGATCCGGATCCGACTCACGAACAAGCAATAATAGCACGAACCTTGGCGGAGGTCTGCGCTCTCCGAGTGCCCTTCTAGTTATTCAATGCATCTCGCTGATGTTCATGCTGAAATGTTATCCTCCCTCAGAAAAAGACCAAGAGGAAGTGCCCAAGCTGACGTGTGAATACTGCGGTTGGGTCGACTTTGCCTACAAGTTCAAGGGTTCTAAAAGATTCTGCTCGATGGTTTGTGCGAAGAGGTAAGTCACCATATTATCATTTTATCATTTAAACAGTATTGACTCCCACTCGTATGCCATGGGGAAAAACGTCTCTAACAGCTGTGGACCTTTTTAAACAGGTACAATGTGGGCTGTACAAAGCGGATAGGTCTTTTCCGTCCAGAGAGGAGTAAGCCAACGAATCGCTGGCGCAGAAGATCACAGGGCCGTCCCAGTGTCGAGGCTAAGAAACAGGTACGGCACCTCCAGAAACACACACACATTCCATCACTGTAATTAGACTTCACCATTAACATATTAATGGCCCTCAGATACACTATCCACTGCACATTTCACAAGAACGCGCCACTGAAGATACTCTGCACTATTCACACCTCATGCCTTTTTATGATAATGTGATTTCTGCACATCATTTGTATCAGTGATGATGATTTTCTCCCTCTGCCTTTGTTGTTAAGGAGTCATTAAGTAATCTATGACCTTTATTAATCTCTATCAGTGACCACACAAGCAATAAAGTTGTATTTTCACACTAGTAATCTAGCTAATCGCAGCAGAGATCCATCAGAAATGTTGAGTGAAGAGGTCGTACATCACAATGCAAAATACTGCAAAATACTCATTTGAGAACGAGGCTTTTTAGCCGAACTGTCTTGGGACAATGGCCTATCACTCGTAGCATCGTCCTCCGTCATCAAGCAGTTGGAAATATGAAGGGGGGATTAGGAGTGTCTTGAAACGGTAATGGGTGGGGAGCGTTTGTTCGGTAAGTGAGTTTTGACAGCCAAAAATCTCAGCACCTGGCGAAATAATCGTTGAGTCATTGGTATTGATCCAAGAACCTTATCAACTCCCTGCCAGATATTTTATGGTCATTTTCTGCTATCGTGCAGTAAAAATCTTATTTATTACTCCTTTAATATTTGCTATGATTAACACAATTTCCCAGCAGTGTTATAAGTCAAATAAATTCTTGGATACCGAGTCTTGACGTCATGGCTAGCTAATCTGTCTTTGGGTGTTGTGTTTCAGAAGCTGTCTCCGTCGCCACAGCAGACCCAGGGCGGCTCCGTATCCTCGCCGCATCCCTCGCAGCCCAGTCAGGGGGAGTCCAGCCCGTGCTCCGACATGTCCAGCTACGAGGAGCCTCCTTCTCCGCTGTCGGCCGCCAGCTCGGGACCGCTGGCTCCTGCCCCGGCCCCGGCCCAGGTCCTGGTCCACCGGCAGCCGAGCAGGGCCTCGGACCAGGAGGGCTGCGGCGGCCGTGATGTGCCTACGCTCTCTCAGCACTTCCTGCCCAACGACCCCACCAAGTGGAATGTGGAAGAAGTTTATGAGTTCATCCGTTCCCTGCCAGGTCAGCGGTGTAAACCAAAGCCCCCGTGTACTTATCTCTCTTTGATGCTCAGGTTGTTAAGGAAGCACACTCAAAATGCTTTAAACAGAGAATCAATCAGTTTTACCCTGCAGATTTTTTGCCTGTTTTGTGTATGGATCCTGTTCAAGTTCTGAGAAGATAAGTGATTGATTGTAGCCTGTTCTTCCTCTGCTGTTCCTCCAGGTTGCCAGGAGATAGCAGATGAGTTTCGCTCTCAGGAGATTGACGGACAGGCCTTGCTCCTGCTAAAGGAGGACCACCTTATGAGCACCATGAACATTAAACTCGGACCTGCACTCAAGATCTTTGCACGCATCAACATGCTCAAAGACTCTTAGCCAGGAAGGCGTGTGTGTGTGTGTGTGTGTGTGTGTGTGTGTGTGTGTCTGTGACTGTGTGTGTGTGTCTGCACATGTGCACACATGCATTGATCTGTGTGCATTTGTGAGTATTCGTATGCATGTGTTTGTGTGTGTAAGCATGTGAGAGGGGGGAAGGAGTCCTACTCTGGGACAGGGCGAGAGATTCGTCATCACAGCACTGATGACTACCTTACCTCTGCACTATGATCTCGCTCTCTCCCCACTATTGGATTAGTTCCCTCCATATATAATTGGACTTTCCTGGATCCAGCCCCGCGAATCGCTCATATTCACTTGTATTTGCTCGATAATCATGTGACCATTTAAATTTTGTGGAGCTGATAGTGGTTTCATCAGAGAGGTAGCTCGAGCTCTCGTATCACACTGAGCCATTTGTGAGCTGGACGCTGTTAGTCTGCGTTTACATGTGCTCACTGGGAGTGAAGCAATTCTTTGCCACTGGACTGAAATGTTGTTTCAGACAACAATGAAATTGGGAAAGGAGCCCCGAAAAGACAGTTTGTCCAGTCTTCGCAAATTCGCATGCTCACATGTTTAACAAGCGAATACTTGTGGAAATGAAAGCCGATTCATACAGCAGAACCTTCTACATTTGGACCTGGCCCACAGAAAAAAAAAAAAAACACTGTCAAACTCCTTGGCAGTACAAAGGAACAACAGTGAACCACAAAAAAAGACTAACTGCCTTAGAGAACAACACGCAGTGCCAAAGGGCACAACCAGAGCCTTTTCAGCTGTGCCTAGGTGGAGTCATACTGCAACAGAGTAGATGCTGAATGGAGAAACTTACACGTGAAATGTGGGTACATCGGAATAAATTTCTGAATTGTGATTATTATTATTATTATTATTATTATACATGTTATTTTGTGCTGTTTTGTTACACTGTGTGTGTCTGTGTGTGAGAGAGAGAGAGAGAGAGAGAGAGAGAGATTGTGTGTGTCTGGCTGGGGACAGAAGAAGGCCTTTATAAGTCTATAATTTGCTCATCCTTATTCAATAGATGCTCCTTTGCCTCTTCAAAGCTCGCAAATACAAAGCTTGAATGCCGAGAAACCGCTTAAGCGGCTTCTTTTGTGACATTGATTTTCTTTCATGAGGAACTCACCGTTTTTCCTGTAGATATAAACCGCTTAGAAGTGATTTTTGCCCTTTCTCCAAAGCGATTTACCAAAATATGACATAAATTATTGATTCCTGGTCCTACTTTTATAGACAGACACCAAGTTACCCCAGGAACACTGTGGGTGCGATGCTCTTTTTAGCTCTGTCCTGCTTTCAGCACTTATTAGCTACCGGTCCCTCTTGTATTTGCCAATGTTGTTGTTATTATTCTGCTTCTTCCTACGAGGAAATCTGCCTTCCCATGCATGAAAATAAACCAGACTTTGCACATAGGTCCAGTCCTATGCCAAACTTCCTCAACTGGCATTGTGGGCTAATAGTCTTAACAGTGGCGCCACAGCAACCATCTAAAGTTTAAAACTTTGAAAATTCATAACAAATCAGTCGTACGTGCTACCGCTTTGCAACGTTCACCAAAATGTAGGCCCAAGTGAGCAGAAATGTTCAGATGCTTCGAGCTGGCAGGAATTATGAAGTCCATCACTCTGTTTTTCTCAAAAACTGTAAAACTAATTAAACCTATCTCCTACCACAAACTTGCTATACTGCATCTTCAGAGTGTCATCCACAAACAATCCAGCCAGATTTTTGAAATATCAAAAATTTAGCCCACAGTACATCAAAATGTTTTACTGTAAACAGCTACTGCAAATTCTCGCTAAATAAATCTCCAATGTTCATGAAAATAAATGACAACATTTTGATGTCATGGTAGATGAAGTGTGTAAAATTTCATAATTGTATCTCAAAAACAGAATTTTTGACAGTATTTTGAATTCTGCCCTCATGTAAACTTTTGCAGTCAATGGAAATAGAGCATTTTTAACATCAGTTTTTCAATTATGGAGCAATCAATCTTTGTAAAAAGAAAATTACAGACATCTCTATGTTGTCTACATGAAGTACGCAAATTCTCAGAATTTTGTCTTGAATGCTGAATTTTTTTACACTAGTTTGAAATCTGCCTTTACATGCATGCAAAGCTGTTATCCTGCACCCTGGTGGTTGGCTAAGTCATAGTGTCAAGCCTCCTTTAATTTTCCCACTTCTCAGGTAGTTCAACTTGGTCACAATTTGCCATTGGTGGCAAAGGTTGTGAGTTTGATCCCTGGTTGATGCAGAATGAACAACATTCAAAAATGTTTTAATGATAATTATGGTCCGGGCAGTTCTGCTGATGGACCCTCATGTATTTCTCATTCGTCCTCCTGTTCTTCTTCCTCCTCCTCCTTTTCTTCCTCTTTCTCCTCTTCTTCTTCCTCTTCCTCCTCAAAATGCCCGGCCCCGACGCTGCTGTGTAGCAGCTATAATTTTCTTATTTTTTTCCAAGACAGTCTACCTAAAGTGCTAAATCTGGGGAGGGAAATTGTGCGTCTTGTGTTTGCGTAGCTATGGAAAGAGGTTGGGTGCATTTGTACATAGAAGCTCTGGTGAGAAACAGAATGGTAAATCAGTGTGGAAATATGTCATTTGCTATTTTAAGTTATACATGATTCTTTTTTAAACAAAATTTTAACGGTGTTCAATATTTTGAAATATGCAAATGTGTAAATATCATGGCTTGGGAGGTGTTTTTAATGTTTTTATGAAAATATCATATCTATTTGTGTTTTGTGGCTGTGATGAAAGGTCAACTTTTCTTTTTTTTTAGATAATGCTTTGTCAAATGCTTGTATTTATCAACAAAAGGATTTGTTACGCAACATTTTTCAATGATAAATAATCTGCAACACAATTTTGTCTTGGACCACTTTTGTGTGTGTGTGTGTGTGTGTGTGTGTGTGCACCTTCAATGTTTGTGTCCTTGTACGTTTTCTTCTATGTGGACATAAATAAATTGTTAAAATGTGTGTGTGTGTGTGTGGAGGGGGAAAGGGACACAGAGGCAGGTAATTTTATGTTTTATTATGTCTTAAGGACATTATTAACATTCATAATGATTGCCAATAACAGAGCTTTGACCCATAGCTGTCTGAGTGTTGGTCTGCTGCAGCGGTTTTCAACGTGGGGTCCGGGGACCACCAGGGGTCCTTTTGGGGAGGTTCCAGAGTAAACTAATGAATTGTTAAACTCCACCACTATTTCATTTACAAGCAGTTAACACAATTAGAGAATGTAGAAGAATGACTATTTTGATCATAGTTTCACTGTTATCTCTCAACCTACAATACAGATAGTCATGGAACTCTGGACAAAATCATATGTAACAATAAAAGTATTCTTAGATGTGGTTCCGAGAGACAATTAGGGGTCCTTGATATGAAAAATGTTGAGAAGCACAGTGGTCTACTGTTCCTCAGTCTCTTCTCGTTGCCGTTAGAAGTGCCTGGCTTGGGGGAACCAGGAAATTTCCAGCTGTTCAGACATCATGTTGTTGGTTGTACGTATCATACAAAGGGCCAGTATACACACGCTTTCCATTTTGTTCCCATTATTCCACAATAGTGGCGTATAAAAAAAAGAAAAAAAAGAAACCAGTCTCGTGAGTTTTCTTTAAAAAAAACAATAACATGCCGCAGTGTTTGGAGTGGTGAAATATGGCCAGGGGGCGGACATGAGCAAAGGGGAAGCAGAAGCATACAGTAACGGCACGCCCACTGTTTTGATTTGAGCATGGACCGAACCATATTCAGCCACCAGCTTTTTTTCACTAATGTGCATTCAAATGCATGAAATAGAGACAATCTCATTTAGTGTCTCATTTGTATCGCGTCACATTCAGAAATACCGGTTTCGATCAAGTGTTATATTGTAAACAACGTCTATAATTTTAAAGACACCCCCCCCGTCGCGGAGAAAATGGTTTGACCCGGTTTTAAACTTGAATGTTGATGTTTTTTCCAGGTGTTCCACGTAGCTTTTAAACAGTGAGTGCATTTTACATGACAAAGTAGTATTACAAAGTACAGTTTTGCAGTGTTTGTACAAGGATTAGTTTCATCTTGGGAAGTCTAACAATTCTCGTAAAGACCAGCATTTGGTAAGTGAGCCATTTAAAATATTGTCATTAAGGTAAATGTATTTAGTATTATATTGTTATATTGTTTTTATATTGGTTTTTTTGTTTGTTTGTTTTTTAATCTTATAGTACCTTCTCGTTTATACTTGTTTTAATTCATTTTATAAGTATGATGTTTGCTTTTATTCGATCATTAAAGCACTTTGTAAACTACTTTTAAAAAAGGTTCTGTACAAATAAAGTATATTATTAATAGTAGCAATGTTATTGTACATATGTGTTAGCCTATAATAAGAAATCACCAGATTATATAGTTTACCCATTCTATTATTTACTTATTGAGCTAGTTAGTACAGAGTTATTTAAAACGGTCCCTGCCTATCCAGTCTCTTGCTGCGATGCCAAATAACAGCAGAGAGGAGGCTGCTGATGACGCGCCCAGTGACGTGCCATGTCTTGAAAAGTTGGACTCTCCGACAGGTAATAAAGCTCTATCATACCTATTGTTATCAGGCATGTGTGGAGACCAGGGGACCATTAATAATTGAATTAATGCTGACACTGGCAGTTTCAATTAGATCTCAACCCCCACCTCTTTCTCTCTGCCTGTGTGTGTGTGTGTGTGTGTGTGTGTGTGTGTGTGTGTGTGTGTGTGTGTGTGTGTGTGTGTGTCCTGTCTCAGGCAGCCCACCTAATACAGCCTCATTATCCAATCTGATGGAGCTGGAAAATTGTGTTTCCAACCTGAGCCTGGCGCATGAGATAGTGGTGAACAGAGACTTCTGCTTCAGACCCAAAAGCCCGCCCACAGACAGGCAAGACGAGATAAACCGCAAAACACCTACCACAACTAAACCCACCGCGGTTATTCTTCTTATTTTGGTTCAGTGTAAATCAATTAGGGGATGTGTCTCTTTTGAATTGTTTTTCAACCATTTTCCCATCTGTAGCCTGGAGGGGAGAGTGACAGAGATCGTACACAGAGCGTTTTGGGATATTCTGCAGGAGCAGCTGAACAGCAATCCTCCAAACTACTGCCATGCTGTCATTCTGCTCCAGGAGGTCAAGACTGTAAGTGTTTCTGCCATCACATCAGTGCTAGTGGTAGCTGGGGAGGCTGCTGTGACCTTTGACCCCATTCTCATATATCAAACTGCGGATGTGTACAATATACTTGAGTATATCCTAGAGTCCACTGAGTCAAATGAGACTTTAAAGAAAAACACCACATCAAAAAACACACACACACACACACACCAAGGTCCCCAACCTTGTCAGTGGTAAAGTTGTGATGTCAGACTTCATTATAATATCTATTTGCTATCCCAAGTCTTCAAATAAACTTCAATACGTGGTTGTACTAAAATCTATAAATATCTATATCTATAAATAAAATCTTCAAATTAAGGAAAGTGAAATAATTAAATGTAAATATTGCATGGTGAGTGTAACCCACTGCTCTCTCCCATGAACTATGCTCACCAAATTAATCCAGGTGAAAGCTGTAATTGATTTCTTCTATTGAATCCAATTTAATCATGAATGGTAGATGCAGATGAAGGAGCAGCGACTAAAGAAGCCTTGTGATACATGATTTGTGCAAATTGTGCAATATTAGGAAACTGATTGTATATATTTTATCACTACATAAGATGGCATGGTTTAATAGGCCCGCCCAAAAGTGGCAAAGTACCAAAGAAAATATGCAAATACTCCAAATGTAAATATACTTACATTAGACTATGTAACGGCTAGATTTCATGACCATGTTCTGTTTTGTTTAATTTTACTTTAGGTGTGCTTGAGATTGACTTAAATATGAGGATGTATGACTTGCCAAACATAGTGTCACCTTTGAAACTGAACCAAAAACTTATTTTACCAGTAAGCAAGAGCTGATGTAAACATCCCTTGTATTATTTAGTTTGAGCCTCTACATAGAGTCCTGGTTTAGGTGTTAGAGGAAAGGAATGGTAGGTGGCACTGGGTGTAACATCAGGGTTATTAACGAGATACCTGCTTTCAAGATACTTGCTTTCAACACAGATCAGACCAATTTTCTGAACATGAACCTTCTGTATATAAACAACAATAACTCATCTCCATTAGATGCTGCAGTCCCTGCTGCTGCCTGGCCACGTGCGACTGAGATCTCAGCTGGATGAGGTTCTGGACGCGGAGCTGATCCAGCAGGAGGCTGATCACGGAGCGCTGGACCTCCACAGACTGGCAGGATACGTCATCGACACCATGGGCTCCCTGTGTGCTCCTGTACGCGACCCAGAGATCAGGGCCCTGAGGGACCTCGCTGACCCTGTGGAGCTCCTCAGGTGAGGGGCCGTTTGAGGCCTGAGGACTTGGTCTTGTCAGTTTGATAATGAGCTGGAACCAGACTACTGCTTGGAAAATGACTGTAGGTTTTGGTTGGAGAGGAAGATTGGATAACCCAATAACCCCAAAATTGGCGATTCTCTGTTATCTGTTGCTCCACTAGAGAAGATTGGATAATTGTGTTTTTTTCCTTTCCATTTGCTGTCATTATATGATGAAACAGGTCTAAAAATCACACTTCTAGCACAAACAAACACAATCAAAGCAGATTCTGACAATATATAGAAAAACTAGTCATGCAGTGTAACACCAAAATCCGGTCGGTTGAAACTGAAAGGTTTAATAAACATAAAGAAAGTGATTCACTTAAAAACAATTCAGCAGCATGACTCGTTTTTGTTTTATATATTGTCAGAATCTGCTTTGTTTGCATTTGTTTATGTGCTAGAAGTGTGATTTTGAGTCCTGTTTTTACCATACAATGGCAGTGAATGGAGAGAGAAAGAAACAGAGCAACAGATAACAGAGAATCACACATTTTGGGGTTATATCATGGCCAGGAAGCTACACAACCCAAGGTACAACCAAAGTTCAACATCACTTTAAAGCTGCACTAGGCAAGATTTTTTTAATGTAAAAATACACCCGTCTCATCAGGCTGCAGTAGAGAAGAGCGTCCCATCCCCTCTAATTTAGCCCCCGTAGATTCGTCCTATTTGGCCAAATGAAATTCTGGTGTCAGTATGCACACTTCAGGAAGTGACAGATCGAAACACAAAGTGCTAAGATTCTTGTTTTTCTTGATTTTTGCAACACCTTAGGTGATAAGGGGTTCTTGTTTTGGTCTTTTGGACTCAGTGTCGGCACTGACCCAACATAGTTTAATAATAAAGACACTCAGTGTGGACTGCAGCTCCGTCTTCTACCTTCTGATATTTATTCCAAACAAACCGCTGCTGTTGCTTCTGTAAACATAAAAAAAGCATCTCCTCCTGTGCAGAAGAGGATTTTTCTCAGGAGAAAGCTTTCATGAACCGGTTATAGGTTTAATCACTATTGTATGGCAATAGAGAGTAGCAAAACAGACATTTTATTTATATGAGAAAGTTGCGGATTATTAATTTAAGAGGGATTCCTAAATGGCAGCAAGTGAGCGCTCCATGGAGAGAAAGCTGGACTCATCAATGTTAGATCTTCTGACTCTCTCATCCCTCTGGTTTCCTTTGGTATAAAGCATCACAGAGCGGCCGGGTTGGTAAACATGAGCGTGCTGTGTGCAGTTTACTGATGTCACTTTACATGATCGCCTGGTATCATGTTACTTCTCACTGTCATTTGAAGCTGCCAACGCGCAAAGTCGCCTAGTGCAGCTTTACTGTTATCTATTTTTTACGTTTTTTCAAATTTTAATGCAGGTTAAAGATATCTGTCGATTTCTAGTTAGTATTCCGTTTTTAGTTAGTGTGTTACTTTGATGGAAGGTATGAGGCTCCAAGTAAATGTTATACATCAGACAGAATCTATTAAAAATAAAACCTCACCACCTCTGCACCACAACTACAAACATCTTCCTACTGCTATGATCGCTATAACCCAAATGTTGCTTAGAAAATGACAGCATTTTTCGGTAGGAAGGGATAATTAACTACAATTTTAAACCACATGTCCACTTACCTTCAAATATTTTCTGTTGCTCATCCATACCTACACTTGTAGTTTTCTTGTAAAGCATCCATGTTAGATTCTTTATAGCTGCTTGACCTAAACTCCCCCACCGATTCCCCTGCCCTTCCCTCAGGGAGATCTTCCGTGTCTTGGGGCTGATGAAGACTGATATGGTCAACTTCACCGTCCAGAGCCTCAGGCCTCATCTGCTGCAGCAGGCCGTTCAGTATGAGAGGGCCAAGTTCCAGCAGATTCTGGACAAGGAGCCAGGTGAGGAGAGATCAAGGGGTTTATTCAAAAAATCTGGTCACACTTTATTTGAATGGTGCGATGCTGATACTCAACTTACTATCAAGTGACTATAACGTGTCACTAATAAGTCTACTGAGTTTCAGGTGATTCTCACAGTGGTGTGAAAAGTAGTATATAGATATTCAGTGTCTGGGTTAGGGTTAGAAATAGGATCAGGTTAGGGTTGTGGTTTAAAAATGGGTTGGTTGGTTTGTATCCGGCCCAGGACCTTTGTTGCATGTCATCTCTCTCTCTCTCTCTCTCTCTCTCTCTCTCTCTCTGTCCCAATCTTTCCTGTCTCACTCTGCTTTGAAGTTTCAAATAAAGGCAAAAATGCCAAGAAAATAATGGGGTTCAGGCTTGGTTAGGTCAGGGTTAGGGTTACATAGTCTGTAGAGCAAGTAGGCAAAAGATACTTTTGTCACCTGATAGTCAGTTGAGTATCAACATTGGATTATCCAAATAAAGTGTTACCAAAAATCTTGTTCTTCTTCTAAAACAAAGATGACCTCAAATGTCTTAACATCTTTAATAACTGAAATAGCATTCATTCGTAGCAATCATTTAATTTTTGTAGGTGTTTACAGTAGGTGTCAGTTGTTTCAAAAGGTAGATTTCTCATGTCGGCATATAAACTCTTTGCTGATTCTGTTGGAGTGAGGCCAACACATGTTGCAAAAGCAGCTCACTGGTTTCAGCTCCCACAACTCCCTAAACAGACACTTGAGAGATCCCAGGAGACAGCGGATGGCACTGTTTTTTCACCAGTGCTTCTTTGTTGAACAAGCCATGAATAAAATGCTCATCTTTGTTCGTTCGTATCACTCCAAACACCTCATGAATCCTCTTGGATAATTCAGTGACACTGCAGTAGATCTTAATCTTTTGTTATTGTACAACATGTTATGTATTTCCCATTACTCTGCAGCTTCTCTGGACAATACAACGGCTTGGCTTCAGGCAGCAGTGTTAGGAGAGTTGTCAGCTGTCAGACTCCTGTCTGAGTCTCCCGGTCCTGACAGCCGCGGTCCAGTCAGCCCCGCCGCCGTCCTCCACCGGGCCTACATGAGTCTGCTCCACTGGGACCCGCAAGACCAGACATATCCTGAGGTTGGTTGGTTGGGGGGCCTGAAAATTTCTATCACCCTAGCCTTTTCATCTGCACTACTAGTCAAAAGTTTGGACACCTGTAAAGCCAGTTTGATCTAAAGGCTTATGCTTAAATGCTTGAATTTAGTTTTTTAGACAAATATAAATAGTGAAGTTGATGCCTATGTATGAATTTCTTTCCAAAGCCTTTGCCTTTCCATCAAGGCAAAGGGCGGCTACTGTAAAGAATCTAAAATATAAGATAGTTTTGATTTGTTTAACACTTTTTTGGTCACTGCATAATTCCATGTGTGTTATTTCATAGTATAGCGGTAGTGTATGTGATATTTTTATTGTTCATGGCAAAATTCTCTGTCTCCCTACTCACTGCATCACCCTGCTGTAATAGCATGACACATGACAACACACAGAGCTCAGTTAGTGTTGTAGACCAGTGGTTCTCAAACTGGGGGTTGGGACCCTCCAGGGGGTCGCGAGATGATTTCCTCAAATTTTTGCTTTTTTTTTGTGAAATACTGACTAGTTTCCAGCCTCTAGACCTCCTCTGATCATCAAATGAAACAACCTGATACAGTTCACCAGAACTGTTCATCACTCTGCATATGCAGCCTGTAATGGGAGTCAGGAGCAGGCATCGCTTCTTTTTAAGAGGTCAAGAGCCAAAACGTTCGAGAACCACTGCTGTAGAATATGCAGCGCAGTGTTATCGTGTCCAAAACCAGAGGGTTATAATCTAGACATGGCTGTTAGTTTTCTGTAGAAACACTGTAATGACTCAAACTTAACCTGTTAATGACGAGCCAAAGAGCTTCCTGTGAGTCACCATGTGATGTGTAAACACTGACTAAATGGTGACTGGGGGTGTTTTCTGTCGCCCACACACAGACTGTGCTGATGGACCGAGCCCGCTTGGACTTGCTGGGCCAGAGGCTCAGGGTTCTGGTCCTGGAGGCGTCGGTGCTGCTGCTGACCAGCACTCAGTGCGGGGGCGCCGTTTTCTCCCTGCAGGGGTTTGTAGGTAAACTCAAGCAGTCCGTCACTGCCCTGCTGGAGGGCAGTCACACCAGGTAAGAGGAGAATGCGGTGATGTATGTACTGGCTGTCACTGGGAACAGGTAATGTACGAGAGGGAAACCGATGGAGGTGACAGGAGGCGGCTAGCTTGTCAGAACGGATCCGGCTAACCTCATTCTTTCCGTTCAAGAGAAGCCGTGTCATGATTAGTAGATAAATGTGGAACAACAGCTTGTGATACTCAAGACCTACACACGCTCTGTGATCTATGCTGCAATAAAATGTAGCGCAGGCTATTCCTCGCTTAATCCCTTTTATTAAGATGTATTTTATTTAATCTAAATGCCTTGTGAGAGAAATAGGTTATTATTATAGAGCCTAATTTATAGAGTTCCTCGAGTCCCAGGGCCTTTATAAATAGATTTACAAGCAAGTGATGAAGTAGGTTATAATATACAGTACATATAAGAAAGCCTGCCTGTACATTACATTATGTAATTTAGACTCTTTTGTCCAAATGGTATATCACAGTCTTCATCAGCTAAGCCTTCAATAGGAATAAGTAGCATTTGTAGACTCAGAGAACCTGTACTTTGTCTAATGGCGCTTTCTGACGCTACAGGGAAGCTGACCTGAAGGGGGCGCTGCTGGGGCTTGGGGAGCAGGTAGTGGTGCAGGTGAAGGAGGCACTGGCGACCCAGGGAGGGCCTTCGCTGCCCCAGGACAGCCAGGATCTGCTGAAGGGACAGATATCGGACCTGTGGAAGCACGACAACCCCATCTGCACACTCATAGGTCAGCTGACTGCTGATGAGGAGGAGAGTAGCAGTGTACACAGCTACGTTTAGGTCATGTGCTGGATAAAGACTGACTTGGAGCACCGATAGGAAAATACACCCATACATTGGATTCACGTTTCCAATATTTTAATGCCGAACCTTGTTGGCTGGAATGTAACACTGAAGTATTGAATCCAGTGTGTGGATATATATTTTCCACATGTGTATCCCAAATATGAAGCCAGATCTTCCCCAACATAGAATATTGCGGTTTTCATGTAAAAACCTCATAACTCCTCATAACCTCATAAAATTTTCATGTCTTCACTTCAGTTGAAGGATTACATTTTCCTCTATGGGTTGAGAAAATTCTCCGACCTCTTGGCTTTATGAAATCCTATCAAAGCCCACTGGATAAAGTCAGAAATGCATTGTCATCAAGCTAAAAACAAGGCTGTATTTCTTAGTTTCTGAAAAGTTGACACTATGGAGATACAAGATTTTCACCTGACAGCAGTGATATGCTCAAATGATATATATAGTGGTTTAAAATGTATTATAATGTGATTTATTACTGTACATGGGGTTCTCTCTGTCCACATGGATGTTGTTATAATCGGATGCGGGCTGCAGGCAGCACTGCTGCAGAGAGCTGCCTACTTCCTTTGACTCTCTCTCTCTCTCTTTCTCTCTCTCTCTCTCTCTCTCTCTCTATCTCTCTCTCTCTCTCTCTCTCTCTCTCTCTATCAAACACCTAGGAGACAGAGTACAGGGCTTCCTCCAGGCCATGCTGGAGGCTGGCCCCACTAAAAGGAGTCCAGAACTGCCCGCTTCCCTGAGGCTGCTGAGTGCTGAGCTAGCCGAGCTGGGGACGGCCTTTGGGCGAATCGTCCACTTCAACCGCTCAGTGTTTGGTCCCTTCTACGCTCCTGTCCTCAGGAAGCTGCTGTTCCCACCAGGAGAGCCGGAGACTGGGGAGGACTCGCGCTAGGCCAAGCCCAGCCAACAGGACTGCTGCACACCTTCATAAGCTGGCATTTAGCATTGGACTTGTAACTGTAGTGTGTAAATATAATAATCAAGAGTATTAAAGGGAAAGTAGTCACGCCTAATATGTAAAACAAACTGCTCAAACGATGCAGCTAAAAAGCAGGTTAGGGCCCAACATTAGGCACTCGTACTGGCTTTGTGGTGTGTTACATTCTTATATATATTTAGAGAGATTTTTTTTTAACTAATTGAAGCCTTTAAATGAAGAACCATAAGCCAGTGCACATTGAGATGTAATCCAATGTGTGAATGTTACACAAGACCTAAAAGTACAGAACTTCTGTCGTCTTTAAATATGAATGTCTGCGACACTGCAACTTGCAGCCTGTAGATAATGCAATTTGGAATCGCTCATCTGAAAAGTTAAAACTGACTTGTACAGCTCTTCATCTGAAGGCTTTAATTAGCAAAATTCATTTTTTTTTTAAAGATGGTAGCTGAGGATTTTCACAAAATACATCACAGTGAAATGAAATTACATTTTGTGGCCCTTGTGAGCAGCTTTCTATTGGCAGACTGAATTTCCCCCCCCCTGTTGCTTTTGAAGAGTCATTAGCAGTCTACAGAAGCAATTCTGAGATTTTGTTAATTATTCAGCCACAATAGCCATATTCAGTCCAAATGAAAGCATGAGGCAGATACAGACTTTTTTTGTAATCATTACAATGCACCTTAAGCAAAGATTTGAGTGCACAAAACATTAGGAACAGCTCCCTCATATTGGGTTGAGCTTTCTTTAGTACAATCCATTTTTGTCAAAGCCAGAGAATAACACTACCAATCAAAAGTTTGGACATACATTTTCCTTTATTTTTACTATTTTTCACATCTTAGAATAATAGTAAAGACATCATTACTATGAAATAACACAAATTGAATTATGCAGTGACCAAAAAAGTGTTAAACAAATGTTAATCAAAACTATCTTATATTTTAGATTATTTGCCTTTGCCACCCTTTGCAAAGGGTGGCAAAGGCTTTGGAAAGAAATTCATACATAGGCATAGACATCACTATTTATATTTTATATTATATATTTTATTTTGTATATATATTCAAGCATTTAATCTTAAGCCTTTAGATCAAAATGGCTTTAAGATAATGAAAAACATACCACATTCAATCAGGTGTGTCCAAACTGTTGACTGGTAGTGTGTAACTTTCACCTAGATTCACCTGGTCCATTTCAACAGTAGTTCCTAATATTTTGTACACTTGGCATATTAATGACAAAATCCTGTGTGAGTCACCTTTAGCAGGAGGGAATACTAGCACTTGAGATTGATTTTGCTTCTGAAATGCATTGTTTTTTGATGATGGCCGAGTACTGAAACATACAGTATCTGTTTCCACTGATGTCTATATTCCCCCCTGCTTCAGTGTGCAGCAGGATCGAGATTACGACACACCATGTAAAAGTTTCCTGGAATACTTTTTTGTTAATTGTCACTCACTGCATTCAATTCAGTCACTCTCAGGATAATCGCACTCGGGGAAAAATGCAAAGTACCAAAGAAACTATGCAAATAGTTGTTTGTAAATAATACTTATATTAGAATATGTAGCTGGTTAGATTTTATATTCTATTTTCTCCATCTTTATGCTGACAGATGTGTATGTAACAGTCACTTAAAGATGAGCATGTATGACTTAAAGCACTTACCAAAGATAGTGTGCACTTTTGAAGAGGAACCCAAAAAAAATACTGTATATATACAAAAAATAATACTTTTAAGTCTTGATCAGTTGGTGTAATGTTTCTCTATCTGATGCTACCCAACCATAAAAAAAAATCATTGTTACAAGAAACTTCAGAGGGATTCTTTTGTCATTGTATTATTTAATTTCATTTATATATTGCTTTGAAATTTGAAACAGTATCACATTATCATTGACAAACCATACTCTGTCCAAAAACATGGGCAAAGCATTGTATGCTGGTACAGTTTTTTTTTTCTCTACATTTTATTACATTTCTGTTTACCCTTAATAATTCTCACAGTAACTATCTTCAATAGACCTGAATCAATAGAAATGCTCATTAATGGTCTATATCATTAATGCTCTATAGTGCTCTATACATTACAGTACCTACATTGACAAGATCAGAAAGTCACAGGGAGGCCAGGAAATAGACTCGGCCTTTCTGACTGACCTTTCTCAAGACAGGAGTGAGAGACGGGTCCTGTGCAGCCAGTCATGTGGGACAACAGGTTACCTTTCCTCTGTGTGTTGGGGTTCATATCAGGGGCAGTGGAGGAGCAGGGGGGATACAGAGTGAGATCTAATTGG
Source organism: Centroberyx affinis (assembly GCF_046629955.1). Taxonomy (NCBI): domain Eukaryota; kingdom Metazoa; phylum Chordata; class Actinopteri; order Beryciformes; family Berycidae; genus Centroberyx; species Centroberyx affinis. The sequence continues at coordinate 141,916 of NW_027281845.1, forward strand.
CTAACTAGCTCCGATTGGCCCTGCACATTTCACAAGGCTTACCTCTCATTTTCTCTCTCTATCTCTTTCCACTCCTCTGCCCTCTAAACTTTACACACGCAAACACACTCACATTGGCTGCTCCCCTTCAACTCACAGCTTGGTATCCGGAAACTTGAACGCTGGGGTGAGCTACACAAGGAAAACACCGATGTTAAAAGACCGGTACATGCACAGCCATATCATGCCACCAAAACTTATGTTTGCTTTAAATAGCTGCTGCTCATTAAAATGTAATGCTTTTATATTATGCATCCATACTAGAGCAGGTTGAAAGTGTCTTGGTGACATACACAAAATGGAACATACATTACAAAATGTTTGAGAAATGACGACAGTGAAAGCATGGATGGATGAGATGAGTTGCTGTAATGGCATAACGGAGAGAGGGAACATAAAAAGCAAAATGGGTGAAATGAAACAAGACGCTGCTACAGTACATACAAAGACTGTTCAGGCCAAGTGCATCAAGGGTACAAAACACAAAACACTGCCACATGCATCATCAGTGGAAGCTAACAGTTAACAGTCAGAACCGCACACAGACCAGCACATCTTAACAGTCAGTCTCCAGACAGCACTGTATTACACACTGTCTTCTGGAGAGGAGCTCAATACCTCACTTCTCCTGCAGCACACAGAAACAAGGACAGTGGCCAGTGATGTAACAGTCCAAACCCCCATGAGGACAGACAGAAACAAGGCATACGGCACGCACAATAGGTAGTGCAGACAGGGGAGAACCCACAGATATGTGTAGACTCCAGACAAGCATTGAGTCACAGTGCAGGAGAAATAAAAAATGGTGTCAGGCTCTCAGCATAGCAAATCCATTCGCATCGATACGAAACCAAGCAACATTTAGATTTGGCTCTTCAAATGTAGCGGAATTAATTCTTTTCACTGCCGTTTATTTTCAAGTGACATACTTTGCATGTACTGTACCTAATGCTAAATTGATGTGAAACGGCATGGATAACTACCCATGTAATCATGATAATAAGATGCTATGTTAGGAAATGTGCAGCACTTTGTGCTTTGGCTCATTAATATACTAGAATCAAATGAAATCATGTTGGGGATATTTTGTGTAGATTACCAAAATAGTGTAATGTGGAACCAATATCAGTACACTCAATAATCTTGTTTTTTGGTGGCATGGTTTCTCTTTTTTTTTGCCTCTGGTTGTATCAGTGTTGGGATCCTTCATGATCCCCTCTTAATCGCTCTCTCCTAAAGTACTTCAGTAAGCCCCTGTCTATCAAAAAGCATCACAAATTGAATTAAGTTACCATGTCCTATTTGCACCATAAGAAAAAAAAAGTTATTAAAAGGGATAGTGCCACGATTTAACACAGTGTTTTGCAATTGACAGACGATGCTGTGGTTTGCAGTCTCTCAGTGCTACCGTGTCTGCTGAGAGGCACAGGGGCAGTACAAGGCCAGAGCAGAGACTATCATCCTCATCTGGACCAAACTGTACCATCATAAGAACACCTCTACTTCATCCAAGCCTAAGTTTCTCTATTAACACAGTCAATTTAATACACCAGGAATTCAGAAGTGTCAGTCTTTTAAAAGCAGGAGGGAGGCGTGCAGTCGGTGGGTGGTAACTGTGGTGGAGGGGGAGGTGGGGAGCTCAGTTGATTATAGATAGCCGAAACGATTGCCGGACAAGTAAGGCTGCTGTCCTTGGTAAAGTGTAGGAAAGTTGTCCTCCCGCGTGCGTACAGGGCTACACGGGTTCAGTTCTTGGTCCGTTTGAATTCAGACATCAGTGATAGATTCATGAATGATCCATCGTGTTATGATTATTGTACAAATGCGTAGAAAAAAAAAAGTTTCTTTGCTGCATGTTGCTGTTTTGTCTTTCATTGATTAATTGTCCGTCTTGCATCCCATGCTAGCAAAGCAGCCTCCTCATAGTGCCTCACAGTGGTAGATGCCTGGTAAGACAGGACAAGCTACAGATGGAGAAAGAAAAAAAAATTAACTGTCTTGAGGGCAAAACAACCAAAATATCAAATGACTCAGGATATTTAAAAAAAAAAGATGGGGAAAAAATTGTTCAAGTCTTTGGAAAGGAACTACAAACTAACTATGCTTTTGTTGAGTGGACAGATTTGGGATTTAAATCTTGGCAAAACTCGTTGCTTCAATCTGTGTGATATCAAAGGGGCCTGTTGACAGATTCTTAACAAAATGGCCCCTTTGGTATTACATGAAGGCTTGTAACAAACTTTGTAGTTTACTGTCAACCTAACCGTTGCTCAAACATTGTTAAGTTGATGTTAGGTCAAGCCAATGTGGATGTCTACAGACAAAATAAAAATAAACATGCTTGTTTTGCCAGTGGGGAATCAATTAAAAAAATGGCCTGAAAGAAGTAGAATAATAAAGATGCAACCTCTGGGACCTATCGGGGGGTTGGAGGCAGATGCAAGCTGTCAGTAGGAGGAGGATGAGGAGGAGGAGGCAGTTTGGTTGAGAGAGCAGAGCCACTGTAAAGTGAGTTCGGTCCGGGATCGTCCATTCCGGGGCTCCGCCATTGGCTGCAGCAGCAACAGGGGAGGGAGGCTGCCAAGGGTGTCGGGGAGGCACAGGAGAGCCGCAGGAGTGTTTTCATGGTGGGTAAGAGGTTGGTGTAGGTCACTGGGCAGGGCAGAGGAGGGTGCAGGAGTAGGCAGCCCTGAGGGATGCTATACCATCACAGTGAGAAGGCACGGGGCTCATGTGTGTGCGTGTGTGTGAGAGAGAGAGAATGAGGGAGGGGGAGTCGGAGACCGAGAACCGGATGCAGAGGGGAGGAGGCTACGAGGAGGGGGGGGGGAGGCAGAGAGGGGGCCAAGTGGGGATCCGGCCTCAGAATATGGTGGTCTCGTACTTGGTGCTGACGGGGCGCCTGTTGGAGTCCCGCTGGTCCAAGAGCCAGGTGGTGCTGCCCAGGGACTGCATGTCTGCGTCCATCTCCAGGGGGTCAATCTGCCAGGAGGGGGGAGGGAGGGGGGACGAGAGGAGGGCGTGAGACTGGCGGCAGTGGAGGCCATTACGCCACACTGACAAGTCCCTCAGCTCACACACGTGCATGTGGATTAGAGGTACAGTCCGGTGATCATGTTAGAATCACAGACACTCAGGGCTCAAATCCACAACATGGATGATGTCTGACAGAAAATACTCTGCTGGAGAGAAGCCTGCCACACTGCAACCCGCCGCAACAAACCAAAGCAGTGACCCTCTGGGAGTTAAAATAAGCAGATTAATGGTTCAAATATAGTGAAGGCAACATGTGCTCTGCACCAATGGCCCATACACAAACATGAGTACATAACATGAGCAGTTAGCAGTCCGCCATACTTCTACATATAATGATTAACACTGATTTACTCATAGCTACATATGAATTTGAATGAGCTGCATGAAACAACACTGATGCAATCTCAAGGTAGACCTCACTGACAATGAAAATTTTATCTGCACTGGCATCGTATCCTAACTTAACTGCTTATGGAAAAGACTTTCACTCTAAGATGTCTTAAAAAAAGATAGACATTGGATAAATGTTTATGAGAAAGGAAGCTTAAAACCATCCAATAGAGACCACTTCAACCATCTTGTTAATGACCGCTACGCAATAAACAATCACTAGCACAATTAACCCAACAACTGTCAGAAGCTTATACAGTACATAAGTCAGATCAAGAGACTCTCTCTTCCCTGAAAATAGTGCATAACCACATACAGCAGATACTTGAACTAATGGCATATCTAAAACTGTAAAATGCAAGATGAGAGATGAGAGATGAGAAAGGAACAGGATGAGGAGAACGTTTATGTTTGAAATATTAGGGCCACAAACCAAGGAGATAAAGTGCACTGCGGCACAACCAGAACCAGAAATGAAGGGAGAGAAAGAGGGAGGGTGGGTGGGGGTGGGGAGTGGTGTGTAAGCAGATGGGCTATGATGACGGGTTGAATAGAGGAAAGGAAAGAGAAGGACCTGGACTCCAGGGCTAACAGAGTGCAACGGGAGGAAGGAAGGACGGTGGGTAGTACACGTGTGACAGTAACAGCAGCGGCATTCTAGCAGAGGGGCACCCTGGGAAGCAGGAGGACCAAGAAGACAAGAACAAAGACATGTTAAAAAAAGGGGAGAGAGAAGAGGGACAGAGCAGTTAAATGCACCAACTGCACAATGAAGAAATCCAGTAGAGCTAGGAGTGTTCTAACCACCTGCTAAAAGTTAAAGTAGGCATATTATTGAGCATAGATTCTTCTACCCCTTGTGTTGCTATAATTACTCTCTGAAGAAATCTATGATATGGCCGGTGGCTGTAACAGTTCCAGTTTGAGCCAATAAGATTTTGTGGCATTTTTTTCCTATCAAGTTGAAGGAGAGTAATTATACGCACATCACGTAGGTGCAAGGTTATCAGAAAACTGTGTCAATGAAAGAAGGAGTAACGCCTGCACACTGGTGGTAGTATCATGATGGCTCTCCCTGCATATATAGGTATTTCTCTAGATCCTGACACACATATCTGTAAAAATGTTTAATTATATAAATACAACATGTGTGTCTTTTTTCCTTATTGTGTGTTTATTTTTCCTTTTTTTCCTTATTGCGATTTTTCCTTATTGTGATTTGATCTAGCTGACTTTTTATAGAAGGGTGTTAAGACCCAATTTCTTACATGAATTTAAGAATTCTTCTTTTCCTCTAACTAAATACAATATTTTTGAACTTAGGTGATGTAGATTTTGATATATGGGATGTTGTATCTGATATTATGTTTATGCTTATATATAAGATATACATGTATGTTTGATATTTTTGAAGCTATGGCTTTTGTACTACTGTTTTTTTCTCTATGTATCTGTTTTCTATGTACTTTATTGAATTGTTAATTATTTTTGGATGTTTATCACCCTGGGCGGTTTGGATGGTTTACCACACCTGCCATCATAGAGCTTGTCAGCCTATGGGTGTGCATGATGTATAAATACATATGGGTGTGGTTTCAAATTTGTCAAACATTTTGACCTGACGAAGATCCAAGTAGGATTGAAACGTTGTCACTATTAAACTTTTGCGGCATGGAGCAAGTGTGCAGGCGTTACTCCTTCTTTCAATTTTTCCTATCAAGTCATACAGCAATATTACAAGAGAGAATCAAAGCGCAGCAGGTAAGAATTTCCCTGTGTCTCTTCCAAAGCCTCATCGCAGCTACAACCTGCCAGGCTCATTATGCAGCTCTGTGATTACTCCATATATTATCTTTATAGGCAGATAGTAAAGCAAAGTGATTTGTGGGCCTGCATAAGCATGTGGTCCAGCAGCGTGCGTGTTCCCGACCGTGCGGCTCTCTCAGGTGACAGTGATCGCTGAGTGCTCATTATACGCAGCCTGAGAGGTCAATACATCAATGCGTAGCCCGGGGTATACGTAAACATTTACGTAACTGTTTCCCCGCTCAATCATTAGTGAGGAAACAGCGGACGGCTCAACCCGTGGGGACCGAGCCCTCTGTAAAGTCCCAGAGGAAATCATATCCTGCCTGTAAGCAAGAAATAAGACTATTCATTCATCATGTTTTGCATATGCCCCGCACGAAAATCTAGCCCGATCTGAGTGATTCAGAGAGTTGGGGGGGGGCTAGGCGAGATGAGATTGGTAGCAAAGTAATGACTCATCACTTTCACCACACACAGCAAATCTTCCTTTGTAGGTGGCCTGGGGGGGATTCAGTGACGGGGAGAAAGTCGGTCACAAGGTCTGTGTACCTTTTCTGATTATGGATGATGCACAAAGGCCTGCTTCTGTTCTCCTTCTGTCCTTCTAACCCAGTTGAGCAAATTCTGAACACAGTGCACAGGCATATATGTACACTCAGACACACACACACACACACATCGGCCGTTCATACAGCATCCAACAATACGTTTTTGGACTTCTCATGGTGGTACTCACTGTTGATCTCCGCATGCTGCTCCACGACTGAGACACAGGTCGGCTGGTTTTGGTCTCTATGACCTCTGAGCCCAGAGATGAAGGCGGGACATATTGTCTTGCCCTGGACTGGATCGCCAGCTGATAGGCCACCTCAAATGCCTGTCCCAGTGTCAGGATGATCTCATAGGTCTGTGTCTGTGTGGATGAAAAATTGGAGTTAAAAGTGTGTTCAAGTTAGTAGATGCTGAACATCCTTACAGTGTCTATTGGTTTTAGAATTGATTTTAATTGAGTTAAAACCGATTTAAAATTGAAAGACTGAGCTGAAGCACAGTCTGAGCTCCTCAGATAAAGCCTTTGTGTCCACTCCAAGTCTCGGCTAAAGGTGATTAAACATTTGATATCAGCAGTGCAGACTTTGGAATGATTTAACCAAGGAGCTTAGGCTATCAAAATCAATGTTTACTTTTAAATTAATTCTTAGATAGACTCTGCTACAATAATTGTTTTATACTTACCACGATTGTATTGTCCCTGTAAATGCTTGTTTTCAAACTTTTTGTTGATGTTGTTATGCATCACATAACAAAAGCTTTGCTCTTCACAAATATTATTATAGTTATTATGTGTTATTATCCCCAGGCTCTTGGCTGAACATGTACGTTTTCAGAGAAAAGCAAAATCTATTTTTCCATAACATACTGCACATGGAGAGGCTGTGTTAACTGCAAATTAGTGAAGCTTAGAATTGTGTAGTGCCCTTGTGAAAGATTTGATCGTTCAAGTTCCAAAGTGTTTCTCTGCAGCTGACAATAGATCCATAGCGGTCCTTCTACCAAAGGAAATAGATTGACATCGACCTTTACAGGAACTGAGACACAAATTACAACATAATCTGTGCCTGTATACGGAAATGCCATGCAGAGCGGGAGCAACGTTTCAATCAAGTGATTCAATGAGCCAATCAAGAAATTAATAGCTATAGGATGCTGCATGCAGTTTTGTCTCCAGGATACCTGATATCCCACAAAGCACACAATCTTTTTACAATTATTTGCTGATGCATTCACTACCTTAACTCAAGTTTCAAGAAATGGCATTTGAAATGACACAGAATTAGGTAATATATTATAGATTCACGCTATCATATACAAAGGGGTTTCTCAAAGTACTACATGAAATTATAATAATAACAATTATCATGGTTATCTATACTATTACAGTTATTTATGCTTTTATTCTGACCTAAAATCATATTTGTATTACTCCATTTGCTCCAAGATAATGGCACTTGATTCAAGAAGATTCATGAGATAAATTCAGTTGCATTGAAGTGAAATTATCTCATGTCACTGATTTTACGACTGAACACAAGATTAGCTGACTTCTTCAAATGGACATGTTTCCTCTGCAGCGTGCGGGTGCATCGCTCACCACTTCCACGGTGCTGAAGACGTGACAGAAGTGGTGGCCGCTCTTCAGATCCTTGGTGATGTAAGCGAAGGTGCAGAGGTCGTCTGGGTCTTGGGCCGCGCACGAGATGTTCCTGATCTCGTGCTCCGCAACTATGGTCTAATGGGAGGATAGAAGACGGGAAGGAAGTGAGGGATGACTGGAAATCGGCCACTAATGGAGAAGTCTTTAAACTGCTGACGGCACCAACTGGAATGTTTGGTTTGGGGGGGGGGATCAATAGGGAGAGAGAGAGAGAGAGAGAGAGAGAGAGAGAGAGAGAGAGAGAGACACGCACACATTTTCCCATTACCTTCGTGGCTGCATCAATGAACTTGACCCCTCGATAGGTGATGGACAGTATGACAACAGGACCCTTTCTGGAATCCTTTGATTTCTAGAATAAACAGAATACAAAGAGTGAGACGACAGTTAACGCAGGACAGTAAAACACACTGTGGTTCATGCACTTTAAATGTGGTGAAGATGAGATATTCATCTACCAGGATGTGCTTAGGCTGGCAAAAGTCACTGACACCTTTTAAAAACACTTCTTAAAACACACTGTTGTTTACAGGCAGGCTCTTAGATCATTTATTTTTACCTGTTTTTGATTTGTGTTGCATTTGACCGTTTTATTCTCCTGTAACCCTGTTTTAATTCATGTATGACATGTTCATTGTTTATCTTACTGGATTTTATTTTTTACTGTCTGTAAAACACTTTGCAGCTGTGTTTCAAAAAGCTCAGTGCGAATGAAATAAAGAATGAATATTTACCCTAATTTTAGCGCAGGCATCTTGAGTGGACTCAATCCCTCGCAGATCCCTGATTATCATTGATCCTAGGTACTGGAAGAAAGAGACGTAACACACCAGGAGCGGGTCAATTCAGAAGAAGAATTGATTTAATTTGCCAAGTACAACGGGTGCATAGGGATTTTGATATGTTTAATTGGTGCTGACATATTGCAAGACAACACTGGACTAAACATAAACACACCACAAGGATACATTCAGAGTCTACAGTGCAGCGCAATTCAACTTCAATTCCAACATTTCAGCAGGTGGAATTTCCACAGAATTCAAAAAGGCAAAACCTTTTGCCATAGAAAGATGATCTCCAACATATAAAGATAATATTGAGAAACATAGGTGAGTTTTTGTTTAAATTTACCCTTTAGAAATGAATGAAAAGTGAATCGACCCGAAGCCTACAACACACACCAGCCTCTCCACATGAAGCAAGATTACAAGAGGCGAATAGGCTTAACTATAGAAAATTAGAGTGTATACAATATATTTTTCTACCTTCAGTGCACTAAATATAAGAGCCACATTTCAAATATTGTGTTGAATCCACATTTTGCACAATCCATGTCTCAGTTGTCTCAGTGCTTAAAAATCCATATTTGACCCGTCTCCTCCCCATCATCTGCTTCTCCACTTTATAATTTAAAGTGGATTTAATGAGGGAAAATCAAGGCTTCAAAATCCTTCTTAGCCTGCCTTCTCCCCTATAATATACATTCTAACCTCATTGACTGAAGTAGATTAAATAGGGGAAATCAGCAAGGGATAACAGCGTGCACCTGGATCCACGGTCAGTCTATTTCATGGAAACAGCAGGGGTTCCTATAATTTCTGTAATATTGCCACATACAGACATCATTCTCAATCTATGTTGAAGACTATGAAAGTGACTTACAGTAGCCTCGTACCCGCAGGAGTCCAGGATGAGTTTCTCAGGCTGGTGATGCCAGGCGGACACCGTGGCGTAGGTAGCAGATTGGCTCGGCGGCCGGAGGTTTAAACGAGAGTCTTTGTGTCGATCGCTTTGTCTGTCCTGTCGAGGCGCAAAGCAACAGCAGGTGAGTGTCATCGAAAAAGGATATGTTACTTAGCTGAGTGACATGAAACCAATCTAATCCTCGTGTAAGGCAGTGGGAGGCTTCTGCGTGTAATCAATACAATATGAGAAGAAGCTACTTGAGTTCTCTCTGTCAGAAACCCTTTCTTCACAGAGGCACATCTCAGTCAGTATTGTATAGTGTGTATTGTGCAGAATCCACTGGTTAAAATTGTAGCCTTATAGAGGCTCCACAACACCTTTTATCTCAGCCAAGGAGGCGAGGGACAAGATATCTGACTGAAATACTCTAGGAGTGGAGGTGAGCGAGGTCTGCTTGGTCTGCACATTATAATAAGTCTTTTTATCTGCTGGTATTCTCATAAATATTCATGGTTGGAGTTGGGCCTTTAGGTTAACGAGGGCTGTGATTAGTTCTTCGGCCAGATCAGTTGTCAGAGTAAAATATGCTAATCATGATTATTATTGATTTTACGTATCATGGACCCTGACTGGTGCAGATGTGCACTTCTGAACCACAAACATTCCCAAGAGTCGTAATTCCTGTTGACTCTTTTCTCTGTTTTCTTCTTCGTCTCGCTGACTCAGCCAGCCAGTCATGCCGCCTTGACAGTTTTTGTATGTGTCATAGTTTGACCTTTAGCAAATGGTAACATTTCATCATGAAATTATTCTCCCAGGAAAGCATCCAAGACACGCAGGGAAGCACCAAAGACAACAAGCAGTGTTACTGGGAATTCTGCCCCCTGACAAGATGGCATGTTGTAGTTTTAGTTATATAGACATTTCTCTGAGGCAGAGCTGCTCTGGAGGCAGAAATAATCTGATTGGTTGAGTTAAATCTCAATGGGTGGAGCCAAAGAACCACCGCTTTTCAGAGCGCAAGTTAGCTAACTGGCAAAGAAGGAACTCAAAATATAAATTAAACTAGAAGGGCACTCGGAGAGCGCAGACCTCCGCCAAGGCCAATAGTCCAGTCTGCTATGATATGCAAATTTCATGAGTCGGATCCGCTCCGCTCCAAAATTTAATGGATTCTTCCTTGGCCCATGCTACACCCTTCCACGAAGTTTCATGAAAATCGGCCCAGTAGTTTTTCCGTAATCCTGCTGACAAACAAACAAACAAACGGCACCGAAAACATAACCTCCTTGGCGGAGGTAAAGATGTCAATCTCTTTTTTCATGCATTCATGTTCATGGCATTCATGATGTTGGAAGGTCACCAGGCTAGCTAACTAGCTTACCTAGATAGGTAAGGCTAGTATGTGTAGTATGTTTGAACTTGAAAGGTAAGCTAGGCTAACTAGCTTACCTAGATATCTTAGTATGGCTGGATTCCATTTTTTCATTTAGTAGCAAGAGCGCTAGGCTTCATGATATTAGCTTTGTCCTCTTTTACCCCTTTGCCTTTTTCACAGCTGGCTTCAGTCTAATGTTACTTAGCCAGAAAACTGTGGTTCTTTGGCACCGCCCATTGAGGTTTAACTCAACTAATAAGATTATTTCTGCCTCCAGAGCAGCTCTGCCTCTGACAAATGTTTGTATAAACTAAAACTGCAATCTGCAACAAGATGTGACACTGCCCCCCTCCTACTCCCTCATGCATCTAACTTAGTACAGTTTCATCTTTCTTCGCTTTCAGCTTTAGGCCCCTTCAAAGTATTCCCACATAAAAGTGTTAGTGGCTTCCCTGACGCCAAGAGGTGAGAGAAGGTGAAACTCACTACAGAGCGCGGCCTCTCGCTGTAGGAGCGCAGAGAAACGCTGCAGTCTTGGTCGGCTCCTCTCCGCCTCCGGCCCGACTCGCTCAGCGGCAGCAGCATGTCCATGGAGCGACTGGTGTACGGGTCCATCTGACTGAGGGGGGACGTGGTCTGGGACAGGAGGTCGTGGAACTGCCATACACACATGCAGGTATGCACACACGCACACACACACGGACACAAATACATGCATACACACAAAGTAGTGAATGCATGCATACAGACGTCACATATAATGCACACAAACACACACAATGGAGTATACAGACAAAGACACACACACACACACACACACACACACACACACACCATAGATTAATGGTCTGACAGCACTGTCTATATGGGCTGGCTGCCCTGATCCACATCCAAGCTTATTCCTCGACAAAAGAGCCTCTTCAATGGAGATTCTCAATTCTTTTTAGTCTGGTTTAATCTTCCTGGGAAATCAGCTCTGAGTATTTGACTGTTGTGAACATAATTATATTGAAGAGTTTCATTCCAAAATTAGATTGCCGCTGTTTGAAAAAAATAAGAAAGGATTCATTTTCTTGCAAAATGATTGCTGGCATGGAAATAAAACTCCCTGTGCAATGCTGTTTAAGTTCCATCTTAAGCTCTATTTTAATTGTCGTTTACAAAGAAAGATGACCTTTTAGAGGGTGTCATCATCGATCTTTTTGAAAAATTGAGCACTTAAAGTTGTGAAACATTTTTCTAAACAAATGTAGAGCATTCTGGAATTAAATGGTTGATATAAAAGAGAAGAGCACTATCACAGAAGACGGTAGCACAGTGAAAATGTGCAGTCTCACAGATGCGTCTATTATCTTGAGGGTGTATAGGACTATACCCACGTTTTTTAATGGGGCATATTGAGCACACCCAATCTATTAACCTAATTATCGTTGACAGTATGGTCCTGTAGCTCAGAGTTATAGCACTAACACTGCTGTTAAGTTTAGGGCTTCAATCACATTGGGGCTACTTGTGCTAAAAATGTATGCACTCCTGCTGCTATAAGGTGCTTTGGATAAAAACATCCATCCAATGGCATTTCAATAGATCCTTAATAGACAGTGGGACCCACTTGGATTTTATATACAGTATCTTTGGTCTTTTATGTGGATTTCAGAGAGTATAGCTGTCATCTCGGTGCCAGCTAATGAAGAACCTAATAAACTCAAACTGTATCAATTACTAATTCACCAATCTTACCATGATTTGGGAGAGACGGTGGGACTTGGTCGGTGCCTCTTCATAAGGTCTCTCTGCCAGGGAGGCAATGATCCTCTTCCTGTGGCCCAGGGGACCGATCTTAATTACCTAGAGGACAACGCGAGGGCACGATATGAAGCAGACTTTCCAGTGCGTTGTCACATCAATATCTCACAAACTATAATTGATCCAGACTAAACTAATACAGATATATCCAAAATACACTGACACAGAGTTGGTGGCACGCACCCCTCACTGGCAAGCATCCACAGGCAAACAGAAATGACTCTCGTCAATAATTCAGCCTCAATCTGTTTTGCCGTAAGCTTAGAGTACAGCACTGTCTCCTTCCCGGGACACTCTATAATTCACGATACCGTTTTAGAATATAGTGCTTAAATAACAGAGAGGAACTTGGTGATTTATAGGACAATTACAGGTGATATGCAAATAAGCAAGTGATTTGTAGGTAATTTGCAGAGTACTGCATGTCAAACATCCTGTTAATTTGCCACATTTATCTTTTTTTTTAAATTTACAGTATTTTCAATACTCTCAACTCACTCAATCACACATTTTCTGTCCACAGTATCTGCATCTCCTTTCATCTTTTACAGATGCCATTTCAGCATTTACGGCCAGACAATTGAATCTAATTAGCTTAACACTATATATTTGCATATTATGTACACTCATATTCATCCAGCAGAGGTGGATGTCAAATTATTAACCATAAAATTTGCAAATTACGTTGGTGGAACGAAACATTCCATAGCGGTCTCATACGGTTCTTTGTCTGAAGGCTTCAATTATTCATTCAGCCAGAGTCAAAAAGACAGAGAGGGAACTGGCCAGTATTCAGTATTCCTGGTGCTGTTTTCATTATTCTCATGTATTCCAGAGAGACCACCAAGCATGAGGTGTGTGTGAACTGAGGTAAAATTTGAATAGGAATAAAGAGCCTTGGGAATATATGAGAATGAAAATCTCATCTCGATGCTTGATACTATTTGCTGTAAGATGGTAAAGAGAGTAGAGAGGATGTGGGAAATCTAATGGGCAAGGCGAGTTCTGCCAGGATGCTCAAAGGCAGTTCTGCTACCATGCACACTGAAGTAATGTGCCCTGCTCTTACACCCATCTCGCTATACTGCATCGCAGTCTATTGGACACCATCCCTCACACACTGCTTGTATGTTTGGTCGCTGCTTTCTTGCTGCCGCCGCTGCTGCTGCTGCTCTGCGGCTGCTGCTGACTTCTGCCATTTTACCACTACAGCATCAGCCTTCACCATCTTTACTTCTGTTTTATCACATATAGACACACATGGAAAGGCAGGAAAAACATCATAGCTAAGGACACACTCATCCTCTGATCATAGACTACCCTCCAAACATCCTATTCTTGATAACTGGATCATTATGTTACATAAGTGGTTGTCTCTACTGCAACAGACTGTAAAAAGGTAACTTTGTAATGATAACAGGCATCAAGAGAGACTGGTGGTAATGCCAGCAAGTTAGCTTTGGAGTATTTAGTAGTTTTTAACTACTAAACACTAAACAAGCAGAATCTAGTGGAACCATTCCATCAAGTCTGTCTGCATCACCACTGAACAACAATACAAGGTTAAATGTACAGTGTAAGTGAAGCCAGCATGAACAGGGGTTAGTCAATGGGAAATGAATGCCGTTGTAAAGTTCCTACACACACACACACACACACACACACACACACACCTGCGCACATGTTCAACCAGACCAGTACATATTGTATCTCTCTCACATCCATGGCTATTTTAGCAGAAAATTCGGCCTACTTTGTAATTACCTTGCATAAATTACATAATTTCCACAATGCCTGATAGTGTTCCCCAAATTACATATGACCTGTCAGCAATCATCAAATTGCTTCTTAATTTACATTTTATCTGTTAGTTATCTAATAATTAGTCAGCGATTTCTAATATGTTTCTGTTCTGCTCTTATGCTAATGCTGTCATTAACGAGTTCCTCTCAGTTGTTTCGGCGTTGTAACCCACAAAGAAAATCTAGAAGTCAGGGTGGCCTAGTGGTTACAGAGACTTTCTGTGCCCAGACACAGGTTTATAGCCTATTCAACACCCCTGTGTCCTGGTGAGGAGTCATTATACAAGACACTGACCCCCTTCCTGCTCTGACGCTCTAAGAGCACTGGCCAAATGTAAAATGCAAGTCTGGGGCTCTTACATTGACGATCTCCAGCTCCCACAGGTTCTTGACACAGTCCAGTGTTCGGTATCCACTTGACAGAAAGTTGGGCAGATATTCATGCAGGCCGAGGCCGTCCAGCCAGGAGGCGAGGGAGGTGCTGCCATCACAGCCCAGCGCTTTCACCTACAGGGAAAGAGTCATGGAGGAGCAACTATTGAAGATTTTCATATTAAAAAAGAAGTGCTTAAACTGACAATATACATTCCCTGCTTTCCCAAGGCTTTCTGTAATTCTACCGCACTGCAGCTGCTGCTAGCGTCCACATTCACAGACCTGAACACAGTCATCATTATCATTATCCTAACGTTACATAAAATCTAAAAGTTTTCCTTACCTTTGTCAGGCATTTTCCAATTATAGCCCACTTGCAGCCTGCACATTCATAGGTACACAAGTTTCCTTTCAACATGTAATCCATTACAGAGTACTAATTACCTGCTTAAAATGATAATTAGCAACAAAATCCAGTAAATAACTCCAATTTAAAGTCACAAGGAAACCACATTTTGAGAGCATCTTGCTTCCTTAATCCAATGTATTTCCTGTTGAAACAGGATATTGGGGGGTGGGGGCAATATGTGGGGAGGGATCATTCAAAAGTGTAAACCAATGGGATATCAGTTAGGGAGAGAAAGGCAGTTTTATTGGATGGGAGGGGCGGAGGAGCGGGATTGTTCAAAAATCTGTGATGGTTTTATTGGTTGGAATTTTCATGTACACCTCCTGGTACACGATGAGGTCACCACTAAAGATTTTTTGTTTTCCAGGATGTAAATGTAATGAGATTTTGATATAAATATACAAGAAAATATTTTTTTGGTAATTTTTTTGCCAAATAGGTGTATGGTATGATAGAATGAGCTAAAAAAGGCAAAAAAGTCATTTTCCATTTCAGTGTGACTTTAATAACATGATCTGATTACCTTCACTTACGTTTTGATCAGGTTTGCCTCAAAACCTATAGAATATAAAGTCAGACAGTCTTTTCCAATTTACAGACGTTTATTTGAATACTGCTAGTGTCATTATCTTGTCATTATCAACTGTGATAAACCATTATTTCAAGTTAATATGGAATATGACATTTGCATCTATCCACAATCACAATACCTTTTCTCTCTTCAAATGTTTTTGCATGATCGAACAAGTAATTTTTATTTTTTCTATTTTTATAAATGTATTTGAAATTTGCTGATTTTGTGAGCAGCTGTAATGTATTGCAGTCATTAATTCTTTGTAATCTGATCCACTGTAACTGTATTTAATATTGTGAGAAATATATTGCGTTACTCCCCAGCCTCGGTGCTGAGGTTCATTCATGACTGGAGAACACGGTTGCATGCGACACCCTGGACTGATGTTAAGTACCTTGGGCAAGCTGCGTGCTGCATGGAGGATTTTCTTTCTGTGTCCTGGGTCAGTGATCCCCATGTCTCTGAGATCCTGGTCCTCCATCACGTTACTTCCCTACATATGCACACACACACACATACACACACACAGAGACACACAGAGACAGACACAGACACATAAACACACAGAGACACACACACACACACACACACGCACACAGACACAGAGATTCACACACAAGCATACATAGTTTGTATGCATGTCATACAGACATGCATACAAACAAAGAGACACATTCATGCATGCATGTGCACACACACACACACACACACACACACACATATGCACGGAGACAGTATACAATATAGACATACAATAGTCATACAAGAAGATACATCAGTAATCTGTTGTACAGTGTACATATCAGTACAATAAATAAAATGTCTGCACTAATCTCTCTCTCTCTCTCACACACACACACACACACACACACACACACATCCAAGCATACAGTATGTACACATACATACATAGAGACAATATACGGACATATGCTAGATATATCAGAACATATGTCAAGTATCATGACTTATTCTACACTGTAAATATAAGGGCAATAAATAAATTGTAGCTGTACATACACACACATGCTCACTCACACACATTTGCGCACACACACACACACGCATATTTCAGTAACACCACAGTGGGAGGACATTGAAGTCAAATAAATTGTGCATGCCAAAACTAATCAATCTGGTCTAATGCAACTCCAAGGGAACAAAACATTAATAACTGCAGCAGCATCTACCAGACCCTTTAGCTGCTGTGTTCCATTGAGATAAATGAAATTGTCCATGAGGAAAATAATTTTTTTCAGCACTATACACTTTATAGCAAAGCCTATATTTAGGTCACAGAAAAAATACACAATAACAGTTTTCCATTCCCCTAAAATCTTGACTGACGAACATTTGTCATTTTTTATTGTCTGTTTCACGTAGCTGTTCATATTCACAGCTCCGGTTGCTTTGTCATCTTATTCAGGTTTATAGGCAGGAATAAAGATACAAGGAGAGCCTTGAAAATGTGGAGCTAAGCGTTTTTCCCCTGTGGACTGCTGCAGATTGATTCTTCCTGGCCAAGAATGTTAAAATGTACTGTAGTCTTTGCTCAGTCTGCTCTCACTGGGTTGGTTTCAGAGCACAATGCAGCAGTATTTAGAAGCCTATATCATGGTGCAGTTGGGAGATTGCTCACTGATCACTGGAATAAAGATCAAAATAAAGCAGGGGCTGATGTAACGGAGGCCCAAAATAGATTCACTACTTTTATTAACACGGTTCGAAGTTGGATGATGCCTCAGGAGACTCAGCAAAGTTATTATTCATACTGCATTTGGAACATGTGATGGGAATGTATGGTTCAGTTCTCACATAGCTTATGAGCTATGGTAGTTTGATTTAATCGGATGTGACTTGCAGATGTAGCCATAGTAGAAGTCCCTCATTTCACTGCATGCGTTCGCTTAATGCAACAGTGAATTATAACTGCACTATTGCCCTGCCCCCAAGAGGAGCTGTTTGGAAAAATCACATTTTGGAGTCAGTGGATGCAACAATGATCTGGCAATGACTTAAAAAGTAGTTTTTGTGTTACAATATGCATGTTCAGTTCTACATGACAGCGTTTGAGAAAGAATAGGCTGCAGCTACTCCTGCAATATTAATGCAGGGTAGATGCCATGTAAATGTATGATGGGGGAACTTCTAAGATGGCTTGCACTAGACAATTTGCCTCATTGCCACATAAGAGCACCAGAGCATAGTGCTACAGATTCTTATTTTATATGTTTTTATGTGGATTCTTTGATTGGAAATGAAATGTGTTCTACACACAAGGGCATAAGGGCCTACAATATGATAGCTATGAGCGCCCCACTTCTGGTAGCATGAAAGGAGCACAAAATGATAATCATCTTGTAAAAATTATGAGAATGGGCACACAGCTGTTCATAATTTATGATCCCTCAAAAGCTGCATCTCAGAGCAATCATCACATGCAGAGAGCCCTGCAGAGTGCATGTGAGTGCCTGCTCTCTGCTCTGGTGGGTGGACCCAAGGAAACTTTCCAAGCAGTATATCTTCAGCTGTGACAGTGGAGGTTTGGAGGTATGGCTGGTGAGCCGAGATTATTGCTGCTGGAGAATTAGATTGAGAAAGTTTTTGGCGGGGTTCTCGCAAATGATATGGGGAGTCTGTTTTCCGTGGATGAGGTTCAGGTTTACTTTGGTTTTATTTTCAGCAATAATGCTTCCTGTGCAGTGAGTCTCTGACATGGCTGTTATTGCCCTCTGCATTCCTAGATTTATTCACTTATAACACTGAATAATGAATAGTGCGATCTATTGACCAGTCTACTCTTCTTCGTACTGAATCCCACTAACAATTTCTGGTGTGTCCTTTTATGTAGATGTTCAAGTACAGTAGAAACAGATTCATCACATCTGATTGAAATTATTTTTGGTCACAAGAAAATGCCACTTCCTTCAATGCATATGTTAGCCAAGCAAGCAAAGACCTCAACAGAGATGAACTGACAGGGAAGGCGAATCTGGCAGAATCTAAAAGGGCACAAGATTAAACATTCACAATGTCTGCCTGACGACTCTGACCTTTCCCTTGTTTGCAACCTCCACATCCTTGTAAATATCCATGGGTAATTTGTCCTGTGAAGCTAATGATTTATCTCCTTGATGCATCAAGTCCAGCAGACACATTAGTCATGGGATGAAAATGAACATCAGAATGCCTAATGACCCATAGTCCTCATCACATTATGTCCTGAATGTCTTGATCACCATGGAAACGTCCGTCCTAATTGCTGAGATACAAAGGACATTTTGTTTTCCTGCTGTCTAGATGCTGTACACCAAGACGACTGTAGGCTTGATGTCACCTCATGAACAAATACAAATCCAGGTCTGAAGTTTGTATTTGCTTCAGAGTGGGAGAGGTTATCACATATTCTTGATCAGGCCTCCCTTGGCCATGTGATGTCATGCGTTACCAGAAGGGGAAACTGATCAGAGAGCAGCACTCCTCAACTGGAACGCTTTGTAAATACAAGCACTCCGAGTTCTCTGCGCTTACAAGGTTCCCCTAACTGAGCTCAGCTGTGTCAAACTGATGTAACATATAGCCCATAGTACAAATGCAGCTCCGTGGTCTGAGACGTGACCATGTTTACCCTGTGGGTCTAGTTATTCACGGTGTACAACCACGTTTTTCAGAGTAACACGATTGAGGACTGAAATCATAATGGTGTTTTCTACAATCATTACCAAACGCAATATCAAGTGTCCTTGCAGTGTTCTTAACAGGGAACATGATACCGCTTTTAGTCGGACTCCAGACATCCTTCTAGCTGAAGTTAAATGAATTCATCAATACATAATCTGACAGAGGCTTTTAACACATTCATACAAAATGTGTCAATGCTTTCCAGAAACATGAATCTGTCTGATCATGTTCTTGTCAACCATCGCCATCAGAGTGGACAACAAACTATGATGCTTTGTATAATTTACTTACAGAGTAATAACTTTGTAACCAAAATAAATGTCTACATGCAAAGTTGTATAATCAAAATCTAAAAAAACGTAGTCCATATTATACTCGCCCAATGCATTAATTAATTAGGTATAAGAAAGCAAGCTATATCAAAGCAATATTCCACTTAGTTTTAACATGAGGGTTACTTGGCATTTGACCACCATGAAAACCAGAATATAAACTACTCACCAAGATTGGATGCAGCTCGATGAGTTTGTAGCGTTCAGATTTTTACTTCCCATTCATTTGAATGAGGCCATGAAAATAGCCTGAAAATTTACATTTAACAACAGATCCTGCTTTTAAGACAATATAGTAATCTCTGTTGTTCAATCTGTTAACAAATGTGTTAAATGTCAGTTTTCAGGCTATTTTCGTGGCCTCATTCAAATGAATGGGAAGTAAAAATCCGAACGCTACAAACTCATCGAGCTGCATCCGATCTTGGTGATTAGTTTATATTCTGGTTTTCATGGAGGTCAAAAGCAGAATAACCCCCATGTTAAAACTAAGTGGAATATTGCTTTAACAGCATATAAATTCAGTGTTACTGCATGCTATTACAGTGTTATCACACATTGTGCAGTTATTGCAACATCATCTCATGGGCAGACAAGCAAATGTGTGAGCAGAATGGGCTTATGAGCAAACATGCAAAGTGTATTTAGAACGAACCACAGTATGTTTAGATTGAGCGAGGCTCAGGATTGTATGTTCAGGCTGTCTGGCTGTACGCACACAGAGGTCCAGTCCAGAGGCCGTAAATCAGAGGGTTCGCTATAGGGGGAGGAGGTGACTGTGGAATCGTACAGTAAATGAGATGGCATGATTGGGAATGCTGGGAAAAAGTTAATAGGTTTTGGCTGTCATTTGTCTTACCATTGGTGACAGCTCATATACTTTAAAGGGATTCACTATAGGGGCCATAAATCTTCACAGGGTCATGCGTTGCACAGAGGTGGAGAGGAGTCGTGAGGGGGAGAGGGGAAAAGTGGAAGGAAGAGAAATAGCAAAGCCATGAGAGTCAAGTGCAAGGATGAGTGAGAGAGAGAGAGAGAGAGAGAGAGAGAGAGAGAGAGAGGAATGGAGCTACAGAGAGAGAGAGAGAGATGGGCAGAGGGTGAGAGAAGAGTGCAGAGGTAAAAAAGATAAATGCAGCAGGGTTGATGGAGGGCGAGAGCGAGCGAGAGAGTGATGTAAACTGGAACAGACCCCTGAGATGATGTGTTGCAGGTGACTCACCATGAATCGCAGGTCGTCAAAGCCGTTGAGCAGGAACTTGCTCTCGTACTGCGGCAGCCCCACGTGCTCCAGCCACTCTCCCACCGGCTGGTCCAGGGCTTTACCGCAGGCCCCATCTGCCGAGAGAGGGAAGCGCTTCAGCAGGGAGAAGCCGTTCAGCCGGTAGCAGCGGCACTCCGAGGACGACACATGGCATTGCCACATCATCCTCGGCCAGCAGAGGCAGAGCCGAGTGCAGCAGCACCAGGCGGGGTGGGGGGGAGACAGGGTCCAGGCCGGGGGGTGAGGGGCTCCCACGGCACAGGCGGGGGCCCGGCTAACTCAAACACAGGAGGAGGGTAGGAAGTGCTGCGGGCCCAGCTCAGCTCAGGCCCTGCAGGGGACTGACTAGGCTAATATACACCCACTGTTGTTAGTGTGACTGACTGACAATGTCAGGCGAGGGTGGAGGTAGTGCAGGGAAGGAAGCCCATCTGAAGCTTGGTATCGTTAGTTATGTTGGACTGAGCCACTATGGCATCTTCCAACAAACAGCGTTCACTAAACATTCCTTTAGTGAGCAGATGAGCGAGTGCAAAAGCAAGTGTCTAGCTAGTCCAAAAATATGACAATACTGAACACTACAAGTCAAGAGACTAGATAATTTTCAGGATCAGGCAAAATGGAAATTAATTATCACTAAATCCCACATTTTCCTAAATCCCACATTTTATACTCTGGTTAAACCATTCCCATCATTTTTTTTTTTAAATCAGAAATTACTCCTTCAGGGTGTAACACAGAAATATTCAGCTCCCCCAAAATAAATTTGTCAGGGTTTTCACCACATACTTGTAAAGCTCTGGCTGAGTCCCATGGCTTCATTGGTCAACCTCTTTGAGAGCTAGGACACGGCTCATACAATGAAGGTAGCAGCATTCTAAAGTACTGTTGAGGTACTCATGTTATTTCTGATCATGGAATACACATTTGCTTAAACCATTTTTTTTGTCCTTACTCCAGAGTCACAAGGAGTACGATCAGGTAGATATATTGTAAATCCTACATCAAAAAAGAAACGTTGGCTTAGGATTTCCAGAGTGTGCTGATTCCAAACTCCTCAATTCACAATGAAATCCAATTATAGATTCCTTGATAAAGCTCCAGGTAAGCCGTGTGCCAGTAGAAAGAGGCTCGGTGTCCTTGGTGTTGCCAGTGCTCCCTGTGCTGCCCAGCATTCACACTCTCCAGCAGGCTGCTGCCTGGCTGCTTGGCTCAGCCAGAGAACGTTCTTATCATTTCACAAAGCAGTAAATCCAGGCTGAGATCCAACAGACAGCAGGTGAGCCTCTTGACACTGAAGCTAGGATCACTGCGGGACCACAGCGCAGGTTAAGCTGGCTCCCTCCCGAGGCAGTCGCACCCCCCCACCCCAGCCCACCTGGTTCTTCTCCTCGCTGGGTACAGCTAGCACCGCAAGCCCCTGTGCTCAGGGCAGAGGTTTGCTGCATCCCCTGCCTGTCTGAGACATGCAGGCAGCGCAGACACGGTCACAGCGGCTGCTCCTGGCTCACTCTGCTTCCCCTCACTGTGCACAGGGCATAACGTCCTGATGCCTGACACCGGCTAGTTCTACACAAGAGACCGCAGATCTGCCTCAGCCTCAGCCACCGCTGCCACGTCCTTCCCACATCCACAACAGGCAACAGACTCAATGATCATCCCCCCCTTCTCATCCGAGCAAATCCCCTCAAGCTCTTCTTTTTAACCCCCCCGCCCTCGCTCTCTTCTCTCTCTGCCTCTTGCTTTCTTTCTCGCGCTCTCGATCTCATAGCCCCATTCCCACACCGTGCGGTTGCACTGCAGGGCTGCCGTATGCTGCCTGATGGAGTGGGGTGCTGCTCCACGTAACCAGCTCTCCCTCTCCCTCACTCTCCCACTATATCAATTCCCCTCCCTCTGCCTCTCTCTCTCTCTCCCCCCTCCCTCTCTGGCTTGCTCTCTCTCTCTCTCCCTCACTCTCTCTCTCGCTCCCTGGCTCTCACTCTCACACACACACACACACACGCACACACACTCTTCTCTGTCTGCCTCTCTACCCTTACCCCATCTCTCTCGCCCCCCTTTCTCTCTCATACACACTCAGAAATGCACACACACACACACTCTTCTCTGTCTGTCTCTCTACCCTTACCCCATCTCTCTTTCTCTCTCTCCCCACTGCACTGATTAGAATTGCACAGAGGCACTCTGATCTTGCCAGTGCGGAAAGGACACCACCATCAGAGGCAAGGAACAAGCACTGGGAGCCCCAAATCACAGTCTTTTCTGCAAGCAATGACTAGAATGTAAATGGATGATGGAGTCCCGACCCCCTTCTGCAGGAGCACTGATTTGTTTTTGGGCTCTAACATGGGATATTAAAACAAAGAGCATTTTTTTTCCAAGCCGCTGCTTATTAGGAGATGGCTTTAATTCATTTACATCTCACTTTGATGATAGAACGAGGGGGGGCAGCATTGATTCAAGTCAGCAGAACTCTATAATGCACTGGAGCAGGAGGGAGAGAGAGAGAATGGGAAAGAGGAGAGGAGAGGAGAGGGGAGGGGAGGAGATGAGAGGGGAGGAAAGAGGAGAGAGGACAGGGGAGGAGAGGAGAGGAGAGAGGAGAGGAGAGGAGAGGAGAGGAGGGAAGGGAAGGGAAGAGGAGAAACAGAGGAGAGGAGAAGAGAAGAGAAAACACAAATGCATACATGGACACAGACACACACACACAAACACACACACACACACACACACACACAAACACACACACACACACACACACACACACTTCAATGCGCAACCACAGTTCTCAAGTCCCATTTCGTCTCCGTCTCACCCAGTCCTACAGCATGACAGAAAAGAGGCAAATTCCATTACCTCCAGATGCTCATGTCACATCAACCGTTTTCAGAATACAACGGTTGCTGCTTGCTTGTATACAGGATAAAGCCTGGATAAACAAGTGAGATTACACCAAATTCAGTAGGAATTTGGGTAAAGAGACACATTCACGGCACCTTTTGACGACACACGTATTGCCACAGCCTGTACAGTTAGTGGCAGACTATAGCACCCACCTATGCAGGGCTGCTCACTGCGTCCATCGCTGGAGTTATCTGGGTACAGCTGCAGGCATAGCGTAATTATGCAGGCTTTCAGGCTGCTTGCTATAGCCTCACACATCCCCAGACGGGTAGTCAGCCAGCCAGCCAGCCAGTCAGTAAGCCAGTCAGGGCAAGGAGAAGCAGTGCCAACAGAGGAAGGCAAAGTGAAAAGCTATTGATTGAACCTCCTCCGTAATTGGCCGCCTGTAACCCAGCTGCTCTGTTTTAACGATCAGGTAAAAGGCCAGGTCAGATCTCCATGACCCGTCAGTCATCCACAAGGACCAATGCTCATCATTCGTTATCAGGAACAGTAGCTGCTGTCAGATTTGCTCCGGCTGAGAGGAGTGATGGAAAGGGAGAGAGAGAGAGAGAGAGAGACAGAGAGAGATAGAATGAGCAAGAGATAGATAAGAGACAGAAAAAGACTAATAGGGGGGGGAGGCGATGAAACATATGGGGGAGATAAGATGGTAATAGGAAGTAAGAAGGATTGAAGTGGGCTAATTATGATTCACTACGAGATCCCCCAACTCCTCCTCCTCCTCCTTCTTTACTCATTCCTCCTGAGCCTCATACCAAAGTCAGCTCCTACACTACATCATTCAAACAAAGACTGTTAAAAATACCAGCCATCCCCGTCCAATTACCGCCATTCATTTGGGACAGCAACACCTCCCACAGTAGTGGGACCTAATTACTGACTGATGGAGTATCCAATGCTCCTCTATGGGGGGGAAGTGGGTCACTGTCTTATCCCCTGTTAACCAGGCCGAGCCGTCCGGTTTATCCAGTTGGGTTTCTGTGCTGTTTGAACACAGCTAGGTCTAGACCTGGCTCTGCGGAGCAGCCAGAAAGACCTATTTACAGAGAGAGGTAGAGGTTGTGCCTAGATAAAGTCGTGCCTCTTTATCAGAGCAGGAGAAAAGCACTAGCTCCTTGTCAACACACCCGAGCGCTGGAGAAAATGAACCGCAAAGCTGAATTAATTCAGGGAAACTGAAGACGGACTCTTTTCCTTTGAACGTCAGAGTGTGCCTGTACACAAACCGAGCTGATGCCTCCTGTGTGCTGTTAGCTGAGCTCTCACTCCACTCCCTCTCTCTTTTTAAGCTCATTTACTCAGTGCTCTCTTAGCACACAATCGCGGCACTCTTCACGGGCGCACAACACAAACAGCCTCATCCTTGAGCGTGCAGAATGGCACAAAATTGCAGGGTTGTTTTTCGTGGCGATATGCCACAGCAATCTGATGTTCAGAAATCTGCTACCTGAAGATTAATTGGCAGTGCTTGGCTCCAGGCCATCTCAAGGAAATGATATAAGAGTTCAAAAGAGGGACAGTAAAGGAGGAATAGATGGATGGAAGGAAAATAAGGGAAGGGAGGGATAGAGGATAAGGCTTCTTCTGGTTCTGTCACAATAGAAAGATAAAGGTGGGATGAAGAGTGACAATTTGGTTTTCCATCTTTGTGTAATCCCCCTCCTCTCTCTCTCTCTCTCTCTCTCCCTCTCTCTCTCCCTCCTGCTCTCTCTCTCCTGATGATGGCTCTGAAGGGTACCTGTTTGTTCCCTTTCATTACATTGTGGGGAAAGAAATGTGACTCCTTTACTCAGCGACACATACAAAAACAGCAACAAAAGCATCCTCTCAACCTCCACAGCTACTTGTGCACAATCTCTGAATAAAATCGGAGCAGCAACTGCATGACTCAGCTGAATCTGGGACAGTTTCAGCATGCCGTTCTTCAAACACGGCCTATAAATAGCACACACCTATACGAGGAATAAAAAACAAACAACATATTTCCTGTTATGCAACGCGGAACAACCCCGGGTCTTAATTGTTAGGATAACAATTAATTTAAGAGTGCTTGGGTGTGCAGTCAAGTTGGAATTAAAACCATGAATTAACACTGCCATGTAAACCAGCCTTGCTGTTACAGCTCTGTAGACCATATATTACAGTTCGGGTACAAAGCTTTCCTAATATGTATCTCCTTTTGCCTAAATTGTAATAAATTATGTCATATTTTATGATAATTATATCATCATTAAAAGCTATCAGCCTGGATTGAGATGATATACGCTACAAATCATTACAAAGATATTTATTTGCTTGCAAAATCAAGGTTTTATCTCAAGGCTTAAAAACTCTTCCTTACCCTGCACCCTCCAACACACACACGCACACACACACACACACACACACACACACACACACACACACACACACACACACCCGTCTACATCACCCCTTCATAATCAAAATGCATTTGATGGATGAAATCAATAAGGGATTATAGCTTTCAGTATATAGTCACAATGGATGCATAGGTCTATACACTCTACACACTACTCACATTTTGTCCATTCAGTGTATAGCCATACTAATTACACATAGGTCTATACACTGACCTGCTTGGTAATGGGTTAATAGGGAGAGAGCTGTGATGTATGAGCTAATATAAAGATCTGATCCGACACTGACCCGGAGGTTTAAATGGTGCAGCAATAAGCGTCCTTATTCCAGTGTCATTTTATTTTTCTATTTTTCCTCGCTTTGTATCCTGCACAATAACCAGACATTTTACTCGCTCAGCTCTATCTTTCAGCTTGGGTGGAATTACACCTCGCTGTGGTCAGCAGATCGTTAGTGCATGAAACATACATAACTAATGAAAAACTTCATCTAAATATAGACGATGAGACTTCAAAAAGGCAGTCCTCGGCAGACCCAGAGAAGCAGAGGCTGTTACACAATACTGTATGATGAAATCACCTTATGGCAGAGTACCTAATGTGAGTAGCCGAGGTTTACAGTATATCAACTCAGGAGTGTAATCTAAACAAACTGAGCCGATGCCAGCTGGCTTCTCCCTCTGCACAGCCTGAAGGACAGTCGATGAAGCGGAGCATCTATTCAAGCCCTATTGAGATATAACTCCAGAAAAAAGAAATGACAGTAAGGTGAATTTTGAATTAGATTTCTTACAAAGTGGAAACTTTGTGAAACAACGAGCATCGATGATGCGCCAAACAAATGACAGCTTGAATCTCTGACTTATGAGGACAACAAAACAACCCTCCATCCTTTCGGAAGGTGTGTTTGAATATTGAACAGCAGGTCTATGCAAGAGCTCTTTCTCGTTCACAAATGTAATCAGTCACAGGATGGAAATAGTTTGGCTGTCATTTTACATTAACTAACCGATAAATTAGACACCAAAAAATTGCTCTATAGTGCATGAATTCATTTTTATTATGCACATATAGTAAAACAGATAGAAAACACATTGTGAACCATTACCTGTGCTTGGTGTGGGCTGCTTGTTATTGGATGTTTCAATGCCTGCTCCAATCAGGTTCATGATCTTCTCAATCTGTTCAAGAGAACAAGCATGAAACATGGGAAAAAAATGTCACCTATGCATCTGATTTAAAAAGCCCACAACTAGTCATGAATACGAGTTCACAAAACACAAAACAAAACAAAACAAAACTCCAACAATGCAAAACATTTATTACACTCCCAACTCCCGTCACCCAACCCTCCTCAGAGAAGAGCACTACCCCAAACCAATTACGCTACAGGAACACAGAGAAAGCGGTAGGAGCTAGGTGAGGAGTTGGACGCTGCAGCTGGGAGTGCAGCAGGGAAGGAGGCGGGCTGCTTTGCGATGATGGATTACGAGCAACAGCCCGACGTGGACAGCAATTCAATGACCATCACACCGCTCAGCAAAAACACAGCGGGGTGATAAGGTGAATTACAATCGGGAAGCTTTTGAAACTCCACACTACTGAGCCCACTAGGAAGTCCTGTAGCCGAGTCCAAACTGCACAGACCAACCCTCCAGAGACTCAGAGCTGTTGTCGACTCTTGCTTAGTGGGTATTTGATTGCCCTTTCACACCTGCGGTAAGCTAAACAGAACGAGGCAACAGCTTACTGCAAGGTTAGGTGAGCACAATGCTGCGTGATGGAGATTACACAGACCAACTCAGAGAATAATTGTTTGAAGGCTTGGAGTAAGAAGTGTATAAGCAGTCTTATACACTTATACACTAGACTTTGCAGACATATTCCCATCATTATTACTTTTGTGCATTTCACTGGATAATTCAATTTTGGTTCAGGTGCTTCTGGTGCCAGATACAGTATCTCATTAAGAGCTGACATTTGATATATAGGACTCTTTACCCTTGATAAATATTGATATAAGTAGGGAAACTGCTAAACTAACTGTTAAACTAAACAATTGCTAAAAGCTTGCCACTCAGGCGAGTTTGCAGCATTTGAAGTGACAATGCCTGCAATGCCTCCAATTTGCAGGTTTGCTTCATTTGAATTGGAAGCGCTTTGCAAAACATCATTAAGAACATTGTTTTTATCCAGAGCCATAGCATATTTGAAAACTCATGAAAACTGAATAATAAGTTTAAGTTGTGAGATGTGTTCTTGTCCAACTCTGTCCCTTCTCTCTCTTATTCAACACCAACTAAGAGTCAAATTGTCAAAATGATTTGGGCTTGATTGGGACAGTCTGTAGTAGATGTGACATTCAAGACCGGCTCAAGCAAACCGTCTACCACTGATGTTTTGCATAAGAATCAGAATTAGATTACTAATCACTTAAATTGCTGGTTAAATGTAGAAGATTTTGTCTACAGAGTGTCACACTACATACTGACAAATCTTTCAAGGACAACAGGATCTGACATATAGCGAAAAATGTATAGTACAAGCCATATTAAAGAAAAGTCAAATATACTGTAGAATATCATTAACATTGAATATTCTACGGATATTGTAGAACAAGTGTAGTTCAAAGTATGTTTTGAAAACTGAAAGCCAGGTAAGTAGCAGGCTGGGATCAATTGAAAGTGCAAACTCTTCCAAATTAGGCAGGGAACTAAATTTAGAATCAGTACAGCATTCTATTCAAAATCAGCGATGATCTGCAAATCATCCGACTTTGAGAGCCTGAAAAGCTGAATCTGCTTTCACTAGTGACACCAGAGACACAGTCAGGGTTATTTGATGTAATATTTAGTGTTTGAAAAAGCCCTATGCACTTCGCTAGTGGCATCAACACTGTGGAAAAGCCTTGATTCATTTGGAAGTCAGGCACGTGGGACGCATGGCATATGCCTCCAGCAATACAGACCTCACATATTCCACTTTGAATTAACCCAGTTACATTCTATATCACACACTTACCAGGACCGCATTACATCTAAGCTTAAGTGCACCTTTATCACAACTTGTGTCCAAAAGCTGCTTTTTAAGCAAATCAGCCTCATTACGATTAAAGTGTGGAAATACGTCGGAATATTATGCAGAAGCAGCGTTATCTGTTACATCACACTAGCCAGATGTTTTGGTACTGGGATTCGAATTAAACATATTTTGCTACTTAAAAAAGGCAGCTGTGACCAGATTAATGTATATTTGACTATATAACACTCCATTTTATGTCCTGACTTGTTTTTTTTCCCATAACAGCATTCACTAAGAGGACAAACTATGAGGAAAACCTGCTCCTTTTTATGAAATAGACTGACCAGGTGAATCCAGGTCAATTCTGCAATCCCTTATTGATTTCAACGACTAAATCCACTTCAGTCGTGCGGGGGAGATATAGATGAAGAGGATTAAATTAGGATCAGGTTAAAGAGGGATTTTTGAGCCCAGAGAGAAAACATGAGGCACGGATTATGCAAAAGGGTGTGCAAATAAATATAAGAAAGGTTTACCTAATATTTGGGAGGCTGAGTGTGTAGCACCTCAGTCTGATTGCACTTGTTATATATTCCCAGTCAGGTATGCAAAGTGTATGATATATATTGTAAAAAAAATCCTTTCTCTAGTCTTCACTCAGCATGGATTGAAAGGGACATGTCAAGTTACCCTTAGCAGTGAGCTATAGCGCTGAGTGAGAATATATTTGACATAGAATGTGCTTGGTTATGGTCCAGTGAATGGCAGGGAGCGGGATGGAAATAATCAACCATAAAGATCTAATCACACAGAGATGTAATTGATAGTGCAGTTATTAGGCGCATTGGGCTCTGAGTGGACTGTATCATTAAACCCGCGGTGCTCATGTCTGAGTGATTGCACCGCGTTCAGAACTGATATACATTAATACCGTTAGTCTGTTCTTCAGTCTCTGTGCACTCTTCACAGGTCACACTGCAACGGCTCTACAGACCCTTTTCACAAAGATGGCTGACGGACTTCTGCTTCGTCTTAGTAGGGTATAGATCGGTTCTCGACATTGCCAGCAATGTTAAGAAGCCAACTTTCTGTCGCCTCCAATTCTGTCTGTGATCACTTATTTTGTGTTTCAACACAGCATAGCCTATAACACAATACAGGTGTTGTCACTGACATATCTTTTCTATACTCTATATATACTGTTAGCCTTTGTTAGCCAGTTAGCCTTTTGTTACCCTCAATCAAATCACTTTTTTATGGTCGAGCGGTTGTCTGACAACGGGAACAGAAAGATATGTAAAGAACACCTGTATTGTGTTGAAACACAAAATAAGCGATCGCAGAGAGAATCGAAGGCGACAGAAAGTTGGCTTCTGAACATTGCTGGCAATGGTGAGAACCGATCTATAACCTGCTAAATGAAGTGGAAGTATGTCAGCCATATTTGTGAATTGGGTCTATTCTCCATCCAGGGGCCTGAGACAAGCCCCTCTGACGCTTGGGCTCGACTTAATTTAGGCCCCAAGATTAGGGCAAAAAGTCTCGGATTGGACAAATTGGTAGGTAAACCCTTGAGCTACCTAACAACCTGAGATGTTCTACAAAAAGCTATAGTAAAGGATTGTAATAGGACAATCTTAGAGAGCATTTGCACCTTAAAAACAAAAATGGTGTGAATCACCCACAGAGGTTAAATGCCAGGGAATTCCTCATCACAAGCAGAACTCATGAAACTCTTCATTTTAAGTCCAGTGGATTTTGTTTTAATTTTTTGTTGGACATCTTACTACCTGGATGACTGAAATTAATCTATACACAGACAAAAAAAACAGTTATTTCAGCTGAAAATCAACATAATGAGAAAGATGTGAGTGTTGTTCAAAATTGTGACATTTTTGTCGAATTTTTTATTTTTGTGGGAAATCTGAGCTTGGTGCTATACCTCCAGTGGTTCAAATCGTCCTTTCAAAATGTTGATGTCACTGTGTACTTGGTAAAAAAAAAGGCAGGCGTTATCATCGCTGCTCTTCTATCTGCTAACAAGCTCCCAGCTCCCTCCTTGCCGCTCCTCTTGTGCCAACTGCTATAGTGCACTGCTGCATCTTTCAAAATGGCACAGGAGGCAGAGAACAGACGAAACTGAGGGTGTCATCAGGCTTTCATTGTAGAATAATTGCAAGAGACAGTTATCAGGATAATCAATTTAAGCTGCCCGCATCAACAAAAGTAAATTACTTAACCTTATGCGCCATCTGCATATATCATGATTAATCACTGTCAGCTATAGGCTTTGCAGTGCATAACCATGAAATACATCAGTCAATTAACAAATAGAAGCGTAGATTATTTCCTGTGCCAAAGAGTTAAGGATGTTAACAATGCTCCAACTCAACTCCCTAATCACCATTAAAATTGGATGTCCATGATGTGATGTGCCGTCTGCACTACCTGTTGGCGTTGTTAACAGGTTGCTATGGAGGGGCTTCATGGTACATCATGCACTCACGTTGCATATGTTTTCAATACTGCTCCTGAACTTTGCTGCATGTCACCGCCTCCCTTCCTCCCATCTTTCTTGCCGCTTTCCATCGCATGCTATCTAATAAATCAGAGACACCGTAAAATAATCTTAAACAATACGCTGTAGAGATATAGAGTACGATATTGTCCGCTGAGCCAATGTCTCCTGCAGATAAATGGTGGCACTAAGCCCAAAACAGAACAGATAATGGGGATGGTGGCTGGATATCATAAACTAACAGAAAAGGCTGCCTGCTTCACTGGGGCTGGTCTGGTAACAGGATTACTGCCTCAGTATTGTCAATAAAGACAGATGGGCTGGTAGCTCTGTACTATACAAGGCTCCCATGACATACAGTACTTCTGCCAAGCAATGCTCATGATTTGATTTGATTTTTCTTTTATTTGATGACTTTGAAACCACGCAGCATAAATAAACCCATCGAGTAGCCTATGATGACAGTAAAGTCAGAGAGGTCCTCATGATGTTTGCACGGGTTTCTGTCATAGATGTAAGCAGGGATGTAGAGGAGGGAAAACCCGCCTAAACTTTAATTTTACCCACCCTTTTAATCGTGGAATAGAGTTTACTCACCTTTTAAGGCTGACAGAAAACTTTATGATGTAAATTCATAGTACACACAGAGGAGGAAAGTTGGCCTAACAAAGTACATTTACTTAAGTACTTTATTTAAGTACAGTTTTGAGGTACTGGCACTTTATAGTAGAGTATTTCCATTTTGTGAGACTTTACACTTTTACTCCATTTCAGAGAGAAATATTGTACTTTTTACTCCACTACATTTATCTGACGGCTGTAATTACTATATTTACTTTGCAGAATAAAGATTTACATGCAAAACAAGCGATACGCTCATAAAATATGTTACATTGTTAGATTTTAAACGGCCCAACAGTATACAGAGTATGGTTGTCAAAAGTATCGATACTTCTATAAGTATCGAAACTAAAAATTTGAAACGGATACAATACTCATCCCAGTCCCTGATTGGCCCGGTTACATTGTAATTTCAGGAAATTGATGTGGGTGGCTAGAAGTCCAGACTGATCCGTGGAGTGAAACAGAATGTGAGGTCACGTGATCAGGATGCATCACAGGATGCATTGTTTGCTGACTGAGGCAACAACCCAGTAGCCTGGTAAGACTACCAGGCTACCTCAGTCAGCAAACAATGCTACAGAGTGGTGCCGACGAAAGGGGGTAACACGTCAAACTTGGCGAAGCACCTTAAGGACCGACACCCCAGTCTATATAAAGAATTTCGAGAGGTTAGCGAAAGCCCCCGTTTCAACATCACTGAAGCATTAAACATTTATCATAAACGTTAACGTACCCTGCACATCATCCGTTTTAGTTTAGCTAGCAAACCAAACGTTAGCTACAGAGCTAGCTAACGTTATCAAGTCGGTTTGCCAGATGCCCGGTTTACGACCGGACTGTCCGGTTTTCAGATGCATTGTCCGGGCCCGGTCAGAAGGCTCAACCGGACGTTGAAATGTCCAATTAAAATCATTCTGTCAATAATAATCCACTAACTCTGGCCCTGCTGATTTTTCCCTATCATTGGTGGGCATCTGTTGCTTCAACAAGCTAAAAGTGTTCTGATAGGCTGATGACTAGAGCAGGAGTTTTGAATGAGTTTTATCGGGCCTAAATTACGTTATGGAGAAGTGTGCGTCTGTCTGTCTGTCCGTCCATCTGTCTGATTTCCCCCTGCATTGTCGGATATTAAGGGACTAGTTTGGGTCTCTGTGTCTGTGTGTTTGCTTAGTTGCTTACAGTCTCTGCTGCAGAGGCCAGGAGGCAATATGACGTTTCACATGCTTGTGCAGTATAAGCTCACTCCCCTCAATAAAAAAGAGCAAATCATGATGGCGATCGACACCTGTCAATCAAAAATGTGTTGTTTGATCTCAGACAACTTTAAAATATTGTTTTCATGTTAAAATTACAATTTAACATGAATAATTTTTTTTTTAAAAAAGACTGAAAATTCTTTTTTCCCCCCATGGTATCGAAAACGGTATCGCATATCGATATTTTCCTGGGTATTGTATCGAAGTTAGAAATTCTAGTATCGTGACAACCCTAATACAAAGTAGTTAGACCTAGCCTACAACATTAAATTACTTCTTACAGGTTAATGCATCAATAATTTAACACTCTAAAAGAATGAGTACTTTTACATTTGATACTTAATACTTAACTAATACTTTTATACATTTACTTAAGTAAACTTTTGAATGCGGATCTTTTACTTTTAATTAAGTATTTTTCCATTATGGTATTGCTACTTTTACTTAAAGGATTTGAGTACTTTTTCCACCACTAGGTCATATGATGATAGGAATCTTTTAAAGGATAAAAGCATAAACAAATGCTTTTCTGAAAATATTATTGATTATTGTTATTATTGATGATTATTTGGCTCATGATGGTCACCGACCTGAGGACAGTCATAGTTTAACCACATTCTTAAAACTCTTAAAACTCCCATGACAGACAGTGAGCCAGAGTTGGGAGAGTTGATGTCAGATAATGTCAGATTATCATAAATTTCATCCCTCAAGGTGCGTTTTTCCACATGGATGGAAGGAGATTGGTTATAAGTGCCAGAAGCTATTCAATTGGAGGATGAGAGGAGGATTTCAATGGTAAGACTTTTAATCAGGTGTTCAATCATGCAAGATCATCGCTGCCTGAAGAAAACCATAAATCTCTAAATCTCTTGATTTCAGACCCTATAACCAATCCTGAAGCTAATTTGTGCTACGTGGAGATTTTTTTGAGACGTAATGATACAAACCAATAGCCACACACGGGCCAGCTGTGTTGCTGTTTTCACCTCTTTTCTAAAGCTTGTTGTCAAACTCGGACTGAATCGAAGCTCCTCCCGCTCCATTCAGTAGCTTTACTTTTTTTTTTTTTTAAACTAGCTCGTTTCCTCCCTTGCTGTTTAAAAGCAGCGCTCTCCCCCTCCTGTTCTTGAAAATAATTCTCGTAATGGCGGAATCAATGAAGCAAGTGAGTAAACTTGTTCAACTAGTAAACTTGTTACCTACCTCTTCACTTGTCATTGTGGGACATGTGACCTTCAGCAGGAGGAAAATCTGGCAAAACGAGACTGGTAACCGGCAACAATTCTCTGTAGGTACATTTATCTTAGCTATTAGCTAAGATATTAGCGGTCCTTCACTAGGTTTGTCTTTTGGGGCTTCCATAGTCCAGCGGATTTGCTGTGGGTTTATTTACAAATGTGTTGCAGTTTCTATCACACTCTAGTGGTTGGAAAATCGCTTAGTGTAGCTTTAATATTTCTTCATATTTTTATTTTTTCTGAATTTTTTTAACCTCTTTTCTTTCCAGTGTTTCCTTTTTTAGTTTCCTCCTTTTAACATTTTAGTGTTAATGATTTTATGCCCTCTTGAGAAGCACGTTTAGTCCAAAAAGGGTTTAACTGTACTCACCTACGCCCCTTTCACTCTAAACCCTCGTGTTGATATTTTCAAACTGACAACCCTGCATTTTTTAAAGTACACAATGAGTTCTGAATAAATCTAATCCTTGGATCATAAAATTTACATGCAAGAGAATATAATTTTAATTCAAGAAAAAAACTCGATTTACTCGGCGGGATTTGCTCCCTCTGTTTTCGAACACGAAATGGCTGCTGTCACTCTGGAAGTGTGTGGGATGACAACATCAAGCGTCAGAGGTCTTGGATGGGACGCGGCCTCTCCTATGCGTTCTGCCTGGTGAGAAACTTCACAGGCGGTGTGGCAGGTGAGACAGAGCTGTTTCCCCTCCACCACTCATATTCATGTACCACATCTGTCAAACCACATCTCAGGATGTGTGCGCTCTGCCGTAGCTCTCCATATGAATTATAAACTAGCGTATACGTGCTTTGAACATACTCCCTTTTTTTTTTTTCTATTCAACTGAAATTACCCAAGTAAAAAGGTTTTTGGAGGTTGTTTTTATTTCATTGTGGTCACTTTGGCTACTTCATAGATCTTTAACACAGTTTTTACTTTTTTTTAGGTTACATTATGAGACATATCTTATGTTTTTCTCTCACACTATCCATTTCAAAATGGTCGTATTTCGTATGTATTAAGTGCATGAATTTAAACCCAAGGTTATAACGCATGACTTAGAAATTTCCATTTAATATTCAAGAATTTTTAAATCTCCTATGAAACCTTTCCACATGGGTATTTTCACCAGGGGGGCCACATCTTCTGGTGTTACGTAAAACACTCACAGCCGTCGGTAAGTGAAGAAGCTGATAAACACACACATGCGCGCGCACACACACACACACACACACACACACACACTGTATATTACATGGACTTTAAAAGCTTGCATCCGTAATTACGCCACCAATACCGCAGGGAAATTTGGAGTACACACACGAATGAATGAAGCTATTCAAGCATCGGTAACATGTGGCTGTGTTAAACTTTGCCTTCTGAGTATTGAACAGATGTAGGGAAGATATCTGGCCTTTAATCATACATTTCACGTCTCATTTATTATTAGCCAAGTGTTTGATGGTGCCTGGATTGCAAGATTGCTTTTGTATAATAAAATGAATAGTGGTATAATTACACCCAAAAAGAATCCATCTTAGGTCAGTTAAAGAAATACATCCATCCAATCATCCAAAATCAAAAATTTAGAAGTCTACAGGCCATATAATAAAAAACACTTCCAACTTTTTATTAATAAAACGTCACCGCATTGGCAGATTTCTTTTTAATTTTTTTTATTTTTTTAATACTACATAGCTTACCAGACAATGTTTGCTCTATAACTCTCACATCACATCAGCTCAAAACAGAATACCAAACACTTTCACTCTTTAACAGTGTGAAATAATGAAAAACCACTGCAATTACGCAAGATTCCAGACAAAAGAATAATTGTGCCTTTTTAAATTTTCAGTGGAGACTTTAAGCTTGTGCTGGCAAAACTGAAGATTAAACAAACCGTCATATGTTCAAGTGTATAATTATCGGGCTAACTAGCCGAGGCTGGCAAACGTCATACCAGATAAATGCGAGTGGCTAGAGTCACTGTCCCATAACTGAAGTGCTCTTGAGCAAGACACTGAACATATAAATCCTCACTCACTGTAAGTTGCTCTGGATAAAAACATCAGCGTCATGCCTAAAATGAAGACTGTATTTAGAACTTCCTCTTTCTTTCCACGTACGCATCAACATATCTACATGTTTATGCATCTGACCTTAAAGCACCTCCCTCTCAGCCCTTTGTCTCGCTCTAATGTTTGGTGGTTTAGAGGGGGGGCGGCCGATCTCTTCATGAGTAATACACACAAACCGAGTCAATCTTCGCCACGCACGCCCCGCCCCACCCCGTCCCGTCCCGTCCCGTCCCGCCCTGTCCCGCCCCGCCCCATCCCGTCCCGTCCCGTCCCCAACCCAAATAAATCCCTTAAAATCTTGGAAAAGAAACAGATACTTGGGAGCAGCTGCAAAACAGGATGCCCTTGAGAACAGGACACCCCACCCAACATGGCCTGAGTAAACAATGCTGTCAGAGGGCAGGGAGGTGGTGGTGGGGGGGGGTGGGGGGGGCACAGGATGGGATGACAGAGAGCGCCACACAAAGCCAAATAAAAGTTCAAGATGTCTAAAGTATACCGGAGTTGTTGGTGATGAGATAGGTACAAGGGGCAAGTCCTAAGCTGCAGGGAGGTGGAGGGAGAGGGATAAATATATTCTTTAAGATGGCTTTCAATACAATACCTTGGAGCCTATGACAGCTTAACTATACTGTCCTGAAATTAATTTCCTCAAGAACAAAACAAACTAGCATATGCAAATGCATAACTTCTAGGTGGATAAATGAGGAACCGCCACTGTATTATACACTGTGGATAAATGAGGTTGACTCATGCATGCCACAAGAAAAATATCAATTTGAGAGGCTTTTCACAGCTGCTTAAAGTATTTGCAGACACTGTCTGACAACACAAGAGAATGAACTCAATAGCATGCGGGCGTCAGTTGGGTATAGTGTGATGTGGCACTCGCCATACATTAGCTTAATGTATTACTATAATGTAACGCCCCGAATGGGAGGATTCAGGTCTAATTTTCCCTCTAAGCTGTTTGCATTGGTGCAAGATAGTTTGGTGACTTCATAACTTATCGTATTGACCAAATACTAATATACTGTAAGTCATCAGTCACTGCTCCTCCATAAGTTTAGACAATATAAGCAGGTTTGGAAGTTCTGGTGAGAACTGATATTAGACGCAGGGACTTTGCAATACCTTAGGGTGTACTGAATTGACGCCCCTGCTCAAATAATACAAACTGAGGCTTTGGGGCCAGTGGGGGCGGGGGGGTTGCTAGCAGTGGGCTGAATGTAGATGGCGCAAGATGGAGCAACGGAGCCAGGGGAGCGCAGGAGGAGACAGTGGAAGCGTGGGCCGGCCCCTGAGACACGGACTGAGTGGATGTGGAATGACAGCGCAAGCCCAATTAGTCTTGGATGCCGGCGCTGGTAGAGGGAGGTCGGTGCAAGTGATCAAGCCATTCATGCATTCAGCACTCGCCTGCAGGCATTCTGCGCCGACAGCCTGGGTAAAGTTACTACACTATACCGTTTCTGCTTCTGCTGGACTCCTGCTCCTTCTCCTACTGCTGTCTGTAGTCTCTCTCCCTCTTCCTTCCTTCCTTCCTTCCTTCCTCTCTAAATCACTCAGGACAAATGTGCTGCTCCGCCTGTCACCTTCTCTTTCTTTTTTCCAGACTAATCCTCAGTCAGTCAGTTTCTTTATCTATCTCTCTTTTTCTCCTTGTCTCACATACTCATACGCACAAACACACATTCTCTCTCTCTCTTGAGGACATAACACACTCCATTTGAAAGCCAGCCCATGCCTTAACACTTACAGTGCCACTCCCTCTGTCCTTTATACCCTCCCACTTGTTTCCCAGCCCCAGAGCTCAAATATTACCTCATCCCACTCGGAGGCGAAGGAAGGCGAGCGCTCCATGGTCTGCTGCCCAGAGCTGCAGTTCGTCACGGACCCACTGCGGCCGGCCAGACCCCCTTCCTCTTCTCCAAGCGGCGACGCCAACAAGTCAGAGTCCGACTTGGACAAGCTGCGAATCAACTTCAGGTCTACAGGTCTGACTTTGACCCCCGCCAGCGCTGAAGTCTCACTCGAGTGCTTGATTTCAGGCTTTGGACTCTGGATCACCTTGGTGGGACTGGCGTCCCGTGCGCACCCTTCCATGGTTTTGGAGCTGCCAGGGAGGCAGTGGTAGGACACGGCGAGTCCTCCGTTTCCTTCGGTAGTCCGACTTGTACAGATATTGTCACTGGTCAGTCCAGAGGGTGATCCAGGGTCCAGCTGTATCAGTCTTTGTAGAGCTTTTAAACCTCTAGATGAATGCTGTATAAAGCCGGTCAAAGGTGTTGTTGTAAGACACACAGTGATGAGATATAGCTCCCAAATGGGACCGAAGGAATCCGCCTGATCGCAAAAGGAGTCCAACTCATTCAAAGAGCTCCTATTTGGGGAGAGGAAGCATGTAAGAGAGAGACTTGGTGTGTCAATGCACAGTTACATTCATCGAGGTCCACCCACTAGTTGTATCCTGTTGCCCTCCCCTTGGTGACTGTCTGCCTCAAACAGTCCCCCCTCCTTTATCCTGTCTGCTGTGACTTTTTTGATACTCTTTTTACTCTCTCCTTTCTACATATCCCTTTCATAGTGTGCTTTTCTTATCCGCCCATGTATCTCATGTGGTCATGGATTTCAAACTGCCTGAAATGGAGTATTCCCAATGGAAAAGTTGACTGAAAAAGGAAACCAGGATGAAATGAAACAAGAGGCAAAACAAGAAGCTCTTGCATGTGCAGGCACATGTACGGACGCACACATAACACAGACGCACTCACACAAACACAGATGCAAACACACACAGACACACATGCACTCATACACAAAAATAGACACACATACAGGTGCTCGCAGGCACTCATACACAGACAAACTAAAAATAGTCAGATTCTGTAAACCCATCACTCTCAGCTGATCTCAAGTTGGCAAGAAAAGCATCAGTACGCCATCAGTAAAGTCCTCATTTGTTAACCTCCCTCTTACCTGCTGACTGTATTTACCCCCAGTGTTTTTCCTCCGCACCGTGCGCTTACGACCGTCCTGTTCCGAGGTTGTTTCCAGACTCTTGAGGAGGACCGGCTCTGTCCCGTCCTGAGGATCGGAGGATGGTGGGATCCCAAAGCCTGGCCTTATTCAGACTGACAGCTGGGGTAATCAGGTTACTGACGCACTGGGTGGCTGTTCCATTTTGAAGGAGGGGGTGATGGGATTCCTCCTTTACTGTCTGTCTACGTGTGTGTGGCAGGAGACTGGGGTCTGGCTTGGGCTTAGCTTTGTTATTGTAGGGCAGACATGGGTCGAATGGTATTTTCAAATAATTCTTAGGACAATAGAATGAGTCAATGGTAAGTATTTGAAAGTCAGTGTAGCATATCTTTATTTGATTATTTTACTTGGCACTGTGAAACGCCCTGATTCAGTAAACTCCACCTAACTGCTATTCCAGCCAGGTTAAAACTCACATTAAAATATATATATTGCAAATACTATTTGGCCTAGGGATGTTGTAGTGTTAGATTTAGGATGATTCCCTGGATGCTTCTCTTATGTTTTCTTTGTAAATTTTGCCTTACCAGGAGCCTCATTTCTACAAGATTAGAAGAAGACACATTTTATAGCTACAAACCCAATCCAGGCCAAAGTGGTGATTTATGAAACGTTGATTCCGATGCCAAAATCATTAGATTACATTGATTTTCTCCATTTTTCTGTGATATATTTAAAGGAAAACACTAATTGATATCATTACCCAAGACACAAATGCCGTAGATATCATTTTAATGTGTTTTTTATTGTATTCTTTGACATCATCGCATGATGGAATCAAGTCAAAACACTTTTTATAAACGAGGCCCCAGCTAACAGAACGTCACGACCTCTCGGGTGCTGCGGAGGTTAAAAAACGGAGATAGGGAAGGTCGATGGTTTGGGAGGAATGTAGAAAAGATCCCACACACTCTCTTCTATTCATCATTCTTCTCAAAGGGAGTTGATGCTGACAAAAGGCTCGGGCTCCTGTGAGGCATCCGCAGCATTCGCAGGCAGCCGTAGCCATGCGCCCTTAATCAGCCAAGTTCCTCGTGTGCTCACCTCTTCCCTATGGGCAGTGCTGGTATGTGCACGACACAAAGGATAACATCATGGGCGAGGAGGGGGAGAGCCCATGCAGCCACACATTGCTTAGCTGGCAGTAACAAAAGCCACACCTAATAAAGCGCATTGAACTGCACATCCAGTGACTGCATACGACAGCGAGGATGAAACAATTCAGGCTATCCACATCCATTGTACCGTTTTTTAGCAATAGAGGCCCTGGAATACAACATGTTTCCAGATAATGATGTCTTTACGACGTATTAGAGAGACTAAAAGAAGGCATGCGTCGGCTCCTTCAGCTGGCTGGCTGCTGAGCCCCGGGCTAAAGGCAGTGGTGACTCATGAACACGCTTCTCTAACAGAGACATGCACAGTGTGCAAGTGACAGAGCGGCAACACGTACAGTAAACACACACACAGCAGAGTGCCGTGTTGTTGTGTGGTGTGTGGGGTTCGTGGCTGTGTGTGGCGGTTGTGTGTGTGTGTGTGTGTTTGGATCTGAGTGAGTCTCTAGGGGTCAAGTGTGTGTTTGTGTGTGTGGAGGGGGAATGTGGTGGTGGTGGTGGGGGGGGGTGTTCATGAACTTGTTTGTGTTCCTGGACACACAGATGCCTTTCAGGATTTGTACACATGGTTCAGAGGCATGCCACACCTGCGGTATCTGTCCCCAGGTCCACAATTGACATTTTCATAACACCGCACAACTTCCAAAACCTGTTTTTTTCCACTACTCCTGCCCAGAAATCATTACCCCTCTCTGCAGCTCTGGTACCCTAAATCATCTCTACAGCCCCCGCCTGATCAGCCTGCATTCCAGAAACTGAGAAGGAGGCCACTGGGTAAAGATCTAATAAAGTTAATCAACCACGGATGCTATTACCTTTAGATGGGCTATTTGGCTTCAAAACAAATCTGCGAGTGGCAAGAAAACTCCCACTGGTGCAAACCGTTCTCTGATGGACCACACATGGACATCATAAAACGAAACGTACAATTTTCTTTATCTACAGGCCCAAATGACAGTCCGATCATTTCATTCTCCGAAATGCCATTGCACTCCATTTAGCTCATGTATTTCTCCTGGGAGATTTTGAGAGGACTTTGACCCGAGAGTCCCGGACAAGAATGCTAACCTCTGAGGTCATCGGCTCCCCGAGGCAGCAGGGATGCTGTTCATCCCAGCTATCATTTTCACAGCTGCAAAATGTGGGAAATAATACCATTCATCACTGGGGTTGGACATACTGATATGCTGAATATCCATTTTGGCAATGGAGCAAAGACTTGAGCAAAGAGCAAAGACTTGAATTACTTGCTATCAAGTCAAATGTATCACGTTCAAATGTTGGTGATGATATTGAAATGATATTCACTTTGGAATGAAACCCTTCAAATATTTTGTTTTATACTTTCTGTTTCATTTTGAAAAATAACTTCCAAGTCAAGGAATAAAAACAAATTAGTTCAGCAGAGGCAACAGTAAAGTACCAGCCGTTAGCTCAGAATGGCTAAAGATGCAGAAGCTGCTCCTGTGAAACAGCCACAAAACGGAGCTGACCTCTCAGCAGGGAAATATGAGGGCAAGTGAGCATGGCTGAGTGAAGACGTAGCGCTGGATATCCATCAGTGTTCCTCCGTGCCAAGAGAGAGACAGACAGAGCGAGAGAGAGAGAGAGAGACTGGAGGGTACAGATACAATCTTTTCTCATCAACAGACAGGGTTCGGTTGGTAATCTCGCAGGGAAATGCTGTGAATTTCCTCAAACACCCTCGTATCAACAGCATCTACAACATCCGTGGGGTATGGGAACATCGACATGCAGTTCCCCCACAGTGAAAGGATCTCGCAATTCTCTACTGGTGTGGGATGTTTTAACTGGCATTTTTTAGTTTTAACTGTCCTACAGAGGGCTAGAAACACTCCAAGAAATATGAACATAATGACTCAGAGTTTTTCCCTTGCTACTTTTCTTGCCCTCTGGCAGCCTGTCTGAACACACTCTATAGCAAAAAGGAGGTTCTCCAGACTGAAAAAAGCTCTAGGCAGGACCTTACCCTGTAACTACAGGAGCTTTCACACAATGGAATACATCACTCCAACGGCTAACCATGTTTTTGAGTGTGAAAGCCACTGGACAATTCGAAATAGCATGTGATCTGGATGCATCCAGTGGAACGCTCGAAATGGTGATTGCGAGCAGATGCCTTGGAACGGTGTGCATTGCAGAAATCAAGCAACCGCAAAGCGTGTTGTTGTGGAAGTGGGACATAACAATATTGCTGCTATGCTTTCTCACCTTCAAAAGAGTGGATAACAATGATGTTATTACAGTATTTATACTATCCTTCTCAAGAGGAAAACACAACATCTGTGTTAGTCTCACAGTAATGGGGCCTGGCTGATTCCTTCCTATCATACTGCATGGGATCATGTGCCACAACAATTGCCGCTGGCCACATAAGGATAAAGATAAATTTAACAGATAAAGTTAGCATGCTG
This sequence comes from Centroberyx affinis, assembly GCF_046629955.1. NCBI lineage: Eukaryota > Metazoa > Chordata > Actinopteri > Beryciformes > Berycidae > Centroberyx > Centroberyx affinis. Next base: position 185,331 of record NW_027281845.1, read on the forward strand.
GAAAGATTAGAATCAAAGCACACCATGGCATCCGACTGCAGCTCCGTCATTTGTATGCAAGAAGAGAAACCGGGGAAACTATGGCATGATACATGCAAGAGGGATGTGTGTGTGTTTGTAGGTGGGTAGGTGTGTGCAAGCGTGTGCTTATGGGTATAACTGTGTTTGTGTGCGTACATGTCTTTGGGTATTGTGCTCACCTGTGTGTGTGCTGTGTGTCTGTATGTGTGTGTGTGTGTGTTTCATGCATGCATGCACATGTATGTGTGTGTGAGTAAATGTATGTGTGCGTGAGTAAATGTATGTGTGCGTGAGTAAATGTATGTGTTGAGGCCAGAAGCAAGCAAGGCTTCCTGTGTTAGGTTCATGCTCTGCGCTCTGCTCTCAGTGAAAACAATGGGCACAGCTCCATGGTTTTGAATTTCCCATCAGGGGGTGATGATGACAATGGCCACTGACAGATTAAACACATTCCTTCCTTTATTGCAGCTGGCACAGGATTTGAAGGTTAAAACAACAAACAAACGGAAAACAAATAAAAATGTGAAAACAATCTGATAAGACATTCTTATTTTTAATTGCATGTCAAAATGAGTCTCAAAAAAACAGTGTGAGAATATTCAACAATCCACTTTCGCAGCCATTTTTAGACATCTTATCAATGGTAAGTGGAGAGAGAATCCGGGAGGGACACATTTAAATTCAGAGGGTGGGAAGGAGAGCAGGAAAGAGGGATGACGAGATGCAGAGAGATACAGTGGAGAGCAGGTAGAGGGAAGATGAGAAAGCAGGGTAATTAATCCACAGATAATGCCGATGGTTCAGAGCCAGGTCACTTTCAGTGTAATGCCATCATAATAGTTGCCCTTGACAAGCCCCATATCCGGCGACTATTGGAGATTTATATATAAAAATGATAGTAATGATATTGGCAGTCATGAATCAATCAGACATGCTCTATATATCCAAGTGAAGAGTCAAGCAATTTATCACCAGCAGAGTAATGCTGTAAGACAATCCAATTCCATTATTAGATGGCTCACGTTGCACTTTAAGAGAGATTAAGAACACAGATAGAGAAGAAAGACATTAAACAGTGTTGATAGTTGAAAGAAAATCTTGAGTTTGCATATATATCGAGAACATCTTTCTAATATTGAGTTGCACTCCCTGCTGCACAAACTATGTCCCAATTGTCTCGAGGCTCAAAAGCCAAGGCATTCTTTTGTGTGCGAAAGCTGAAAAAGCCTTTATTACTATGGCTACCCAACAACGTTTCAGCAAATCTCCCTTCATCTCTGGGATACACATTGCGTAGCCAATAGCATTTAGGCTTTTTAAACTTTTGAACATCAAAGAATACTTAAGAATAAGAATCCGTGCCTTTCTCAGAAATAGACTACCCCTGACTCCACTGAGCACATATTTTGAAAGCGATGTTACTGGAGTAAAAGGCAAGGGGCACTCTGGTATTCTGTCTTAGCTTGCTCAGAAATCTCTCTCTAGCTTGTCTCTTGCCATTTTATCTATATCTACCATCCATGACTGACATACTATAGACTCAACATAACAAGGGACATAAGGGACATAACAAGGGATTCTAGCTTTCACCTGAATTCATCTGGCCAGTCTATTTTGTAGAAAGAGAGTGTTCCTATTATTTTGTACACTTGCCGTATGTTATTCCTACAATCTTGGAAAGCTCAGTCAGTAATTGTGAACATGAACAACTCTCACAGAATCAAGGCTCTAATCAGTCAGCAGCTGTTCCAGTGACAGTAAATGGCAGGAAGATTTTGTTGTGCTTTTACACCTAGACAAGCTTTATTTCCTAGTAGTACTAACAGAAAAGATACCCATATCCTATGAAAATTTGCCTGGATATAGGGTGTATTTTTGTTTTAAGGGGGTTGAACAAGGATATTCATTCCTGAGAGACCTGTCTACCAGTGTAAGAGAATCAATATCTAACTCAAATCTTTGTCAGAAGACAGGAGGAAAAAAGGAACAATACCCAACAGTAGGGAGCAGTCTCTTGTATACTTTGATAAAAAAAAGGCCTTTGCTCGTCTCTACCAAGAGCGAAGCCCTAGTATTAAACGCCATTATATGCATGAATGAGATAGTTACAGATGATGGGTTTTTCAATTCCACCTTAGACTCATATTGATTGACAGTGGGGAACAAGAGAATGTTCTGTCGGGGAGACAGAGAGAGACACTTGACTGAGAAGGCAGCCTCCCGATAGAAAACAATTTGGGACACTTGAGGCATTTATGTGTATGCCTCTGACGTATTGGCTCGGCGGGGAAGAGAATGGAAAAGGAGTGATTTCGGAGACATTCAGCCCTCTCTGTCTCCTTAGGCAGGGCGGTAATTTTCCACGATCATTAAAACTGCGCAAGTTCAGAGGATTTTGCAACAACACCGTATATCTCTCCTGTTGATACCACGGCCGAGTGAAAATGGACCTGAACTGAAGGGAGTTAAGCTCTCCCTTGGTCCTTATTTTGAGAGAAAAGACAGAGAGAGCATGTGAAGAGGCTCAGAGACACATCTGTACATGACTACAACCCTTGTGGTGGATTGTGGGTGGCCATTGTGCCCTATTCAATTTGAGCTCAGGATTTTTTTACATATGATAACAAAACAAAGATATTTACAATTGTACCATACCTATTCATACCTACTCTCACAAAATGATTGATTGAACAAGATTAAAAGAAACGATGATACCTCTTAAAGGATAGTGGCTATTACTTAAGTGTTTGATTGACTGAAATAATAACATTTTAATGTTGAACGCTCCAAAAAATGGATGAATAGCATTTTAGAATTGAACTCTTCATAAATAGCAATGGGCGAGGGCCAAAGCTTGAGGTAGAACAAGTTATAAAAGTAATTATGATTCAGGGTAAATTAGAAGGAGAGCACAAGACAACAGCAGGGCAGAATGTGTTTTACACAATAGCCTGGAATCTGCAATTTCTAAAAAATTGATTTTCTTGCAACAGAGTGATAAAAAAGACAAAAAGGGAAACTTTGTTATGACACATACTGGAGGTTATGGGGGGTTTAAGCCAGGAACTCAGACACTCTAAGAGGCAGGAATTTGCAACAAGTTTTCATATACATATAAGGATAAGAACCATATGTGGTGAGGTGATAAGGACCTTGATAAAAAATGCAGGTCGTTCAATTAGAGGTGAGGTTATATGAAAAATGTATTAAGTCAGGTTGTTCCAAATTTACATAGACAGTTTAGAATTTAGAACAACAAAAAAAACTCACAAAACACTTATAAGAAGCCCATTATCTTTTCTTTAATTTATCATTTTCAGTAGCTTCCAGCAATCACCGTCTACTGCAGGACTTGGCGGCGGCGCCTGAGGAATATGGCGTTTATCTTAAAAACACCAGCCAAAGCATAGCAATAACACTCTGATTTGTGTTCCAAAATGATTTAACAAATAAAAGTTTCACCATGAAAGTGAATTCACAGACGCCGTTATATGATCTTGGACAGATTAATGTAGATTTGTGACCACACTCTCTTTTCAAGATGGAAACGATAAAGACCTGACTTTAATGTGTGATGTCTTCAAGAGACAAAACCCAGAGCTGCTTCAGTGGTAATGAATACGAGACCGACTGTGTGGACGCTGCGACAGCACCCAGGGTGATTATCCTGACACATTTTCTTGTTCAAAACTTTTAACGATTCTATAAAATAAACATTATTTGGGTGGAGAAACCTCAAACAAATAGTCTATGAGTCCTCTAAGACAGCCTTCCACTAAATGTTAATAGACCAGCTTCAGATTTATAACTTCACAGAATGGACTATCTGTCCTTACTTTTGTTCAAGAGTTGGTTATGTTCACAAATATTGATTGAACAGTTTAAGAACTGGGGTATAATATATTCAAACTATGTTGTAGATGAGATTTTGCCTTTGGGCCTGCATAATATTTTGACACACAAATACAAGAGTGACCGGGTGAATAACAAGATTTGCATTCTGCTCTTGGATGCATTTCAATTTCAAACTTCACAAAAGTAACAGAACATTTTAAACTATTTGTAATTTATTTCAAACTCGTACTTTGACCAGACAGTGTCAGTAAATACTTGCGCTTTGTACTGAATTGTTTGCCTGTCCTTTTGACTTTACGAAACACGGCTGTGAAGTGCAAAATACTTTGGATGCAAATGTTGACAATGAATATTTAATGTGGTTATTTATAAAACATGGCAACGCACAAGGCAGAGGAGCAGGTGAAGGAGAATCACTGTCAGTGCCACAAAGCTATACAGCTGGCCGGTGCCAGGCCACCGCAGGGCAGGCAGTGTGCTTCTCAAAAGCCAATTTATACTGAGATAGGGCAGCTAACAATGTTATGCGCAGCACATTTGCCCAATGGCATTGACTAGTGCTTACATTCACATTTAGGCATTTAGCTGATGCTCTTATTGAGAGGGACTTGGAAAGAGCGAGCAGGTTGGCATGTACTGTTTTGTTCAAGGACACCTCGACACGACACATGGGCTGTTTGTGGTGAGCAAACTGATGACTTTTCCATTACAGCATAATGTCTCTTTTCCACCCTGCCACCCCAATATGCTATACAATGTGCTGATAGCAAATCATTCCCAGAGGGAGATGAAATAATAATTCCACCTCTCTTCCTGGTCACTTACAAGGCCTACTAATCAAATTAGCTATAATTGAATCGGGTTTAATGTCATTCATTTGCTAACTGGCCAGGCGTTGCATGACATTTCAGTGGAACAGGATGATTCTTCTGTGATCCAGCACAAAATCCTACATTTTAATTCATGCAAAGAACAACAGTAAGTTGGTAAAAATGTGAAAATACATCTTGCTACAACATGCATAGACTCTTTTTGTCACGCTGTGATAGATGAGGTTCTACAGCGAATAAGTGAGAGATTAGATGTAAGCTTTGCTTTCTCCTCGGATACTGTGGTATACTACATCTGTATCAGCCTGCAGGCCCATGGGAGCCCCTGCTGGCTAACACAACCACTGTGTGAAACAAGTAGATTCAAGAGGCTCTCCCTAAGGCCAAGGAAAATGGATATTGATCTAGAGCCATGACTAAATGGATTAAATTACTGAGTAGTGTTGGTAGCAGGGCAGGACAGAGAAAGAGAAGGGAGGGAGGAGGAGAGGAGGCAGAAGGGAGATCGGGGGGAGAGAGATGGGAAGAGGAAAAGGAGAAAGACAGGGGGTATCGAAGGAGTCTGCCAAAATCTCTGTCTACTTCTGTCTTCTCTGACAGCTTACTCTCTCTCCTTCCTTTAATCAATAGCCCACCCAGCAGCCCTGTGCAATCATTCCCTGCATGCCAAAGTTCTGAGCATCATCTTGGTCTTCATACAGTTACAAGCCAACTGGCTTTAGAGGATCTGCAGTCAGGGGATTATCATTTTCCATTCATCCAAGACTGTTGAGTGGCAAGAATGCCGACTGCATGCTGAGAGCAGAAGAAGATGCATCATCATGAATACACAACTTGAACCCAATCGATCCTTCCAGGTGTGAATATCGGGGCGGATCTGTCCGGCCGGCAATCACAGTCAACCTGTTTGTTAGTTAGTTAATCAGGAGTCCTTCTTAAGCCCCTTTCCTTCGCGGCCTTGACGATGGGTCTGGAGGGCTTCAGAGAATAGCTTTCTGAGTGCCTCTCCTGCAAGCCCTCAGTGTTGATATGCGGGACATTAATGCATTCACTTGCATGACAGGAATATCAAAGAGGTGAGTGTGAACTAGCCCATAGTAATAGCAACATCAAGGGATGGCTGTTTTCTCCCGCAGGACACTTCCTCGGCTGTTGTTGATAATATCTGTAAACAATTGGAAAGACGCATTAAATTTCTCAATGCGTCTTCTTCGGTCTTTACTCAAATATATTTTCAAAATATATTTGATCGAGCCCGTTTGCGGCTGCTCACGAGTAGTTTCCCTTCTCTAAGCTTTAGTACAATAGCCTCTTTTATGATAAAGGCTTATTCCCCTTTAACTCCTGAGCTCTAATCATAAACACTTTTCCCCAATCCACTTCATTCCCTTCAGGGCAGTGCTCCACTTCATGGCTACATTGAATATTCATAAAGGACTCTTCCGATTTCAGCTGACACACGGGCATCAGCATATGCTCGACATATGCATAAAATGTGCATTAACATGGTTTTATTCCTGTCGCACTGATGTGGAGAGTGGATGTTTATAGGATATTTAATGGATGCTATCCCGTAGAGTGGCCATCAGATTGCATGTAATCCACTGAAGTCTCTTCAAAGATGACAGTTTACAACATACATGACTGACAGCTACCAAATGTTATCTGCTGCAGTGCCTGGCACCGGGAGTTTTTGTGGATTATTTTTGCAGGGCCTTCCTACTGGCCTGCAATAGGCAAACACAGCATAAAGTACATGGCAGTTTCCCCCAACAAAGTTTTTATATGTGGCCTAGAAATTCCCAAACCATTAAACCTTGAAAATGTTCACTGGGAGTATTAGATAGGAAGGAATTTGTCAGTGCACGCAGGCAAATATTCAGTCATTTCATTTTATTCCAGTGTCTTACTTAGAGTTAGAGAGACAAACTGCAAAGCATTATGACTCTCTAGCACCATCTGTTGAGCAAATCTCAAAATTACAGGCGGACATTTGTGATGATGGATATTGAATATACAACCCAACTAAAAGGAACAGAGCTAAATTCTTGCAAGGCGCTGTAGATACAAATGTCAGATACAACAATGAGTCACTAGCAGCTACACTCTTTATGTAAGGGCTGTGACTCTTTCAGACATGCTGGACTCCATAAAAATGTCTCAGTGTTGTCAACCCTGCTTTTTCTGATGAAACAATATTTGAAACTTAAGTTTATTAATTATTTAAAAATGTAGGGCAAAATTGATAAGATAGGCCTAACATTTTCAGTTTGCATACAAGGACAAAGGTATGATGTAACAAAGGCGAGAATCACAATTTGAATAGAACACTGACGCCGTTCAGATGATGCAACAAAGGCAGGAATCAGACTGAATAGAACATTAGAGATGTAAGTTCTGAAGTTCAAAAGCGGGAACATGTGGGGTACAGAGGGCATCAGGTTCATGCAGATTGGGCTGTTTTGATCTTGATTAAACTCAAAATGTACCAATTTGCTCTTTGGTGAATACGTTCACAAAAGCATTTTCTAGGATGAGTTGAAGTTGGGCTGAATCCTTTACCTCAGAATGGTGAGGACCACTTTCCATATGCAGGCAACAGCAGGTGCATTAGATTATATTGTAGCCTATATAGCATATGTAGGCTATACTGTATGTAACTTGTGTATATATATGTAACCTTTTAAAATAATCAAATAAATCAAATCCAAATCAAATCAAGCAAGTTATGAGTATGATGTTTTGTTTACACATGGACATAACTCTGTTTCACAACTTAGCATAACCTGTAATTTTGAAATCAAATACAGTATTTTGTTCAAAAAACTAATTTGGCTAAATTTGGCAAACAAATGACCCGGCCCATTTGAATTGAGAATTCTTGGGCCTGGGCTGCTGAATTTTTAACAGCACTAATCACCCTGTATCCAGTAAACAAGCGTAACTACGGACAGCTGGGGCCTGTCTCACGAAGCGAGCTCAGTGGGTTTGTGAGGTAACTTTGGGTTTAACCCTGGCTTTTCAGTCCCAGGACGATGGCTCACTTTCTAGCAGGGTAGATCACCATGGTAACTGAGGCTGCACAGCCTGCTCCGGAGCAGCTTATGTTGAGTCTATCAGATCCACACGTAGCCTATAAAAAGCCTGTCTCCTCACCAATCAACTCTCTGGGAAAATGACATCACCACTCCTAGAGGATCCCGTGGACTCTCTCTTTAAATGGGCCTATCCTTTTCCAAAAATTCCATCTACAAAACATGGCATCCATATTAATGATACAGGTCTAATATAAAGAACTGTGCAGGTAGTGAATGAATGGCTGTTTGCAGGGCAGAAACCGGCAGAACCACTTTGCTCTCCACAATGATTTATTACAGCAGAGATAAAATAAATGTTTGTGGTGTTTCCGGGCCATTTGACCACTCTGGCTATAAATGATGGCTTCCATCAAATAGCAGGTAGTTTTATATTAGTTGACTATATCAGCAATGAATGAAAATTCCGGTTACATAGGCTATTGAGTGCAGTGAAAGTCTTTCATGGGATTCCCGAGAGTGATTTGTTCAATAGATTGCACTCATATTCCCATCACTGCAGCCCTGGGGAACATGAGGCAGATTTAGTGAATTGAAAATCTTTCCACAGCCTCATTGCGGCAACACAATTCTCAATGAAAAGCATGCCTACTCTGCCTTAATAATGGCCAGTGATAAGCCATTTATTTACGCAATAAGCAATTTTTCCTCCTGCAATCCTTTCACCTTGCCAGCAGCAACAGTGTTACTTTTCACTGTTATGTTTCGTATTCATTACAATAGTTTGTTCTTCTTGAGACAGCACAACTTTCACACACCCACTTTTACAGTCTGATTAACGTGACATTGTCAGCAGGATTGTTTATTATATCATTATCTACTAATTGGTTGTTTATTTTTACATTATTGTTCTGGTCTTTATGCCCGACATCATAAACTAATTGTATTTCCCATTGCAATCAAAAGAATACATTCTGCAGAATTCTGGATCCATCATGGCCTATTCCAAAAGAGAAGTATGACTCTTCTGAACACAAAATAGTGAAAACTCAGCTCAAAACAATTCTCCACAACCTTTTTGGTTTTAACAAAAAAAATCTAAATGAACCGTATCTCACTGTGTCATGCATATTAACTGCTATCCAGAAGAAAGAAGTTTGAAATCACTGTTTATTTCTCAAAACAATGCATTGAAATACAAAAAAAATACATGGTGTAGACCTAAAACAAAAAAGCAAGAACATAGTTACAAAATATTGTCAAATCAAACATGTTCTTTAGGACGTGCATGCTGAACAGTATGTCAGAGTGAGAAAACATACTTAAAACATATTCAAGAGTGGAGAGACGATGTTTCATTTAAAAAAAACAAAACATACAATATAAAATCTGACCTGCAAGAGGGGGATCTGAAATTATTTTCTGATGAACTAAATTGTAATAAATACCGGGACTCAAACAGAGATTAATTAGACAGACATGGCATGACTACATCAGGGACCGAAGTTCAAGGTTGAGAGAGTGGGCATTTAAAAAAACCTGCTGGATTGTTGTGTCCTCACAAGACAATGACTGTTCATGGCAGCAAAGAACATGGGAAATCCACTCAGTCTTATCTGTCCGGTCGCATCATGCCGGGCCTGACTGGCATCATCATGGGTCGAGGATGACGCATCATGTGTGGTGGTCCTGGCATCATCTGCATGTGTCCTCCCATTGGTGGCCTCATGCCGCCTAGACACGACGGTGAAGAAACAGACAGCTTAGGTATCGCTTTTTGACATTAGCACATACATGGCCAAGCATGAATGTCTACAACACAGAATATGTCCAATAAAATGTTTGTGATACAGAGTCCATCCATTGAGTCCATTTTCAACATTGGCTACAGTTACATGCAGAGAATTCAATGCATGTAAATATCATAACTCATTTAGAATAACCTGAAGCTCATACTCCAATTTTACGTTTACTGTGGCATGGAAACATCTTACTCCTTTGACTTTTGGTTCTCTCTGTCAGTGGCTGAACTTGTTATTCATGCCAGGGCAGCTCGGGCTTGACGTAGACGGAGTTCGCTGCTAAATTCAAGTGCAAAAGACACCTGGCGGGTGTTGCTTGTATATCTTACAACAAGAATCCTATTTCAGCAGCTATGCGTGGTGTAAACACAAAACATGTTGGCACAAGGATAGAAAAGCATTATAAGCTAAATCACATCTTGCAAGAGAAAACGTAAACCTCTGCCTGCTTGTGTTTTGTCTGGTTCTCTTTCTAACTCCGTTCAGTATCTCAGCCAATAGGAGAACGCTGGTTATGTCAGAACCGGTCTCAGCCGTCAGGTTGAAGCGGGTCATCTGGCGCACACCGTGGCGTAGCCAGTTTTAATATCAAGTGCTGACTCGGTCCACCCGGGCCAGTTTCGGCGTACACCGGTGGCAATTACAAGTGGACCCAGTGCAAACTCAGACTTTCACCATGTTATGGGTACATTTTGATGTCAACAAAACACACGGTGACAAGCAATATACTATTGGGATTATTGTTTCTTTCTCTTGTAGTAGAAATAACCTCAGTTAAATAGGTGGTGTTGGCTGGCAGCCACACCTATTCATACTTTTTTGCTGGCAGGCCGTTTTATGTGAATGGGATACCTTAGGTGGACAGCAATATTTTGTTAACTAGTTTATTCATGACAACAGGGATGCTCAATCACATCGTATCAAAGGTGCATGTAAACAGATTAACCCAAATAAGACCTTAACGTATGCATGTATGTTGTATGGCCAGAAGCCGGGTTACTCTGTGCATATGAACGTAGCTGTTGATGGTTGAGTGAATTGCTGCAATATCTTGACAAGCTTGTGTCTATCATGAGGTAATGGCAAAATGGAATAACTTATTTCTCTGTCTTTTAGCTTCTGTCTTTGTTTAGCTGAAATATCTTTAATACACACAACCATAAAACCACACAGTTTCTCCCAGCACTCTGAAATGTCAAGTAGCACAGATTAGGATTTATGAATCCTTTTTGTCCATCAAAGAATAACATCTCTTACCAGGTCCACCAGGCATCATTCCATGGGGTGGAGGTCCCATCATGGGCATCATAGGAGGACCTCCCATAGGGGGTGTTGGCAGCATGCCTGGGCGTGGAGGACCACCTGTGGAGCAAATGTCAAACATTAGCCTAAAATCCATGTAAAGGCGAAGAAGAAGTACATGGATCAGATGCATCCCTTGTCCATGAACAACAGTAAGTCAGGTTACATTTGGGAGCTGAATTTCAACTGATTTCTCTGACGATTAAACATATAAGTTATAAAATTGTTCAAATGTCTTGTCTAAAAATATTAAATTGCCAAACATAAATAAGTGACTGCTGCTTCTCCAGCATTATCTGCCAACACAAATGTAGCAAACTTAAGTTGCCATCATGTCTGAGTGATCCATTAGCATTGAAAACTTCACATTTTTGGTTGAGGCTATTTTACTGAAATGCTTTCCAATGCACTTGCACAGTTGCATGACAATGTTCAAGAGGACACAGATAACATGCCTGATCTAAAAGCTAAAAATGTATCTCTATATCAAATCAGAACTGAATGTGACGAAAACAGAAATTGTGCGACCTGGAAAACAAACTTGAGCGCACCGTTGTGCATACAAATAATTATCTTGGCGTCATGTTTTTGAAGAACTTCTTTACACGGAGCATGGTAACTCCTCTCATGGTATCTGTTCTGGTCAAATGTGTTTACCTCATAGCTGTTTTTGTTAATTGGCTAGAATCAGAACTCCTTCCTGAGGCTTTCTCTCAGACAGTTTTCCACAAGTGCCGACTGCTGGCGAGACAGGTAATAACTGACTCCTGTTCAGGTAGAAAGGTAATTCGTATTTCTAATATGGGAAAAGCTTAGCGAGGAGAGCTAGATCTCCCATACAGCTGTAGCTTTGGGTCAAAGAGTCTGGTTAGGACCAGGCATGGTAATGGCCATAAATCAATCCAGTCTCCAGGTTTGGTTTCATTTGGTTTTACAGTCAGAAAGCACAGACTGTTAGCATGTATTTGTAACGGTGTGTGTTAGACAGAAACTTGACTTTTTTGTTGTACAAGATTGGACTTGCAAGAGAGGCTATAAAATTCCATTATATAACACTATACGGTGCCACTCATTGTCCCAATCTAGTTTGATTCAAGTTGACAGTCAGGATTTTCTGTGATAGCAGAGTTGAGATGTGATATTTAGGGGCTGAGAGGATGGAAGCCAGGTAAACAACTGATGGTAAAAGTGATGTGTGTGTGTGTGTATAGATATATATACAGTACTGTGCAAAAGTCTTAGGCACCCAAGAGGTTTTTATATAAAGTGTGTCTTAGATGTTTATTAATTTTTTTCTGCATTAGTGTGTCAGTAGACTGCTCTTTATAGTACATTTTTTGATATTTAGAAACTTTTCATTTAATTATTTTTGAAAGCATCTTCGCTTTACTTTGTTTCTTTTACATGTGCCTAAGATTTTTGCACAGTACTGTATATTATTATTATGTTGAAAAAGAGCCCTGATGAAGCTGATAATCTTTCCTATATGAGAGTGAGGGGAAAAGTATGAAGAATCATGGTGCATGTCGTGGTTAGTAATTACTGTGGAGCTGAAGGACGACGGCCTCACCTGGGGGAGGGCCACCAGGGAACGGCGTGGGAGGAATCTTTCCCTGTTGAAACGCAGCCGCTGTTGGGTGAGAGGGACAAAGCATTAACACACAAACTGCCACACAGTACTCTCTCTCCCATGTGGTACACAAATAATCATCTCACTGCTTAAGTGTTTAGCAAGGAATACATTTCCTCTGACAGCTAGTTTACCATCTACATCTGCGAGGCTACCAATTTCAGATACAGTTGTTAAGCATGCAGTTCCCACATTAGAAGTGTGGAGAGGTTCGATTGCATTATCAAAGTCTGATATTTGTTGATTTTGACATACAACCAAGGCAAAGCAGAACAAAACCATGTTGTACTATTTGTTCTACGTCAATTCTACGAGACAATTATTTGCTTACTTGTTTTATCGATCAGGCTCTGAGCTTGCTCCTCCATCCATTTCTGGTAGTAATCTTTCACATTTTCTTTGTGTTTTCGACCACTGCAGTGGGTTTTCCTCACCGATGGCTAGGAAAGAAACAGAATAAGAAAGTTGGGGATATTTATCATGAGCGGAACAGATCAAAGATATGACCCCCTTATGCTTTTCAACTATTTGATTTTGTGAATTATGTGATAAATGCAAACAAATCTTACCGAGTCATGTGTAAGGTAGGTGTCACAGTAGTCACAGTAAAATCTGTGGAAGGTTGAAAAGACAGAAAATTAACAGTATAAATAACAACTGATACATAAAACAAAACCAGAGCTGCAGTCATGACCTGTCCTGTCTGCAAATTGTACTTTAACTATCAGATTGCATGCTGATTTTCTTACTTTGTACTTATTTTATTATTGTGAGTTGTTGATCTTGAGTTTAGGCATCAATCATTGGCCATCAAGGGAGTGGTGGTCCAGAGTTACAGCTGCAGTTACGACGTTAACGTTAGAGGTAAGTGAATGTCACGATGCATCAGATCTTGTGTTATAATATCAATATCGTCACTGAAAAATAATCAAATCAGTACCAACAGTAGCATTGCAGAGCCACAATCCGTCGGACCCAACATTACTGATAACCAACACGACTAATAAAATACATTAACGTTAAATGTTTGTTAGTAAGCCAAGTCGTTGTTTAACGTGGCCTATATTCCACAATACTATATACCGAGTACGTTTGACTGCTGCTGATTAAAATGATTTAAGAGCACAGGACCCTCTTTTGTGTACCAAGCTAATGTTGGCTAAGTTAGCTACCGTTAACGTTCCGGTTCATCCCAGCAAATAGGCTGAGCCAACACAAGGATCCGCGCTTCCATTCGGAAACGAGACGGTCCGTTTCGTTATGGTTTTCAACTTATATCAAATCATCATTCATCAATTACAAACATAAATCACAATATGGTTTGAGAAACAGTGCGAATCAGGGATTAAACATAACAAGAGATGATATGTTAACTTACTTAGGCATGTTTCCTTGCGGTCTCCGTCGAGAGCGCGATTCCGGTGTTCCTAATAAATGTTCCTACTAGAAACGAGTCCAGGCCACATTTAGTTCCGTCTGCACGCTATTCATTGTAAGGCTCCATAACAACGTCGTAATAAATACTGTAACCAGGGATGTAGCGGAGGGTAAACTCAATTTACCAATGTTTTTATTCTTTGAATAATATTTTACAACCTTTTTGGGCTGGCATAAACCTTTATGGGATAAATTTGTAGTATACACCATTGTAACACAATGGGAGATCACTCTATTGTTTATATTGGTTGATGTTTGCCTTATATTGATTATCGAGTGGAGTTCATAGTTTACCCACACTTTTATTTTTTTTTGTTTTGTTTTATTGTATTTACTACTTGCCTAGATCAGTGTAATTGTTTTTTAAATATAGTTTTGTTGAACATATCTCTCCTTCCCTGCAGGTACAATTCTGCGGATAAATCTTGCTTGATTTGTAATGTACATTTTATGATGATGTAGGTTAGATCATTTCATGTGCCAGATCTATTTATCGATACACCACACCGAAGCCAACTTTCATTCATTGATAAACCAATGAAAAGGTGGCTTCAAATAGCAACAGATGACGTTGGCGCCCACATCGTGATTCGTGAAAACTGACGTGCGATTTTGTAGTAACGTCAAACGTTGTCCCCTCCTGCCATGCGTACTGAGGTTGTTGTTGTTGAACTGGTTGTTATGGCTGGACAAGGCCTCGGACTAAATTGAGAGAGGACCCCCCCCCCCCCCGTCACCCGTCTCCGCTACGGGACACCTGCCATCCATGGAGGGCATGGATATGGACGTAGACGCGGAGCTCATGCAGAAATTCAGCTGCATGGGCACCACGGACAAGGACGTCCTCATTTCGGAGTTTCAAAGACTGCTGGGGTTTCAACTCAACCCCGCTGGCTGCGCCTTCTTCCTGGACATGACCAACTGGTGAGTGCGGGGATATGAGGGCCTGTGGTGGGCAGCAGCGTGAAGCTAACCTAGCCATCTAGCAAGCTAGCATACGTTAAAGTGCTACAAAAAGGCAGACATGGTGCCAGGTTAGTGCAGTTCAGAGCCGAGGGGGTTGATTCATCATATACGGGAAATGGCAGTTAACTCCTAACGTTCATCTGGCGCTAACGGAAGTGAAACGACAAAGTTTGCCCTCCCGACTGTGAGCTGCGTTCACGTAAAAAAGCAAAGAGCAAGCCAGCTAACTAGCTAGCTCAAGTCCTTATCTGCCATGTTACATAATAGTCTTCCCAGGCAAGAATGGTCCGCAGCTAAGCTAGTTAAACCTGCTCTTTAGGAGGAAGCCACAACTCACGGCAGCACCAGTCAGTCAGTGTGATGACGTAACCGGTCGTGATCTGCGGACGGCTGATAACAAGTGGTCTTTGTCACGACTTCTTTGTATCCCTGATCAATCGATGCCAGGCTTGTAAGTGAACAGTGGCTCATGACCTTGATCACTAATTTAATTATCAATAGCAGAAGAGTAGGCTCTTTGATTGATGGATTAGTTCATGGGGCAGCAGAGTAGCCTATTGGTTAGAGAGACAGTCCTTAAACTGGAAGACCAGGGTCCAAGCACCCAGATGAGTCAACACGTATCCTATCCTACCGTCCTACTGAAGTGTCCTTGAGCAAGCCACTGAATCTCTACCAGCTCCAAGTGCTGACACTGTGCTCTGACATCCCTGGAGTAGAGGGGCAAGCGTAAAGGGAATTTCCCTACAGAGATCAATGAAGTATCAGATTGTATGTTATTACATGATTAGCTCTTTCAATAGGACTGTTTAGGGATGGGACGATATGCTTCTCTCACGATTCAATCTCACAATTCAATGACGACAAAGCTGACTGCAGAATTATGTTTATTTCTGAGCCACAAATCTTTCTAGCGATGGCATTGGCTTTGTAGAATGTAAGCAACAATTTAAAAATGTCATTACAAGTGCAAATAATATAATTTGGATGAAGAGCTTGTGATGGGCAAGCCGTCTCTCAGCAGAATAAAATGTAACTAATATCACGATTCATTTTTCTGCCCCACGATAGGTGTTGGCTAATTTTTGTATCCCGATATGTTGCATTTCTATATATCATCCCATCCCTAGTTTTGCTTAGTATTACCAAAGATTGCAGTGTCAACCCACCATAACATCACTCTCATGTACTCCCCATCCCCTTTTGTGTTGGAACAGGAACCTGCAGGCTGCTATCGGTGCATATTATGACTTTGAAAGTCCCAATGTCAACACGCCATCTATGTCCTTTGTTGAGGATGTGACAATTGGGGAAGGAGAGTCTGTTCCCCCAGATACACAGTTCACAAAGACCTGGAGAATACAAAACACAGGTGTGGAGCATGTCACTACATTCACACATTTATGAAAATAGCATTTCTGAATGATTGTGTGTGTGTGTGTGTGTGTGTGTGTGTGTGTGTGTGTATTAGCACACAGTTATGCATGCATGTATGTGCAGTTGCAAATGTCTTGCAGTTATACCTTCATGGTTATGTCGCTGAACTGCGTTTTAACTGTACCCCTTTGTGTATATTACAGGTGCTGAGTCATGGCCGCCTGGGGTTTGTCTCAAGTACATCGGTGGGGACCAGTTTGGGCATGTAAACATGGTCATGGTGAAGTCTCTAGACCCCCAGGAAATATCAGACGTGAGTGTGCAGATGCGCAGTCCCACAGCACCAGGCATGTACCAGGGCCAGTGGAGAATGTGTACAGCCACCGGATTATTCTACGGAGGTAGGAAATCGGCAAAGATGAAACTTATCATGAGGAATGTGTTAGGAGGCCAGACCAGAAAGTTAATAACAAACAAACAACGTTTGGCACATCCACTCTGCTCCCGTTGGTACTTTTGGGGCAAGCAAATTTAATTATAACCATATATTAGCGTCCGTCCTAGCGTCATTGGTTGTAGTGACAAAAATCAATGATATACAGTATGTGCAGTTCAAAACCTGTCTTGCCATTGTGATGGCAAACAACTACCTGGGGTCTGTTTCACAAAGTTCACAGAGGTCAACATAGGCTATCTTTGCAAGCTGGCTTCACAAAACCTAACATTGGCGACCCCGGATAACTGGTCTCACGTAAGCTGGTCATCAACTTGCTCTGTCAACCCAGGTTTTATCAATCCAGCTGTGAGTGTGTTCATGAAAGAGGCGGGGTTTGTAACAAATAGCCAATCACATGCAACACGGAGAGAGCAACGTATTTAATATGGGCCCACTTGTTATTCACGCTGGGGTGCACAGGCCCGACGTAGGCGGTCTAGGCGGAGTTCGCTGCTAAAATCAAGTGCAAAACGCACCCGGCTGGTGTTGCTTGTATATTTTACAACAACAATCCTTATTTCAGCAGCTGTGCGTGGTGTAAACACAAAACATTTTGGCACAAGGGTTCAAGAGAAAACGTAAATCCTCATAATGCTTGTGTTTTTGTCTGGTTCTCTTTCTAACTCCGTTCAGTATCTCAGCCAATAGGAGAGCGCCGTCTCAGCCGCCAGGTTGAAGCGGGCCATCCAGCATACGCCACGGTGTCGCCCGTTTTAATATCAAGTGCTGACTCCGCCTACCTGGACCAGTTTCGGCGTACGCCAGGTGGAATTACAAGTGGACCCTATGAGATATAATTAAACTATTGATCTCTGAGGGGAAATTAGGTTGTTGTAGCGGCAAAAATGATATGATTCTGCAGGGAAAAGGAAATATCATATAAGCACACAATTACAATTAAAAAGTATCAATAAAAATGGTAGAAAATAATAAACAAACCATAAAATAATAAGCTATAAATAATTGTGGGATTATGTAAACATGCTGCTGACACTGACAATTTCAACACGTAGCCTAGTAGATTGTAAAAGTGGGTGAGGGAAAGAAATGGATAACATTTGTGTCTTTCTCTCAAGAAGAATAAACTGTTGTAATAAATAAATATGAGCAATACAAAAACATTATAACAGTGAAAAGTAACAGTGTCACTGCTGCCAAAGCTAGGGAAATTGCTGGAGGAAAATTACAAATAGTATAGATGTATAAATTCATATCGCTGCCATCATTAAGACACAGTGTTCATTCTTCTCATTGATACAATATTGTGTCACATTGAGGCTGTGAAAAGATTTCATATTCATAAAGACCGATGGTGCCCAGGGCTTTGGTGATGGAATATGAGTTCAGTCTGTTGCATTAATCACTAAAGAATTCCAGCAGACTTGCAGACTTGATATGCAACAGTAGGCCTAAATTTCATTCAGTATTGATAACTATGGTCAACTAATGTAAGCTACCTGCTGCTTGTTAGAAGCCCTCTGTTATAGCCAGACTGGGCCAGTGGCCAGTGGAAATGCTACAAACATTTATTATATTTTGTAGCCTAATAAATAGCCTATCTCTGATAAAATAAATGATCACATAAAGCAAAGTGATTCTACCAGTTTCTAAACACAGTCACCCTGGTAACAGCCCTTCTTACTATCTGTTAATACAATAGTTACCTATTTATAACTTTCATTTGAATTGAATGCCTTGAATTGAATGAAATGTTTCTGTTCATATGGGGATCTTGTAGGATTGGTGATTCCAAGTTTCCAGAGAGCTGATTGGTGAGGAGGCGGGCCTTTTATACATAAGATCACTTATATAATGGTTGTTTCACAAAGTATTTGAAAGTGACCAAGAAGAAGAGGTATTAAATTCAGTGTGAAAAGATTAAGAACAGTGTGCCTGTTCTACACCCTGCTGCCTTGTATTTGAAAGAACAGTTCCATAAATAGCAAGTTTTGTCCAAAGTGTTGCTAAAGGCTGAGCTATGTTGAAACAAAGTACACAATGTAAATTTTGAGGGAGGTCAAATTTTGGGCCAGTAAGATAAAAGATAACCTTTTAAGGGGGGAAGTATAAAAGAATGACTGTAAAGTGGAGCAGTACTACGTGAGGCCCCACCGACTTTCTGAGCATATCATGATAATAAAGTAATATAGAATGTGCAGAATGCATGCATCACTGTCCTGAAATCCATATAATTTGTGTTTTCAGGCCTGGAAAAGGATAGAAAATGATATACTGTATGTGTAAAAAGTATTGGAAAAGAGAATGGACATTTTTTCAGCTTGGCTGCTTCTCAGGTGGTGGCACCTTTTTGAAGGAATATTAACCCCAAAAAGCACATTTCATAGTTACGTAAGTGGCAAGACAGTGGCAAATATCATCATGGAAATTGTGCTCTGTCAAGGAATTTGGTCAGGAAAAATGTGTCATAGTAATCCATCCAAGTAATTGTCTATCTCCTGCCTTGTTGCAGAATTGTGGACAGGTCAGTTTTATTGCTAATATGTAATTGCATGATTGATTGAAGTTTTTTGATATCAGCTCTGCTTTCTCATTCATATAGTGAGCCTGTGTTTACGCGTGGCTTCTTTTCTTTACAGATGTGATCTGGGTGATTCTTAGTGTGGAAGTAGGAGGTCTCCTCGGCGTGACCCAGCAGCTGTCCTCCTTCGAGACAGAGTTCAACACCCAACCCCACCGCAACGTGCAGGGAGACTTCAACCCCTTCGCCTCGCCACAGAAGAACAAGCATGACGCCACTGACAACAGCTTCAAAGACCCTGGCGGAGCCTGGGAAGGCACGCAGGAGCCAATCCAGCAAGATCAAAATGGACTGTCTCACAATGCTGTAAATAGGGCATCAAATGGTCTCCAAACCAATCTGTCGGTGGTGACTTACGGTCAGGTATGTATGCATCAAAGTTAGAAGTAATTCACTTTTGACTGGAGTTAAAATTCATGCTTATCCAAAGTCATCCAGCTAACTCTCCACTTGAAACCATCATGTCAGTGGAAAATGGCTCCTCCTTGGGCAGCACAATTAAGCGTAGATAATCACATAGCACGATTTTATGTTTGCATGACTATTTTTTGTGTAAGTCAGCAATATTGAAGTGTTTGTTATATCTTCAGTTCCCCCAAAAGCCCTGGTATGGTATATCAAGCGCTTCCATTACATCTGACTAGGGATGGGACGATAGGATGCCTTACGTGA
Source organism: Centroberyx affinis (assembly GCF_046629955.1). NCBI lineage: Eukaryota > Metazoa > Chordata > Actinopteri > Beryciformes > Berycidae > Centroberyx > Centroberyx affinis. The sequence goes on from NW_027281845.1 coordinate 205,293, forward strand.
TATGGGGTTCACGATTCGGTACAACCACGATGCGATGTAATAAATAGGCCTGAAAGTTCAATGAAAACAAAGTATGACCAGAATTTTGTTTATTTCTGAGACACACATCTTTCTAGCAATCGTAAGCAAAAATTTAAAAACATCATTACAAAGTGCAAATAGTATAATTTTGATGGAGAACTTGTGGAACTGTGATGGGCAAGCCGTCTCATTTGTGATTACTACAGCAGAATAAAATGTTGCTAATATCACAATTCATTTATCTGCCCTACAATACGTATTGTCACATTTTTGCATTGCGGTATAGTGAATTTCGAGATATCGTCCCATCCCTACATCTAACCAATCGCAACCTTTGAATGCGCAACGTACACTTACTGTATGTGACCAATTAAATGAGAGTTAGGATGAAGAACAAGGCGGTTCAGGGGGAGAGAAAGAGGGAAAACTTGCATAGTCTATCTTTTGAAAAGCGACAAACAAAGCAGAAGAGAATCGTTCAGTGTTGCAGAGGAAAATCCTTCTCCTGAATCTGGACATGAAAACATTGTGTTAGTTCCTAAAAGTGGATCCTTGTCTGTCATTTGGAGATTTTAAACCATCTTAAAAGTGCAATAAAATAATTTTGTTACCTGAAACCGAGACAAATAATCCTGATAAATAATCATCATCACAATAAAGCAAAATAATTCTGATTATCATTTTTGCCACTGCAGCTGCACAGTCTGACCATCCAGGGAGAGGAATTGCTGTGATCATTCAGATTTTGTTCTCTTTTCAGCAAGTTGCAGGGAATAGTCTGGCAATCAGTTGTTTTAGAGAAATAACATTTTTGTCACAGTATGCCTATTCAGTTCAACATTTGAGAAAGAATAGGCTGCAGTGGCTGCTGTTGCACCAATGCAGGACAGATAAAAGAGAAATCTATCACTGGGGATTTCTATGATGGCTGGTGCTGTATATGGGAGTTTTTTATCAAAGCCATGACCACATTTTCTGGACTTTACCATTACCATATATATGATGTGTTTGAAGTGGGGGAGAATCAATAGCGCTTGGGGCTGAATCATGTTGGCAGGACAGCCAGATAGTTCTCTGTGAAGTGTTTTTTTTGTTCAAGCCATCTATGAGAGCCGTTGTTCTAATTAAATTACTCAGGTTTTATCTTTTCTAGGCTGATCAAAGGTCTTCTGGCTCATCAAGTTCAAAGTTTGGGCTACTTTTACTTTCCACACATTGCACCACCTTGCACTGCATACCATAAGTAGCGAGACATTTTTAAATTAAAACCTCCATTCTCAAGCTGATAATCTCAAATTCAGCCTCTTCCATAGAAGATAGTAGATATATTTATTTTATAGAGGTGAATTGTCAAAGATTGCCCAACACAATATTATGATTCTTGGGCCACAGTACTATTACAGTATAATCTTTAATATTTTGTGAAACATTAATTACTTAGTTTTGGATTGGGTTAATGTATTGCAGTTTACTGTTCTATTTTTTTCTCCATTTGTTCATTTTCATTTCATTTCATTTGCTCTATGCCTTTTCAAGTGGAACAGTTGGAAAGTTTTGGAGTTTAATTGGCTGCAAATAAAATTGAATTCTTTCTGGTAATAAACTATAACTGAAGCAAAAGCAGCGAGAGGGGACATTATGAAATCTTATGATAGAAAGAATCTCATAGAGTGTAATATACTGAATTATACAATGCATAGTTTCAGCCAAGTGCTCTTGGTTGGTGAAAGACTCATTCCAGCTGTGCTGATAATTGCACTAACTGGTTGCCAACTCTTTTAATTAGTGAGCTTAGTACTAAATTTCTTGCTTTCTTGTGTTTTTTTTCTTATGTACGTTATTTATACTACAATGAAGAAAACTTTTTATACAGTGTGCATGTGTTAGACCATTATAAGAGAAGTGATATCAGAGGACGTTGTATACTGTGATTATACAGTAGGTGTGATTTGCTGACGTATGAGGCAATCCCCACTTGGGTATTATTACTTTTATACAACTGTGCATCGCTTCTATCGCTAATTTATTGTGACATGTGTGTTTATATTTAAACCAAGTTTTATTGTCCCTGGTGATGAAAAGTCCTTAGTCACTGCATCTACTTGTGAGTGTAACAGCTCATTAAGTAATCGTGAATCTCTCAGCTGCGGTCACATTATTACAATTATCACCTCATACCTGTAGTAGTTGATTCTTTGTTCGGGTCTCACACCCACTGGCTAAACTGGACTGTTCAGAAACACTTGGCTCTGCCAGCCAGTCGGGGCTTTTTAAAACAAGGCAGCAATTCAAAGGGACATTGCCTGAGGTATTTCCACACAGACTGCAGGTTTTGTTACAGTACGGCACAAATTGCAGAGATGCATTCTGTGGGTATCATAGGTTGCAATTTGCCCTGTGCACAGTAGTGCGCCTCTCACATGCTGGTTAGAGCAGGGATAATTATGTTTACAGTATACACCACACCCTGAAGTTCTTCGCACCCATTCCTGTACTCTCATTTGCATTCTGTTGGTGTGAGCTTCACCTCCAGGCTTCATTCAGTTTATTCATTGCTATAAAGCTCCGTCTTTGTATACCTTCATACATTCAGTTTCCGATGCCCTTACAGCTTTTGTTCACGTTACCTCTCTCCCTGTCTTTTTTCCAGGGTATTCATGGACCCTATCCATTTGGACAGAGCTAGAACGACAAAGACCCCCCATGGTGGATGATGAGCTGAACGGCCTGGGAGTCCTTGAATGCAGGGGAGTCGGAGGGGGGGAGGAACAGTTGTTTTATATTGACTCTTGACAACCCTCTCCCCAGCCCATGGCCCCAATACCCACAGAAACACAAACTACAGTGAGGACATGGATTACATCCGCTACAGCGAAACGTCCCACCTAACATCAACACCTGGATCCGCATGTGTGAATGCTTCATTTAAGAGTGCTATAAATCCTGAAAAAAAAAAATATTAGATACACACAGCTATTTTTTATTTCCGCTGTCAAACACACTTAATTAAAGGGAAAATCGGCCCTAAACACTTTACATACAGTTGGTTATTCCCATGGACGGTCGGACAGTTGAATACTTGTGAGCATGAACAACTCTCTCAAGGGTTCTTACACAGGTCTGGAAATGTGGAAATTAATGAGAATATTAGATAATTGAATAATGAGATCATTGAAAAGTTTGGGAATTGGACAAAAAGACTGGAAAATTAGGCGGGGGAAAGTTCAGTCTTGATTCAGGCTCGATAGACTTTTGACTACACACTGTGTAATTTCTAGCATTTCTCAAATCATGACATTAGTTGTTGTGAAGAGTGATATGGCCTTAGTGTCCAGCCAATATCGGCGTACATCATATTGAACACTGACCAAAATTTTCAAATCCATTCAAGAAATGAAGATATGGGCAAAAATCTATGGAACTTTTTCATAGAAAATGTGGAGGAACCCTGTGTAGGAACCCTGTCTCTCCCAAAGATAAAAATCCAGAGAACCAAGACACTAATCTGTGATGTCATCAAGCCAAACTTTCTGGAGGTGCCCAATTGAGACTGCATGGGAGGCTGACGATGTGTGTGTTTTTTTTAGGGTGGGTTTTCGCTTTAAGGAGATGCCGATGAGCTTAGCAAAGGGATGTGAGTGAGTTTGAGCAAGTGAGGTGTGAGGGAGTTGAAAAAGCCATCAAAATCTATTTTGCCTGGTGAATGATTGTAGTTTCTGAATCCATGTCTGAGTATACTAGATATGTGTATGTGTGTATATGTGTGTGTGTGTGTGTGTGTGTTTGTGCGCGCGCTTGTATGTGTGCATGTATGTTATGGTTTCCTTTTGGATTTAACTGACATCAAATGGTGTATACTACTTGGGCAAGGATGTTGTGTCTACTCAAATACACATCTATATTGAGACAGCCTCGTTAGGCAAGCACCGCCTCAGTATTGTTAATTGATATGTCACCGATTTGGATCAACCGACTCACTAATTGCCCTAATGTTATTCATTTGCTGTATTAACAATACACTTCAATTGCAAAGATACCCTTATATAGCCAGCAGGTGGTGCTAATAATCAAACGACCAAGTTAAACTTGACACATCATGCTGAATACATCAAGTTAATGAGTTATTTGATCTTGGAAAGACTACCTGAACATGGGATTTGACAGTGTACTTCGGCATTACCAGTACCGATGTTCTGCCTCTGCTATTTGCACAATGCTGTACGCCACTTGTGATGATTAAAAGTGGTGATTTTCTTTCCGGAAGCAGCGGGGTTGTGTGTTGGGCTTATTGTGCGTTGTTGAGCGATACCAGCATTTTCCAGAGAGTTTGGAGGGGTTTGTTTTGTGCATTTTCCCTCCCCCTAAAAGCCCAAAGTTCTTCACGGCATTCGGTGCTGTTTTAGTTGTCATGTTACCCATACAGTTTTTTACAAAAGTCTTATCATTGTGCAGTGTATGTTTATGAAACTGAAGATAGTTACATTCAATCATGTTTGTCTTGATCACACATTCAGGCTATATGTGTCTGAGGATGAATTAACTTCACATAGTTTGCTATCGGAACTGACATATTTAACTCTTGCCACCTTTATCATTTCATCTTAATGTATTTTGGGCTTAAAAATAAAATGGGGATTGTTCTTGAAGGAGCTTAATGTTATTGTTAAATTTTTTTTCTGAAGGGTATTTCAAAAAGGGGGATTTCCCAGGTTACCAGACAGTCAAAGTTCTTGATGTTTTGAATAATTTGTCAAATTTGCTCCATCTGTCTTTAAATACCTCTGTGATTAGAATCCCTTTTTTAAAAAAAGAAAAAAAGATTCACCAGCATACTGTGTTTCTGTGTTTCAGAGCTGCTGTATTTGTTGAAAGTTGAGCTGAGTGTCCTCCTCCCAAACAGTATACACTGTTCTGCCTTGCTTCTTTTTAATCACGTTTTTTTTTGTTTTTTTTGTCTGTGTGCTTATGTGTGTGTGTGGATGCGTGATGGAGAGGAAAGAAGAAGTCTTTTAATTTTGCTGGATTCATTCTTTAGTTTTAGTTTGTGACTATGTACAGATCTGAGATGGGTGGCATGGTGAATGGATGAGCTGAAAGTTTACATAGAGTCCTAAGATAGCACATTTATCTGAAGAGAAATTGTCAAAATAAAGCCTTTTTTTCCTGTATCTATAAATAAGCATTTGTATGATTAAATTAACACTGAAACAAGGTTTGCATTGGTTAGTTGTCTTTTTTCCTGTTTTTTTTTCTATTTTCAGGAAAGAAGGAACATTTCGAACATATTTAGATATTCTGTTACTTTATGTGATCTTAAAATAAAAATGTTGTTGCCATTGCATATATTGTAGGCCCACTTCTAGTATTTATTTATCATTGATGACTAATTCATTCATAGAAATCATATTAATCATGTGACATGGTATTAGATTAGATTAGCTACAATTATACAGACATAGGCTTTCATTTGGCACTCCTTTAATAGATTTTGCTGACAGGTTTTTTTTTTTTTATTATTCTTCGTCCTCTTTTATTGGGAAATCTGAAATAATTGTGAAAAGACAGAAACCGGGAATCTACAGGGAATCTTTCCAACATTTCTTAGACAGTACGTCGCTCTTTCAGAAAAGCAACGGTTTAACGACGAGTCCATGTCCTGCTTTGTCCCGGCTCAAGTTTCTTTCTAGGGAATCAAAGAATTTGGTTATAAAATGAGACGGGCACCATTCCAAACTGACATTTACAAAACAAATGGCACCTTTTAAAGGATGCTAGCTAATCTGAACTCCTTGACTGACAAAATGATTTAAGCACGTATGAACTTGAACATTATTTTAGATATGAATGAATTATGAACTCTATAATGTCACTCTCCTTGTCCAGAGTGTTGACATATCAGATATCACCATTAGTCACTCTCTAATATGCAAAACATAGTTACACAGCTATTTCTGCAAAAGTGTTAACCATTATCTATACGCAGAGATCATATTCATGATCTACAATGTATTCTAAACTGAAAAATAATGAAAACCTGTTTTTTTGCACTCTGAGGGAATCTTTCTGACATTTATGAGACAGATGTTGCCTCTTTCAAAAATGCACTGGTCCATAACTTATGAGGTATTCAACTGTGAGCCATGGAGGGCCGAGGGTATGTAGGTTGCCAATAACCAAAAAAAGGCTGCACCAGGTGATTTCACTGATAAGCACACCTTCAACCAGAGAAGAGGATCTAATCAGTGAGCTCACCTGCTGAAGTCTTTTGTTCTAACGAAAACCTGCATACTCCCGGTCCCTCCATGGCACACAGCCACTGATGTTTGTCTCTGTTTAGGGTCGGTTCGGGTTCAAGTGGAATTAATGAAAAGATATCAATCTTTCACCCATATGCAGATCATAGTTTCCACATAAATGTTGACTATAAAATGCCTGCAGGCTCAGAAATATTCAAATTGCCAACTCTGTTTGTTTAGGGATGGTATATTTGACTGTTTCGGGAGTCATTTGTACTCTTGTGATTTATCTTGATTCACTAAAAAGATAAAGGGTCAGTAGGGATTATTTATAGGGTCAGTAGGGATTATACCACATGTTTATATTAGATACATATAGATTATACCACACCTTGCACTGGTAGATTTTCAAAGAAAATATGCAACCAGGAGCAAGTTCACATTCAACTTTGTTTATTTATATAGCCCTTTATCACAAGCATGTGTCAGAGGACTTTACAGAGAATGAGCCTAACTAGATCTAACTTATCAAAAATCAGTGGTGAACAAAATTATATAGTACGACAAACATAGCAAAAAGCAAGACAGACAAGAGCAGATTTTAGCAAACAGACAAAACAACCTACCTATTCTACATAGCCTAGCCCACCCAGCACCACCAGCCTTAGACCCTCATTGCACACAAGGAAAAACTCAGAAGAAAAAACCTTGGTAGGAAAAAAAAAAAAATGGAAGAAACCTTGGGTGGGCCAAGGTGAGGAGGGAGGAGCTGTTTTTAAACATCCGCATAAATACATTTCTTCCACTAAAAGAATTGCCAAGTAGGAATATTTAGCCGTTATAAATAAATAACATCAGCTGAATTTAAATGAACTGAATTGAAGTGATTGATACTGGGCCATGCAGTTTTTACTATCTTTAAATGCTGTCATTCTATCATATGGTACATGCCCCGGGGGAGAATAGAGTAAATCATGAATACAGGTATATGTAGGTGTGTGTGTGTGTGTGTGTGTGTGTGTGTGTGTGTGTGTGTGTGTGAGCGTCTGGGTGTGATGTATGTGTGCATGCAGGTGATGAAAACCAAGGTAATTATTTGAATGGGTTTGTACAGACATTGTGTGACAGGGTAACTAAGAACAAATATTGACTTTAGCTTGCACTGTAGATTGTGTAAACCTCATATCGTATCTCAGATCTCCCACAGCACTTGAGTCAATAGGTTTTGTTTTGTTTGATAACTGCCCATCATCTCTGTCAAGTCAAATAGGCCTCGCTTGACACTTGGAAAATATAAAAAGTGAAGGAATGAAACAGGAGTAGGGCAGCTTCTTGCACTTGGAAAACAATAAACAAAATATTATATATAGTAAAAAAAAAACCATTCCTTTGCTTGTGAGAGTTGGATGATTTTTGGTAACTTTGGTGACTTAAGCAGGTAGAGAAAATGAATGAATGTCTGTATCTGTTTACAATTACTTAAATAAGATGATGAGCGAAGAAGTGTCTGCTGTGAGACAGTAGGAAAACGCTTGAGGCAAATCAAAACGTTTAATTTTAGAATCTCTTCCTCGGATCATTATCAGAAAGGATTTGAATGAAGCGCTCCATGATGTGATGCCTCTGGCAATGCATGTCAAACAAAAACCACAGACCAAACATATAGCGGTTCTACAGATATTTTTTCATTCCTTCAGCTGATTCGTGCAATTAATGATGAGACACATTAGTCTTGGTGACAGTGATGGTAGCTTTATATCAGCTATTCAAGGTCAGATATTAATTGTTTAAAAGATGACTCTTCACAGTGACTCATTCGGTAAAATATGGGCCACATATGTGAAGAGAAGGGACTTCCTCAATGGCTCTATAGGGCAGATCAGTGCTGAGAAGGGGCTAGTCAAGTGCAGCAGTCAAACATGCTGGAGACAGGGAGCCGCCTTGTGCCTCCACACACCATATGGCTGATAGGCTGCCTCTGCCTTCTGCCTCGAAAGTATCAATGTGATTAGATTAGGGATTTTATTTGTCTGGGTGGGAACCCTGTAAGTATCATAAACGACAAGCAACGTGAGCCAAACATTTTGTAGAGGGACGGCTCAGAGCATCACACACTCAGTTTAGAGTTGCACACACACACACACACACACACACACAAACATATATTTCATTAAAAATCTGCCTACATTTGGGGAGAACCAGTCCATGCCACGTCTACCTGGAACATCTGTGGTACATTTGACTTATTTTCCCTACTTTGGGACACTGTGCTACTCATACATTGGTATCTGGCCTCATATGCTGCCTGTAGCACTTAAAGATGCACATTACATTCATGTGTTTCTGCATTTGAGAATATTGCCAGTTTGATTATGATCTGGAAGACAACACACCTGCACACCTGCCTTGGAAAAATAACTCCTGGGTCCATATACAAATTAATTAGCAGCACACTTGAGAATGGTTCTTGGAGATTGCCAAGACCCAAAGTAAATTTTTCAGTGTCCTAATTTGATCATAATCTTACCCAAGCAAGTGCAAGCAATATGAATGCAACTAGTGGGGAAACTCATGTTAGTTTAAAACCAATATATGAGCATTTTTGTTTTGTTTGATCCTGTGGTAATCATGAAAACAGATTCATACATTTGTCAGTTTTTTTAAATTTTTGTACTTTTTGCCATCTCATTGGGATCTGTTCCACACACAGTGTGTGCAATAACATTATAATCAGCTCATAACTTATTATAGCCTCATCTCAACGCTGTGTTGAGATAGACTGCTGCAAAATGTTATTAATCAGGATAATCAGTGCTTATGTCTGCATATCATGACAATGTGATCTTATTACAGGATCTTAAACCTGGAAAAGTCATGGAATTTTAAAATTGTATTTTCGAGGCCTGGAGAAGTTAGCTCTATGTCTATCTGGATGCCCCAACTGTGCTGGGTGTCTTCTTCTTCTTGGGATTTATCGGCATTATAATGCAGAAGTGTATTGAGGAGTCAGCCTGGCAAAATCAATACAGACTTGCAACTCGACTTGAACACATGATTTACTGTGGACTGGATCCCTATGACTTCAAAGACCTGTTTTGATAGTTCTCCTTTGCCTGAGAGGTCAAACATTGAACTTTGTGTTTTTCCAGTTACAGTTCCAACTCCACTTGGAACCAAAACCAAACCAACAGCCATTCAGGACACAACAGAGATTACTGCCTAAAAACTCATGTCTTGCCTCTAGACATCACGCAGCTGCAGAGACAGTTAAAGCTGCAGTACGCGATTTTTTGCCTTGAGGCAGGAAGTGTATTTTTTTTTTTTTTTGGCATTTTTATGCTTTATTTGAGAGATATAGTGAGAGAGAGACAGGAAGGTATGGGAGAAAGAGCGAGGGGAGGACATGCAGCAAAGGACCACGGGTCGGATTCAAACCCGGGTCGCTACGGAAAGGCCTGAGCCAAATGGTACACGCCCTACTCGGTGAGCCACCAGGGCGCCCCAGGCAGGAAGCGTATTGTTAATCCCCCTCATGTGATGAAGTTCCTGCCCCAACACTTGTCACTTAAATTGAAAAGCAGCCTACCTTCAAACGGTATCAAACCTGTGGTGGACGTAATCGGCGTCTATAAAGCACAACACTGAAGAAGCAGCCGGTGAACGCAGGCAATCTGCAATTAAAACTACAATTGCACTAGAGACGCTACACCTGTGCTGCTTGCATATAATGTAAATTAAGAGTCACAAAGGAAGGTGTCACACATGGCAGTCATGTTTTATAAAGTGGAAAGAGGCTGATTGAGTCTGACCTGTATACTGTGATTATAGTGCAAGTCTGTGAAAGGTTTTGTAGTGTAAGTCTGTCGCTCATAGCCTATAGCCAACTAGTAAAACAGATCCACCTCCTGCCAAATCCTGCAACTGTAGTTGGAAAAAACACAATATCCGTACCAGATAGTCGTTTTGTATGACCAGTTGGCTCATCCCTAGTGTTTACAAGCCCGTGAGAGTCTGTCTCCATGGCTACAGATACTTCCTCATTGGGACTGGGGGGCTTTTATCAGAAGACGACACATCAAAGCAGCGGGTCGGTCACCAACACAAAACAACAATGATATAACAATCACTATGTTGGTCATCTACTACATGGAATTATAATATGCTAAAACACAAATACTGGAAAGCCTAATTAGAACATCAACAATAAAACACATTGCTAAAACATCAAGTGCAAGGCATCATGGGACGTTGCTTGAAAAGAGTCCGTGCCGAGTCTGACACATAAAAGAAGGGGTCAGCTGTAACCCGGTGATAAATTTGAATGGTTTAGTGAAGCTATGTGCTCATGGAAGGGACTTTTGTCAGGATTGCCTGGTTGGAGCATGTGTTATGAACACAGGTGGGACCCAAACGCAGGACACGGACAGGGTGGTGTGGGTAAGGAAAAGGTTTTATTATAAGGGAAGGAGTGGGGCTTGGCGTGAACGTGGAATGAAGGGAAGCGTGGCAGGCAGGGGTAGCTTGGAGGCTAGGAGGTTGCTGGCAGGCAGGCAGGCAGGGAGACAAGCAGGAAGACAGGTAGGCGGGTGATGATCCTGGGGCACAAGAGAGGAAACATGAAGAGACACTGGGAGCTCTAACTATAGTAGACTGGCCTTGAAGCGTAACTACCACTGAGGTTGAAACAACAATCTGGCGAAGAATGGTTGAAGAGCCGGGGTAGATATACTGCAGGTAGATGAGCTGATGAGAGGCAGGTGAGCAGAGTGGGAGAGGTGATGAGCCGATTACAGACGTGTGTGCAGGATGAGAAGAGCCGCGAGCCAGGAGAACAAGGAAGGGAGACCACGCCCACGCCAATACACACACACACACACACACACACACACAAACATAGACAGAGAGAGAGAGACAGACAGGGGAGCACTGGGAACACAGGGAAGGGGAAACACAAGGAAACACTAGGGAATCTTCTGGGGGTACGGCCAGGGCCGTTACAGCATCTTAGTTATATATTATATGATAAAAAAAAAAAATTCTCATTCATAAGATAAGATAGGATAAGATAAGATAAGAAATCACTTTATTAATTTGGGTGCCACCGCAGCAACTGGCAGAACATTACCAGGGAAAAATAAGTACAGAAGATAATAAAGAGAAGAGGTAATAAGATAAAAAAAATAAATAAAGGTAATGTACATAATATAAAACTGTAGAGACAAGAAGATTCAGAACATTCACTTGCAGAAAATGACAACTGGTCAAAATACAAAAAAATACACAATCTCATTATACACTGAATAATGCAAATTAAACAAGTTTCTACCCACAAAAACAACAACAGTCAACAGTCGGTTCTGTGGAATAACCCTGATTCTTTATCACAGCATTGATGCGTCTTGGCTTGCTCTCCACCAGTCCCTCACATTCTTTCTGGCTGACTTTCTCCCACTCCTTTCAACAGTTCAAACAACAGGCAATAGCTGGGATGCCTTGAAGAGAGGTTTGGGAACCACTGGTAAAGAAAAATACAGATATTCATAAAAATATGGGGAGGTCTATTCATTTTTACAGGGGAGTGTAGGTGGGATGCCAGAATTTTCTCCTGGTGGCTTAATACAATGAAACAATTTTAATGTTAGGTTAGTTCATAGTTTGTTTTTGTTTTTTTCCATTTCAATCAGTTGGGCTTCTGTATGAATGCTTGTACTGGATTGTTGCATCACATCTTGTGTATTGGTAAATGCATATCTTAAGTCCAGATCCCAGTCACTACTTCCTCTCCATCCAATAAGTGTTGCATCAAACTTCAGTCTTCTAATGGAAGAGCAAACACAGAACTCCCCTTCTACTTAAAACAAATGCAGACAGTATAATATAAGGAGTCAAGGGTAATGCAAACCGTATGCAAACATCCTCCTTTTGTTTTTAGGCTAATTGTCATCTTTTTCCTTATTGATATTTTTTCATTTGATTCCTGTTTTACCAGAAAATGTTGTGTATAGGCCTACCTCTATCTAGACAAACTTTTACTGTTTTTACTTTATGTCATGTTTTATTACAGCTGCTTCTCCATAGGCTAATAACATTGTGTTTATATACTTGATACTAGTACTTAAAGTACTTAAATAAGTACTTAAATACATAATTTAATCTTTTGAACTTGTGTGAACTTGAACTTTTGTGTTTTTTTATACATTCTTGCTAAGCACATTTCGACATATAGAAAAGTATAGAAAAATAGAAAAGCGCATATTTCGTTTTTATTAACAAAAGCAAACACACACACACACAAACTAGATCATTCCAAGTGATACCTTGGAATATGATATGATGAATGATATCTCCTACATGCTGCTCTGCTCTGTTATATAACATACTATATTATATATTGAGGTTGCCCTTGCACACACACACTCATTCACACACACCTACACACACACACAAACACACACACACACAGACTAGATCATTCCAAGTGATACCTATGTGTTGCGGTTGCCCTTGCAACACACACACACACACACACACACACACACATTAAATCATTCCAAGTGATATCTAGGAATATGATGTGATGAATGATATCTCCTACACGCTACTCTAGTCTGTTATATAACATACTATGCTATGTGTTGCGGTTGCCCTTGCATCACTTTTTTTTTTTTTTTTTTACATCTGCAGGAACAGGCTTGTCTGTGCCTCTGTTTTTAAATGTTACACACCCAGCATGACACACAGCGTGGCACAGATACTGGCACAGATACTGGCATTGATCAGGTAATGGCTCTTCAGTAGAACTAGGAATAATAACAGTGGAATGACAGTGCTGTTTAAACTGACACATTACCCTAAATTACATACTCATGTGCAGAGTGTCAGGAATTAGTAAGATGTAATTTATTCACTGGTAAAGAATAGAACTCTCTGAATATTTTTTTCAGTAGTAGTTACATTTTTTTCAGTGTAATATTTCCCATGCATCAAAAGAATTTTGGATAATTTGTTATAGTTTAATGATTCATAATGTACACTTCAATCAGAAACAGGCATATACACATGAAAATTGCCATGATTAACTTTATTGTTCACCACATATAATTGAAACAGAAGTTGAATGCATCACATTTCTCCAGAGGTAATTTCAGAGCTGAAAGCTTAATTTCCTTCTGGAGAGTCATAACCAACATAAGAGAAGATGAGTCACTTTATAGTCATATTCTTCTTTATATGTCATATTCTAACAACCTGACAGCAACTTGCTCAGAGTATTCACATTGAGGTCAACTATGGGTGTTTGTTGACTTTAATAAAACAACTCAGACAAGCGTGCCATTGACACCTGTAAGGGATTACTTTCATAAAGACAATAAAAACCTCACATACACCTGCACTATCATTACTCACATCAAAAAACAGTGGATCAGTTTCATATTTAACTTCTAGTCTGTTAGTTTGTCTTCCCAACCCATTGTATTTCAGCCATGAGAATGTTATTCTAGAGGCAAGAAAAAGGTCAAACACCTCATCTATAGCTGAAGAAACTGCCATGCAAATTTTGTCAATGGATTGGATGTGGCTAAAGCCCAAAGCAAACAGTTTCACAATAAACAAATTCTCTTAAGAAATCTGTAATTATTTATTTTAATGAGAAAACCCTTTAACAATATTTCAGTATATTTAATTTGAATTATGAGGTGGTTTAGTTGTGTATCATGTCATAAAGTGCAAATCTGTTTGTAATTCAAAGTGTGCACACGCCACCACACACAAAGGAACGCATACACATGCACACACACATATGCACAAATGAATGCCTATATGCACGTGCACACACAAACACACATTCATATCAAATTTCAGCGTTCTTGGTTTGATTTGGTGTGTCTTCAAACACTCAGAAACTAAAGCCTTGACGCAGTTTGTGCACACCCTCGCTGTATCTCACAATTAGTCCATTCAAACTGTGACCGGCGATATGAAACGCTCAGCTCTTGCATTGAAAATAAAGAATGGAAAATACATTCTGGAACTGCAAGATTCTGAATCAACAGGTTTAATCAACGGGTGCTATCAGACGTTTGGTCATTTATTGACTTATGGAGCAAACAAAAAATGCAGGATTAATGGGAAAGATAAGATGTAGTCTCAAAGTATTCTTTTCATTTTGGGAGGTTATGCCATGTTTTGCCAATGACAAGCATTTTTGTGAAAGCCTTTTCACAAACACCTGTCACTTCTATGCTTTTGACAAAAGCACTTTGTTGAAACATGCTTAAACTATGCAAAACCTGTCCTCTAAAAGATTCAGTTTTTCACTAGAATGCATTTCGACTAGCCTAAGGCTTCTCATTTGTTGCACTTACGGAAAGAAAATTGCGTCATGACAGAAATTTTCAGACAATTGTACCTGCACAAAGATTCACTAACTGTAATTAAAGGCAATGAATTAACCGTTTCAAAGGTGTGGTGTGGTGGTATAAGGACACCGGGCGTCTCTTTCAAAATTGAAGTCAGTGTTGTACAATAATGTGCACTGATAGAGATCTCAATACCACTGACTGCTCCCCTCCTCCACCCCCCTGCAGTTGTTATTTATAGTGATGAAATAATCTCAATCAACCATGCAACGGAAGGTCAGGTACAACAGCCTTGTGAACAACATGCTAATAATCTGCCGTAAACGGTTCAATTGCTTTGTGCTGGTGGTTCCCAGTGTTTTGGGAACTTGGTTTGGAAATGTGGGTTGTCTCATAACCAGAAAAGGCTAACAAATTGATGGGGTATTTGGTTCATTCACAGGTTAGTAATGACATGCATCCCCATCTGTCATGTTATAAATTGTGAAGGCTTCATATGCATCTTTTACAGAATTGTTTCAAACATATAGAGCTATGGACTTTGGTTTTAATGATGAATCTGTAAAAGATATGACAAAAGAACACAAAAGTCCTTTCTTTCTCTTCTCTTTGGTTGCGCCAACATAAGAATAAGAATAAAGAACAAAGCATTTCATTCAGTATATTTTTTTTCTCAACTAAATTATCATTAAAACAAACAAAAATTTTACTGCTCAAAAAAAAAAAAAAAAAAACGTTTAGTCATTTGTCTCCTGTCTCTCATCACTTTGAATTGGTTGGCAACTAACCAGTAATATCTACTGAGCAAAACTGTAGCACACACATACACACACACACACACACACACACACACACCTACACACACACACACACACACACACACACACACACACACACACACACACACACACACCCACACACAGGGTTGTGTGCATAAGCAAACACAACTGCCCTATAAATGTTAATTGCAGTCAATGGTGCTGGAATTCCTTTGCTCTCACTCACTCAGCCACTTAGCCACTCTCCCTCTCAGTCGGTACACACCCCCCAGCAGGTGCTTTCACTGATATTCTGAGTTTGCAGTTGTGCTTTAGGCTGTGGCTTTCAGGCTTTTTGTAATTCTACCAAAGACGGTCCAAGGCCACAGGCTGAGGCTCTACAACAGCTATCAGGGGGGAAATCAATTGAAGGGTGCCCGCTGCCTGCTGCACCTCCATCCTCAGGTGACACCCGGGTCTCCCGTCCGAGCTGAGCGTGGGTCCAGTCTGCCCCAGGACAAGAGGTCACTGCGCCAGATCTCCTGCCGTCCCATCAGCACTCAGTTTTTGCCTCTGCCTGTGGTTGGCCATCTCGAGCGCAGAGCATCTTTGCCTAGGTAAGAAGAAGACATCCCCTTAGGCAATGTCTCATATACTGTATATGCTGCTTAATGCTCAAAGTGTGACGATTTGACAATTCTTGCTTGCTTGTTCACAATATATGTGATTTGGAAGGAGTAGTTTTCATGATTTATAGGAGATTAAAATTGTCTGACACTGGTGGTTTGGTCCAGTACATTGCATTTACATTACATTACATTTACAATTTACATTTTACTGCTTTACATGAGTAGGCTACACATGTTTTCCTTTTCCTCCATAAAACTGCAAATGTTTAAATAGCACAACAGTTCAACCAATGTTATGCTTGTCTGTCACGGATGTCGATAAAGTGGCGGCATCATCTTACACTTTCAAGACAAATAAAAGTGTCTTCTTTGGATGCCAGTTTACCTGGTAAGATTAATGACAGCTCATAAATTTCATCATTATAATTTGTATGCAGACCTGAAGCTTCGATTGAAAATAGAATTAATAATCTGATTTACAAGTCTGATTTTTGTTCAATAGTAATTATCAAAACACAACTGTGGTATAGTTTCCCATTTTTTATTTTTGTTTCGTTGTTGTGTTTGGTTACAGTGGTAAACAAGTGGCTTGTCATTGGCGGGTTGATAAATATGAATTATGAAAAGGCCATATATGTCTTGGAAAAGCTTTGATGCCAAAAACTATGATCAATAGATATGTACAGGCATCATTAAAACAAACCCACGGGGGATGAATTATGATTTCACTTAGTGGAACGCATTGGCTGCTTCCCAAACAAAACTATAACATGCCTCCCGCCTCTGATGAGAGAGATTAAGGCACAGGTACATCGTTACCCTCTCGTTCAAAAATATATCATCACTCTTTTAGTTACACTTTAAAGTCAAAATTGGAAGCTTCTTGTCCGTAGAGTACACTGTAAAACTGCTTCATGCACTTGACACATCCGGAATACATCACACACTTCTGTCAGGTTATGTAAGTAATGCACTTAAGAGGAAATGCTACTGAGCTTTAGAATTCATTTGCACCATTTATTTGTCAAACAACTCCGTCACTATTGACCCATAAGGCCAGGCATGAGGGAGTGCAATTTGTCTGGTCCTCTCATCTGCAATGTTATTACTATTATTAAAAAAAACCTGCTCTGTCTGATCTTACAATCAGATGATACGTCTAATCCCACTGTTCCAGCCCATGCCTTAGGCTCCAGCTCATTATCTTCATCATCTCTACAATTTTCTCTAAAAAAAAAGGTCTATTTCCACAATCATCATGATATACTACCAACGTTCAGGTCCAAACTCAAAACTCAGGTATAAAGTTATAAACTATAATAAACTATAAAATATATATCACATAAACTATGATTCTAAACTACGGCCAAAATGAACTAATTTGGACCAGCAATAAAGCATTTACAATGATTTAGTGTCTCAGAGGGTATTGGCCCAATGCCATTGCACCTGACTAATAGGAGAAATGAGTCATCTTTTGAGTCACGAAGGGCACCAACATCCCCTGTTGACAGTTAATATAGGAAATTGGCCCTGGGAAAAAAAAAAGAGAGAATTTTATGGATACCAAATGGGGTGGGGCTAGGGTCTTTAAACAACACTAAACAGTAAATAGCGATGAAAGTAGAAGACACTACAAGAACAGTTAAAGAAAGTGCTATTCATAATAGAAGTTAGAAGTCTCTTTAAGGTCTAAACAATAGGCCACTCTTACACACATTGTGATATACGTGTAAATATTTCAATATTTGATTTAACATCTGTTTTAGGCATTTATGATGTGAACGGAGCTCATATTTTGCACCTGGTCCTGTCAGTTTTGCCATAAAAAGGTCTAAGAGGGTCGAAGGGCTGCAGTAGGTTAAAGCTATCCACATCGTTTCCTTCAGCCAGCAGATGCTGGTGGGTATTATCTTCCCAGCACAGTCATATTGAGCAAGGAGCTCAAACTGCTTCTTTCTCCTTGGTGTTGGAACAATGACTTCCTTAGTTGGTCCAAGTTTCCCATGAGAAACAATAACAAAGAAAGAAATCTCCCTTTAAACCTCACTCCGTCGCTCACACAGCAAACAGTCACGCCTGGCTATATACACTTCTTTAACTCCAGACTCAAACAATGGAGCCCTTTTCTGTGATGAGCACAGGCTGAGTGCTTGGCGAATATTTTGGTGACCATTAGATAGATGTCCTCATATCTCACCGATGACCTTTTTTTTTCAACTATGACTGAACCATACAAGTTAAACATCGTTGTGAAAGACCGGACTCTTGGTGGTTTTAATTACCACTGAAGAGAAATCACTACTCATTAACTTTAACCTAAACACTTTTGGTCGGTTTCTGTGACAGAACTGATTCAGCCACAGTGATTAATAGGTTAGTAGGTTAATTTCAAGCTAGTTTGACTCGATCGGTCTGTCACTTATACCTCTTTCATTTGTAAGGGAAGGTTTGGAAGTGTGGAAATATCCTGATAGATCTCAAGTATCACAAGCTGTTCACATGACTAATGCCAACTCAGGAAGTTTAGCAAAGATAACTCCCTATCACACAGCCAACATGTTTTCCCAGAGAAAATGAAATGCAAAGGTAGTTCTTAGTTTAGTTTAATTTAATTTTGTTTAGTTATTTGCATATAAAAATGACAAAACATATACATATAGATAGCACAACTAAGAACAAATAAAAACAAAGGAAGATTATAAAAACAAAAAACTGACCTCAAATAAAAAAGAAACCACCAAAAAAAAAACCAAGATGACAAAGGCAAAACACAACAGAATTTCTCTCGTTTTTGGTGTCAAACTGAGAGACCAAGAATGCAGAAGAAAGATGGTTACCAGGGAGGACGCCTGCATGGAGGGACTCCTTTGACTGAGTGTCAAAGGCTGACTTTGCTGAGTAAATGGAGCAAGCTCTAATTCTCCTAAAATGAATATCAGCGTCTTGACCAAACTCATTTAGAGATCAGTCAGGGTCTTAATCCCTCTCCCTGGGGTGTGTGTTTGTGTCTTTTTCTTCTTCCCCCTCTACCTTTTGGAAAAAGGTAATATGGCTAAATTTGCTTTGCTAATGGGCTTAGCGCAAGCTGTTACAGAGCAGAGTTGACACGCAGCAGTCAGGCTGGGATGCCAGTGGCTTTTAATCTGACTCCTGATGGAGAGAATGGGAGGGAGGGTTATAGTTTACGAGAAGTTGGGAGATAAAAGGAAGAATGGGGGGTTGAGGACCAAGGACGAGAAAGGGAACTTCTTTGTGAAAAGATAACTTCATTTTAACTTTGGGGAAGTTTGGTAAGAAGTTTCCCCTGTCCGCATCGGAGGAGAGAAAGGATAATAGAGAAAGGATATTGCATAAAGTAGCCTTGTCTCAATGGCATTCAAATTTGGTTACAGCCTTATAAACTAATGTGTCCATAAACAATCAGAGATGATAGGTGTGAAATATTAACATTAACTGGATTAATGTTAAACTTTATCCTCCCACATGATCTTGGTTGATGGGTGTAGTCTATTGTTTTAGCAGTTTTATGAGACTTTAATTTCTTTGCGTCTCCTGACAAATAAAGCCATGACTCTCGCTGAACATGTGCTTTGTGAGAGCACACTTCCTTTACTGGGGCATCAGTCACAACCACTGATAACCTGGTGTGTGTGACAGCAATATGTGCCTTCCCATATGCCAGCTGTGACAGGTACACCTTGTGTGTGCCTTAAGTGAGCTCACCCTGAGATTATGACACTAGTGCTACAGCTGACATCCATAAATATCCACTTATGACGGCAATTTCCTGTAAAGAGAGATTGTCCCTGTGATGGACTGCACACACCATGAGACAGAAACAAAAAGCAGTTCTGACAAAGAAGATATTTGACACA
Source organism: Centroberyx affinis (assembly GCF_046629955.1). Taxonomy (NCBI): domain Eukaryota; kingdom Metazoa; phylum Chordata; class Actinopteri; order Beryciformes; family Berycidae; genus Centroberyx; species Centroberyx affinis. The sequence continues at coordinate 225,175 of NW_027281845.1, forward strand.
AGTATGTCCTGAAAAAGCCTGCACACCTATTAGTCTAATCTTCATGAAGCAGACAACCAGGCTGCTCTCGGTCGTACTACACTTTGTGCTCGCTCTTCTCCACATTATCTAACTTCCATTTGATTAAAAACTCCAGCTGACAGTGGAGACAGAGGGCTGCAGAGACGGCACCTTGAAAGCCAAGGCAGGCGGCGGAGTTGGTTCAGGTCTCAATACAAGTCACCTACCCCCAAGCCTTCTGCCATTCTGGGCCACTGACCCACAAATAAGAGACTCAGTCAAATCCATTTTGCCCCATGCCTGTTGGCGCTGTGTGTTAACTCTCTTAAGGGTCATTTCCCCAGTATCTTCATTTGGTTTGGAGCTCATTTATAGAGCTTCGACCAACACAGTCTCACCTCAGTTCTCAACTACTCACCGCACATTACGAAAAGGATTCTCGCCTGAAGCTACTCTGATGGAGTTTCTTACAATACTAAAACCACTGCTTGTTTAGCAGCCAGGGAATTGCACATAAAGGAATTGTTATAAAAGGTATCGTAATTTTGACTTAAAGCATACGTTAATTTTAATCAAAGTAACATTGTATTGTGCTTGAATTTTGCAAAATATTGTCAGAGGATTATACTTGATAAGTGAACTCCCATCAACTGCTATTACAAGATATTGATTCTAGTAATATATTTGTCTTCATAAGAACTCTGTAAATGTTTTATAGGCGACAATACTTTGGTGGCATAGTTGGACAATAATGAATTGTTTCTCAGTGTTAGAAGTACTTACTGAAACCAAATATTACTTATTAAATTATGCTACACTTGACTATACATATGGCTTTGCTTTAAAAGTAAACGTCTGAAGTTTGCATGGATAGTGATTCATGGAATGATTCATGGAATAATGTTAATATACTCTTCTTTCTCCCTTTTCTCCAGGTACCAGCTATGTCAAATCCAGTAGGCTGTTTATCAGAAGGCACAGCGTATGGATCCAGGATGGGGCTGACAGAGGGTTCCCTTGCCATCCTGGAGCTGGACAGGGGCTCTGGAGAAACCTGGGACATGGGGGAGACCAAGCCAAGCGTGGAAGCCCTGGAGCGCAGCATGCCGAGCCTCTACCTCTCCTGCTTCGACATGCTCCTCACTGAGGACGCCGCCTGGCTGGTCAAAGTATCAGAGGCATCCCCGACCTTGGCCGTGCCCACGTCCCGCATGGAGCCGCGGGAGGAGCCTGAGCAGTGTCCCGTTATCGATAGTCAGGGACAGGGACTCTCTCCTGGGCTGGAGGGGCAGGAGGAAGAGCGCTCTCTGGAGCAGGTGCAGAGCATGGTGGTGGGAGAGGTGCTGAAGGACATCGAAACGGCCTGCAAGCTGCTCAACATCACCCCAGGTAAGCAGTCTTTCACCACCACCACCGCCCGTGCTACTGCAGGGTTTGTCATCCTTGAGAAGGGTGGTAACGGGCGGTTAAGTATTAAGGCATATACTGGACAAAGAAATAAAATTTCAGAGTACACAAAGCATTGCTCATTTCAAAACCATCCAAAAGTGTTGTCCGTTATTTGCATGTAAAGGGATATTGATTCAGAGCTACTTAAACTACTGGATACTACTCCCAGAATCAACAGATATTTGTGTGGACAGAGCAGAAAGATGACAGATCTCTTGAATAATGTCCTTACTGACGCAAGTCATGTTTGCCTGCTCCAGGATCTGTTTAATCCTGACCTTTGCATGAGTTCTCCTGGATTTTGACAGTGATGGTTGTTTCCTGCCAATAGACGTGTACACAGACTCAAGGGCGAGGTCTTTCCAACTGGCAAAGCAAACATAGAAGCCAGTATGTATTATAAGGCCTCTAGCTGTCATAAATCCCCAATCCTCTATTCTCCTGCGTAGGGTCATGGTGTACACTCCATTTACCCCTCCTATTAAAAGCATGATTTACTTAGGGCTTCAGTAAACCTGTTATATATAAAAGTAACAGAACATAACACATATGTAAGTAGCCGCAAACATTGGGAAATTAACTGACTTAACTTGACTCATTATGAGTTATGACTGATTTCGATCTCAGTGGGAGAATGACCCTAAACCAGGCAACATTTGGTGTTTTCTCACCATTTTCAGTTCTCATTCATATTGTGTGTGTTTTTGTTTTCCCAGACCCTACAGAGTGGAACACAGGAAATGTTCAGAAGTGGCTGCTGTGGACAGAACATCTGTACAGATTGCCCCAGGCGGGCAAAGCCTTCCAGGAGCTCACCGGAAAGGACCTGTGTGCCATGAGCGAGGAGGAGTTTCGCCAGCGCTCCCCCCAATGTGGAGACACACTGCATGCACACCTGGACATATGGAAGTCAGGTGTGTGATATTTACTCGACAAGGTTAACAAGTTCACTAGCTTACTGTGCCGGCTTTATTGCCTGACTTTTGGCTATTTTGAATTCTTGAATTTTTTGTTTTTTTTCTGACTTTTCTTTTTTTTCTTACACTATACCAATAAATGCATTGTTTGTGTGGGTGTGTATATGTGTGCATGCATGGGTGGGAGTAAGAGGGGTAATCAATGGAATTTGTGGATGTATCTTTAGCTTTTCTAAATTAAACATTGATTCTCTTTCTCTCTCTGTCTCTCTTTCTCTCGCTCTCTCTCTCTCCAGCTGCCTGGATGAAAGAGAGGTGTTCCGTTGGGGACACCAAAGTTACAGGTAAGTTTGGTTTTCTTATACCACACAAAAACAATCATGACAATAACTGTAATAACTGTAATAAAAATAGTATTCATAGTTCCCAAGTTCCCCAGTTAGTCATTACTATTCTTACACAGTTTAACTACAGGCTGCTGGGTATTATTGCTTCCCATAATAGGTTGTGAATAGTACTTGTTTTCAAAAAATGATTCATCTTTAATCTGTTCTGTTGCCTATCATACAGGATTTTGGCTTTCAAGCAAATCAAGTACTTGCTTTGTGCATGTCCTAACATGAATGACCTGCTCATGTAGGGCCTCCCTTATCTTTTAGGTCCCTGTGCATGAGTCTTATGTTCCTCTGTGGATTACTACCCGTAACCATACGGTCCAATGTTGTTTGTTGTGTAGGTGGCGAGGAGCTTTGGTCCGAGGCAGATTCCTCCTGTTCAGGCCAGCCTATTCACCTGTGGCAGTTCCTGAGGGAGCTGCTGCTGAAACCACACAACTATGGACGCTGCATCCGCTGGCTCAATAAAGAGAAAGGTATTCTAATTTTTATATACCATACAGCTGCATCTCCATGCATTTAATCCAGACCATTCTTAGCCATCCACATATCAACAGACAACATTACATTAGCAGGCACTTTTGTCCAAAGTGACTTACAATTCGTACATTTTGTCAATAGTAGTCAAACTGACCGTATAGATGTGCTGAATTTTTAGAGTTATATGCTTTACTGAAAGTGTGACAAACTACAATTTTGCGTCTAAAATGTATGCAACATAGAACTGGAGGATAAATCTCCTCACTGCTCTCCACAGGGCCACACATGCTAAAAATGTATGCACCCATTAAGCCAAATGAAATGTCTTGTCATTTCTAAACAGCAGATCTCATGTTATCTCATTCAGGTATTTTTAAAATCGAAGACTCCGCTCATGTGGCGAGGCTGTGGGGCCTGAGGAAGAACCGTCCCGCTATGAACTACGACAAGCTGAGCCGCTCCATACGTCAGTACTACAAGAAGGGCATCATCCGCAAGCCCGACGTGTCTCAGAGACTGGTGTACCAGTTCGTTCACCCGGTGTGAGGAGGACAGTGGAGGACGAGGAGGAGATGGAAGCCTACAAAGTAAAAGGACACACTATCACACCATGCACTTGAACGCCTAAGCCCAAGTTGAAAAGGGGTTTTAAAAAAGCAAAACTGACTGGGAACACGTGCACTGACCAACCCCAATGGTACACACTGCCACTGCCAACACTGAAGTATCAGCTGGCAAGGTGCGTGTATGAAGGCTTATTTGTACATGGCCAAGAGGAAGAAGAAACAAAACAGTGTGGCTCTTGATGCTTATTCCTGCTACAGAATGAAACAACCAAATATATAAAAAAAGAAAAAGAAAACAAAAACAGAAATGAACTGCCTTGTCATTTGCATGATCTGCCTGTCTACTTTATGCCTTTGTCTTTTACTTTTAACCATTTATACTGAAAAGTTAGACCTGATGGCTATCGCACCCTCCAGGGAAACACCCATTGCCCACAGCCACGTTTGTTTTGTCTGTTGGCTGCTTGCATCTTAACCTCCATCTGTATACTGCATGTGTTTGACTTAGAGCTTGTTTTCCTCCCACCATTGAGAATGTGGTTACGATTGTTTTACTTCCCTTTGGGTTTGGTCCTGGCTGTTGTCCAAATAGTCAAACAGCTCACTTTTTACATCAATCACTTGATATGGCACACGTTTGATCTTGTCCAAAAGAAGGAGATTTTAGCACAGTGGTTCTCAACGTGGGGTCCGGGGACCAGCAGGGGCCCTTGAGGGGCTTCCAGCAAATTGATGTATTATTAAACCATTATTTCATTTACAAGAAGTATGCAGAAGAATGACTATTTTGGTCATAGTTTCACTGTTATCTCCCTACCTACAGTACAGATACTCATGGAATTGTGGACAAAATCATATCTAACAAAAATATACTTAGATTTATGTACGAGAGACAAAATCTCATTAAATGGGGGTCCGTGACCCTAATGTGTAGCCTACTACTTTTGGGGTCCTTGATATAAAAAAGGATGAGAATCGCTGTTTTAGAAGTTTGCTGAATCTGGATCCAAGGGTGAAAACTTGTGATCCGTTCATCCTTAACCTACTGTGACTGTGCTGATAAATAAAACTTGATGAAGAGTGATACATTCCCTAAAGACTGTGTTACTGCTGAGAATCCGACATCTTATGCTTTCAACTCTGGTTTATACTGTTATACATTGCCTCTTGCTGTTTTACACTCACTTGGTTCATAAGTTTGTGGGGGATTTGACTCTTGATATCTTAATACAGCTCTGGAAGGCGACCCAAACCTTACATAGGCAATTGAATCTGGTTACTGGTGACCTCTAGTGGCAGGATCCATTCTTATACATCTGAAGTGACCCAGTGGGCCACAGCAGATGGGTGAGTCTCAAAAACCATCTGGTTGACCGCAAACATCTTCTTGCTTTTAGTCTTTCTTAAATTAGATTAAGAGGTGAGGAAGCTCAGAGGTTGTCACAGTCAGATCTTCTGTTCAAATTAGTTTAAAGGGGAACACTGCTCAGTTTAGGTATTTATGTAAATATGTGATTTCTATGGTCTAAGATAATCCAATCAATATTTGTGAACAACTGAAGAACTCTGTCCCAATCCCAGAAACCAGAGAACAAAGACTCAAACTTATCATGTCATCAGGTATAAAGTCTGGAGGTGCTCCATGGACTATGACTGCTGAGACTGATTTCACGAGAAGGCTTGTTTGAGATTTTATACACATTAATTTAATTCTATTATATAGTGTTGTCACTTTAGAAAATGTACTGCTTATCCTCAGAAACCCCCCCGGCTTCTCTCTATCTTTCCCAATTCATTCTGTAAGGAATAGCTGCCATCTTAACACCTGATGATGTCACAAGTTTGAATCTTATTTCTTTGGTTTGAGTTGTTCATTTCCACTATTATAGCTCAGGCTGCCCAGAACCATAGAAATAACATCTTGAAACTCCTAAATTGAGTGGTGTTCCTTGTCACATGATCAAATGAAAGTTATGACATGAAAGGAGGGAGAGGAATTGAGGAAAAATCTTTAGAAATCCACTGCATTCATGCATTCATCGTGTCTTACTTCTGATTTCCATACATTGTATCATTCTATTTTTCTTCTCTGGTCACAGCTTGGAATGGGTAAGGTATAAAAAGCCATCCCAGTGTTTTTAAAACAAATCCAACTCATTGTGAACTGTTGCACCATAGCTGTGTGCCTCGACTTAAGTGTCACTCCTGCACTTATGTGTCAAGCTGAGAGTTGACAACATTGACATATGTGCCTCAGAGTTTTCAGATGACATCTTTTATTTTTGTTTATGCAGATGAACAGGCACTACAGTTTGGAAATTACAGCACTATGCTAAAAAAAAAAAAAAAAAAAAAGACAGACAGACTTCTAAAAGACCTCTAAAATTTTTCCACAACATTGCAGACCAATGTTTCCCGCATCTGTTACAGACAGAAAAAAAAAAAGGATTTTAAGCATTTTTGAATATTATTTACCATCCTTTAGTGTATCACAGGAGTTTCACAGTGAATGCCATAGTTGTACCTTCACACATTACCGCATAAATTACAGGATCATAGATATAAATTGATTAGCACATGTTTACGGCACACTTGTAAACAACCCCATTCTGGTTCAAATGCATTACGTGATGGTTACGGGTGAAGGTAAGTTAAGACAGTTACGACTGCACTCTTTGAATTCATATTACTGCCAGACAATGGGCCTCTGTGTTGCGTCAGTGTGTAAACTGAGCTGGATAAGCCAGAGTCAGATTCTGTGTAAGCAAACTCTCTTTCACTTTGTTGACTGTGACAGTTGAGTGTCATTTGAGTGGTGGGTGGTAGACCTAGATAAGGCAATATTTGCTTAACCACTCAGAGAGCACAACACTAGTTTAAAAAGCAGATAAAAGCATATACACCATACAAAATGATGTTACAGTGAGAGACAAGTCTGTCCCACCGCCTCCCGGATAACTCAAAATGAACTTCTTGCAGAGGAAAAGGCAATTGTCTCATCAATATTTCAGAGGCAGATCCTCTTTCTGCTTTTCTCGTTGCAGCTTTCTCTGCCTGTGTCAGTAAGAGAACACCCTCTCCTCCGCCTCTGAGAACAGTAGGGGTATAGTATTCACCAACTCCCGTGGTTACTAGGAGTAACAAACCAATCTCACATAACACGTACTGTACTGCCACATGCAGTCCTAATCTTGGTTTGTATGTAGTTTGATTTAGATTTACTCATTAAGAAAAAAAGATTTAAGTGTAAAGAATCTACATATGATACAGCCTGCATTTGGTAAACAGTAAAATAGACAAATATTGATTGACTACGTTACGCAATGCAAATCAATGGCATCAGATCTCAACCTGAAAGACTTTTCATTTAATTAAGAAATTGTCGATAATTTGGTCAAAACAAATGCAGGCCATGCTCTGGATCAGTTTGGGTTAAGTTGAGATGAGCTGTAAACAGCGTATGGGAACATCAGCATGCACATACACTCAGAGAGAGAGGAGTCGGAGGCTCATGATGCCACGTTCACTGTCATTCACTCTACTGTAGTAAACAAGAACAAGTCTCATTGATTGCAGAAATAAAAAATACAACCTTGGGTGTAAATTGAAGCTCATCTTCATACAAAACAGCTACGAGTTTACATTTCCAGGCAGGTTTTGTCCATGGCATCCACATTATTAACACAGTTTACATGTAAAGACAAAAAGAAAAAGAGAAATGCAAGTGAGGGGTAGTAGCAATGACAGGCACATTGTTCTAGATGGGCTTGACGGTGGAGGTTAACGTAAAAAATCCTTGCAGTGTTTGGGAGAGTACACATTACTATTCCAATGAGCTCAGCTGAGTGACTGTGGTCTTTATTGAGGGTGAGCTGTCGTTTATCCTGTTTCAAAATGTAAATTGAGTGGCTGATAACACATGCTGCGGTATGGACGGATATCAGGAAAACAATAAAATGCATTTATGCTCAACATGTAAGTATTTCACAAAGAAAGGGAAACCCAACACTGTATTCAATGCAAAAAAGACTGTACAAGCATCCAGACTGTAAAAAAGAAAACATCATCAAAATATATACATGGAATGCACAATGCATAGCTCATTCTTGCTATCCAGGCAAAACTTACTATACCATATCAATGTTATTATGTGAGAACATACTGTATGGCATATCAGCTTCATAACTGAAATTACACACAAAATATACTAAAATGTTTTCCTTCAGTTGCAGGATGTTGTAATATTGATGCGGTATTTGCACATGGTTTTGAGAAGATGTGGTCCCAAACCCAAAATACAGACTGACATGTTATTTCTTCTCTGATGGGTTATGAACAAGTGCTGAGATGAAGACAGCTCAATGTGCCTGACAGGAAGGGGAAGCTTTGCTCTGAAGTCTCTGGCAATGTGCAGTATGATTGGACGGTTCATTCTGGATTAGCCCTCCAATGAGGCAGCGTTCTCAGTACAAACAGCTAGATAGGCTCCACATAATTGGCTGGGTAAAGACCCAGCTGGCCGCTGTCCAGGCGGCCTTTACACCAGCCCTGCTCGTCCTCCTCCTCCAGCTTGGTCAGCTCGTCCCCTGTAGCAAAGGGAGGAGACACAAAATAGTAGCAGGGTGAGATAATCACATCTCAAAACACTCAAATCATTCCATTTTATTTCATTGGTAGTTAAATGTCTTGTTTTTTAGATTTACTATGTACTTTATACTGTTTATTAATTACATTTTGGTTATTCTGTTTTGTAAAGCGCTTTCAAAATATGTTTTTAGAAAAGCTGCTACATACATAAAGATTATTATTATTATGTGAAACAAAACATAACTACTGTAATACAGTGTAGATCCTGGCATGGACTCTGTAGCTGCCAACAAGAACAATATCTCTGTGCATGGACACTATGTACCCAGCTTGAGAGAACAATACACCAGCAGGAATTTCACAAATGCATGATCAAAGTACTTGACAAACGAACATTAATCATTAGCGGAATGGATGCTGGCATGATAAGGCAAATGCCACTGTTGGGCGACACTGTTGTCCAGAGCGACCAGTAGTGACTGAGCTGGTGAGGGTTCAGTGTCTTGGTCAAGGAGACTTGGCAGGACACAAGGGGTGCATCCCAAGTCTCTTAAATTGCATCCACGTTTCCCTCACTTGCGTCTTAGTCCCTCCCACCGAGGATGCATGGAGAGACGCAAGGAAACCATGCGAGGAGAGAGGAAACAAGGAAATATGTTTTTAGAGAAATGAGACGTCCTTTCCTCTGAAGCGCCATGTGAAGCGACGTCCGTTTCTGCATGACAAAACGGGTTGTGGATGAAATAAACGTAATTTAGGTTCCCCATGTTCTTGCATTAACGTTATATATCAAAAAGCATAACATAACGGGCATTTACACTTGTACTGTTTCTCTGCCATCTCGTTCAAATTTGCCAGATGTAGGGGCGGAGAATTGACGTCATGGCGTTCAGCTGAAAGTCTTCCGGGAAGGCTGCTCTCGTGTCTCCTCGCTCATAGCTCCTCAGAGATCCCTCCTCGCTCCTCGCTCCTCCCTCCTCGGAGCAGAAATAAGAGCTTTGGGACGACCTTCAAAATGACGGACCAGAACGACTTCCGGTTCCAGCGAGGATCGAGGAGCGAGGAAATATCAAATAAGAGACTTGGGATGCACCCCAGGCCTTTTGATGGACACACTGGCTACTGCAGGGATCAAACCTGTGACCCAGGCGTCACGCTCACCTGCTTTGAAGCTGAGCTCGTCCTGCTCTTGGCCGTCGTAGTCGTACAGCGCTCTCACCCTCACACCTTTCCCCACGTCCTCGTCGAAGGGGTTGGTCCCTCCGTTGGTGTCGTTGCCTGAGTTGGGGGCCGTCTGGTCCTCGTCTGACCATTCTGTGGAGGCTGTGAAGGCTTGGTTCTTCTCATAGCTGCTGACACTGAGGAGGAAACATCCAGCAGTACATTAACACTCAGCAACACATCACCCATCTTTACAGAAAACTAACATGACTAGATATTCCTGCTATTCTTACTCCTCCTACATCTACTACTACTGCTACTGCCACTACTGTTACTACTATTATTGCTACTACTATTACTGCTACTACTACTATGACCATTTCTACTACTACTACTAATACTACTACTGCTATTATTACTATTAGTTCTACTGCTGCTACTACTACTACTCCTGTTACTACTACTACTACTGTTACTACTACTACTGCTACTATTGCTATTAGTTCTACTGCAGCTACTGCTACTACTATTACTACTACTACTACTACTACCACCACCACTACTGCTACTATTACTATTACTACTACAACTACTACTACTACTCACATTACTTCTACTACTACTACTACTACTACTACTACTATCACTACCACTAATAATAATAATTCATTTGTGGAACATTTTTCAAAAGTTACATAATACATAGAAGAAAGAAGAAATACATAGAAGTATTATGCAATTTCAGTCAGGAAGACTACTTATCATTCATTCTTTCATGCTTTCTCTTTTCCCAATCAGAGTTGGTGAACACTTTCCCTGTTTTTCCAGAGAACCAATCAGAGTTAGCCGTCACTTCCCTCTCTTTTTCAAAGAGCCAATCGTCTAAGTGACGGGAGTATATACAAGTCACCCACTATGCTATTGCCCTTCTCTCAGATCTATGCCGTATGCTGCTGTCATTCCAGTCGCTGTGCTTACCTTCGTCCCTCCGTCACCCCATTACCACCAATGTCCAGGCTCCAGAGGAACTCCCCAGGGGGACTTCCTAATTCCTACGTCTATCCTGTATGTACTCCTAACTTCACGAATGGGAGGAGTTCCTCCATGGAGCTTACGCCAAAGTTTACATCTTGTTTCATGTCATGAATAAAGTTTTTCATTCGAGCATTCATCCTAGTCTCTCCTGATTGAAATGCTATCAAGAAATAAATAAATAGTGATCAGACCCCTTTAAATGCAGGAAGACATCAATCGGCACATATCCTAATAGAAACTACTCTGATTATCAGTATTTTGAGTGTGGCAGGGTGTTCATTCTTACCTTCCCCGGTCTCCAGCCTGAGCATGGTCTACTGCTTGAGTGACATTAGTCAGCATGACTCCATCATTGGCCTTCTTTGCCTTTTCTTTCTTACTGATGTTATGGGAAAGATCTGGGTTGTACTCCTGCAGAACAGGGGACAAAACTTTGTTAATTAATTAACTTGTTGATTTTTTGCTGCACGATACGCTGTCCTATCCTAAGTCTCACCCAACATAAAAATATTGCAACTGATTTTTATAAGACATTTTTTCTTAGTGACTTTCTTGACTAAAATTTACAAATGAATTTGTCTCAGTTATGCAGTATGTTTCACAGTATATGCAACAATAGTACATGCATCACTTTGTGAATTGCTACTGCTTATTATGTCAATGATAGTGTGTCTGTACCTCAAACTGTGGCCAGTTCATATGCATGCCGGGGCCATGGTTGTTGCTGAACCACTTCAGATCTTCCTGTGGGCTGGCTGATGTGATGACGTGTTCAAGATCTCCGTACACCGTGGCATAACTTTGGAAAGACAGCAAGGATTTACAGTATGGGTAATGATCAGGTGGGGACTGGCAGTGAGTGTGCGTGTGCATTTACATGAGCAGGCAAGCACATGCAGATGTGTTTTTTTTTTTTAAATGTCCCGCACCTTTGGTCCTCTGTGAGGTTGAGGTGGCGTTTGACGTCCAACAGCACCTCCCTGAGGAAGCTCAGCCTCCTCTCTTCAAACTGCTGGCACTGGTCAAACACCTGCTCCATGTTCTCCATGTACTGCGGGGTGCACTTACTCAGCTCATCCAGAGCCTTCTCATACTTTTCCTTGGCCTAGGTTGGAACAAAGACACAAACAACACACTCTTAATGCCTTGACAAACATGATGTCTATGTGATAGCTTACTAATGTGGTGATTAGATAAATGAGGAATAATTAATGTTACAGTGAGGCATTTTCAGTGCATATATGGCTGTTTTATGGTCAGCTGGATGTGAATCCTATTAACCTTGGTTAAAGGACAATAAATTTGTATTCCAGCACGAGAAAGAAGAATGTCTTTCGAGGGTGAAGGCCAAGGCAGTCAAGTCATCAAAAAAGGCTCGGGGGACCAGAGTCCACTTTACCACAGACAAGCTAATGCTGATGGAGGGAGGGAGGGACATAAGAGCAGAGAGGGGGTGGGCGGGCCATGCAGTCACACATTAACCATGCTACACTGCCTTCAGCTACGTTGCCTTCACAACACTCGGCACAGAGAATCCAGCTCCACAGTCTGCATCTTAAAATAGCCTGGGAGTTGATTTGATTTCCTCTTGGCTTGATTGCAGTGAATGGCTCTTGCATATTGATGATCCCACAGCCTGTGTAATCATGACAGGCGTCCCCCTGGTCAGAGCTGCAGGGTCCGATGTGCTCACCTTCTGTGAATCCTGTTTGCACTTGTCAACTTTCTCGTGGAGCTTCTTCTGCTGGTCAGCTGTGACAGACGCCTCTCCCTTGCCGTTGGCCTCTCTGGTGGACGCCAGCTTCTCCTCTTTGCACGCTATGTGGTAGGACTTCTTGGCAGCCTCAAGCTGAGGGGCGAGATGATAGGAATAAATTCAAATCGATGGAAGAAAACCTCTTTTCATTGATGATACTTGTTAGGTGAATCAAATGAGAAATGCTATTGTTATTTACTGACCATAAACAAAGCTGGCCTTTTTAGAATGTTTTATATTCTATAAAATTATTAAATGATTAATGATTGGAACAGGAAATACAACATGATAAAAATTTTCTCAGAAAATCTCAAGTTGATCATATAGGATTCCTGTTAATTGTAGAAAAATGTTGCATATTATTTTAGGTATTTTTGCAGATTCTCTTATCCAGAGTGACTTAAAATGAGTGCAGAGGTAGGAGTTCAGTGACTTCAGTGACACTTCAGCACATGGCTGTTGATAGATACATCAGTTGCTGTGAGGATTGAAAGTTGAAGTCTCTCTAACAACTAGACCCTGTTGTCCATGGACGGGATGTTAAAAAGTGCCCACCCCTCACCTCTTTTAGCTTTTTGGCCCATGGTTTCTGGGCCTTCTTGAAGCCCTCGTCCGCCTCTTTGGTTTCCTTGAATCCTCCCATCATCTGTTTGTGGTAGGAGTCTTTCTGCCAGTTCTTCACCTTCTCAAAGTCCTCGTTGATCAGGTTGTTCCTCACTTCCTGGTGAAGCTCGCTCACCTTCTCTGCCTCCGTCATCACCGCTGTCCAGGCCCGCTCGACTGTGCCATACTGGGGACCTGATGGTGGGATGGAGGGAGAGGAAGACACTGATGCACGGACATATCAAGTTAAGTGATTTTATATTGTATCCAGATTTATCAATCTCATTTTAGGATTTTTTTAAAGTGAAATCATCTTCCTGCTCTGGCAGATAATTTTAACAAATCTGTCTTTTTTTTCAGGACAATACATCTTGTTTCAGGACATTTACTTGGTAAAAGTGAAATTGTCTTGGAGACAGTTTCAAGATTTTCTTCACTGTTTTATGATGATTTCTTGAAAGAAGTCATATTGGCATGTATGAAGTGAAATGTATTGAAACCAGCAAGATTATCTGCCTGTGCAGTGAGATAATTTGACTAAAAATATCATGATTTAAGTGTGATAAATTTGGAAACAAGATAACATCAATTGACAACTTGTAATTCTTGTAGTATAGACAGTAGACTCTACATTCAGCATTCTATCACTATGCCCATTCAGGCAGCATTGAATACAGTCTGGATGCAGCTGTAGAGAGGGATGGTGAGAGAGTGGATGGCACCGAAATCAGTGACCTGGCCAGTTGAACACAAAAAAACATGCACAAAGATTTTATGACAAAACACATGCAGACTTTCACAATATGAGTGTATAACACGCTTTACCTTTTTCTACCAGCTGTCTCCATCTCTTGGACCAGTCGGTCAGCTGCTGTGCATACGCTTTTTCAATTTTGGCACGTTCCTGGATACAGTTCATCAGGTCATTGCAGAGCCTGTGGCCATCGTCGATCCGCTTCACTGTACGTTTGTAGTTCCCCACCTTTCACAGAAACAATGGGTCAGGGTACATTAATTAGATTCACTATTAATTAGACCAGTTGGGGGTCAGGACCCCCAAGGAGGTCGTGAGATAATTTGGGGGGATCGCAAGATGACTTATGAGACTGAATAAAAAAGTATATATTTATTTGTATAGAAGAAATATAGTAGAAATTTGTCAGATTTTTCTCAAATTTTTGCTTTTCTCTTGTGAAGTACTGAGTAGTTTTCAGCCTCTTGGCCTCCTCTAATAATTAATCAAATGAAACAACCTGAAAAGGGAAAATCGGGGTCACAAGCCAAAAAGGTTGAGGACCTCTGAATTAAATCACCACTTACACCTACTCAAATCAAAGGAACTGCACTTAAAGCTACACTAGGCAGCTTCACATGGTGGCAGCTCCAAATGACAGCAAAAAGGTAACGGTTTGAAATAATTTGAACTTCAATCCCCAGAAATAATGTAACGTCACTAAACTGCACATGGCACGCTCATGTTTACCAACCTGGTTTGTCTGTGATCACTTTATACCAAATGAAACCAAAGGGATGAGAGAGGCAAAATAACTAACGTTGGTGAGTCCAGCTTTCTCTGGGCGGAACGCTCGCTTACAGCTGCTTAGGTGACAGTTTTGCAATTTGCTCTTAAATTTCAATGTGTCACTTGCTGTGGTTGGCTAAGTGTGTATACCTGACATCAGAATTAAATTTAGAATGAATCTACATGGTCTCTCTCTGTTGCAGACCCACTTTGTGATTTAGGATTATTTATGTTTTTTTTTTAACATAAATCTTGCCATCTCCACCTTTAAAAATCTAAAAGATGCAGAAATGTACAGGTGCCAGCTGGTTTCACGTCGGCATAAAAATATCTGCTATGCTAATAAATTAAACAATAACAAAAAAGGGACAATATTTTATGAATGATTGTCATGGCTGACATACTGCAATAAAGATTTTTCATTATAATCTTGACAAGACTTTAATAATGTGCCGCTGCTGTCCTAATGATCAAGCAGCGAGGTGCCACCTTAAAAGGGAACTCTGCTCTCAGCCTGCAGGGATGTGGACCTGATGCATCGATTGGGCAGGAGGGAACAGCAGGGAAGGGGCTTGTGCTGATGCACATGGAGTTATGTAATGGAAGTAGGGGGTGTGTTAATGTCAGATAATTTATGACTCTCCATGGACACTGGAGCAGCAACCTCCTAGAGAGCTGTATAATATGATAGCTTTGCCCAGAGACAGAGCCACAGAGAGACAAAGAGAGACAAAGAGTGAGAGAGAGAGAGAGAGAGAGAGACAGAGAGAGAGAAAGAGAGAGAAAGAGAGAGAGGGGGAGACTCAAATCCCTTATTTCTTACTGCATCAATTTCACACCTTTGTGACAGAGAAAAAGGGACTGCATTACACCTTGCATCTCTAGCGTTCTGCTGAATGCGTAATAGATGGTTACCTATACCTCACCCTGAAAATGACACTCGACAAATCTTGAATGTCTACTAAATGGAAACCTCCCCGGGACAAACGATTGTATTCTACACCAGCCCTCTGCCTCAGCAGCCAGCCGAGTCAGCTATCAGCAGGCAGCACTGCAGCAGCCACTACTGTAATGCAGTGAGTGACTGTGATGTAGTGACTGTGTGCTGAAAGCAGGCACCTTCGCTGGTTCGGCTGCTTCCTGAACGCCCTGCCTGGCTGATGAGACATGATGAGGATAAAGTGCAGCTAAGTGCGAGTGGCAATGGCGCATAAACCCTGAACCCATGAAATGACAACGCTTCTTTTCTCTCTAAAAGATCCACTGAGCTTCCTTCAGCCCATCCATCATGCAGTCCTTTCACTGGTGAAAACCAGAAGCAGGGAAGGTTACTGTATGTCTGCACTCTAGGCTGCACTTTCATCTTCTGACAGTTATCTGCTAATTGATTGCAAGCTGCAGCATCAATGGTGTCATAGCAATAGCCTGAACATACAGCAATATTAGCATGATATATGATAATATTGCTAACAATCAATGTTCTGGGAAATTTAAGTTGAGGCAAACCTTTTCTTTGTGACAAGCTGCCAACCTATGGCGATCAGTGTCAGCAATTACCAGCTCTCATACATAATGAATGGACTTCTGTTAACTTGTTGCTCAAATTACTTGGCGTGTGGGTGCTTGGTAAAGGTTGTGAGGTGACCTCATGGGAGAAACCCAGCACAACATGTTTTCATCCACATTAACCTGCCATCAGAAAGAGTACTTGCAAATACTTGGTTTAAACGTGGTGCTAAATGGTTTGTTTTAACCTACTTAGGTGTCAGATTGTAGTGCTTGCAACATTGGACAGTATAAGGAGTGCCAGAAATGTTAAACAATCACAGTAAAGCCCTATAAAATCTATGTATCATTCTTGTATGTGATTGACAACTTGCTTGACATGATCTGGACATACCTGATGTGGTTAACCCCACCTATCTGGTACTCCAAGCAACTACTATTTGGCAAAACTATGGGCCCAGTACAACTTGCAACTACTATTTGACATCTGTCTGCCTGTCATCCCTGTTTTTAAACACATGAGCTAAAAAGCAAGGTGACAGAAGTCAGGGAATCACTGTAAGAATCCTTAATATAGGAGTCCCTTGGAAACCCATACGGTGTAGCTGTCATACAGTAATTGGAGACACACAGCAAAATGCTTTTAATAAGCTGGAGAGCCTAATTATGCACTCCTGTTAAGAAAACCAGTAAAACAACTTCATCTTCAAAGGCCAGGTCATTCAGTCTCACCTCCCAGGGCAGCTAGGTTCATTGAGAGTTCATCACTTGGCAGCGTCACTTCCCAGTTACATTTAATCTGTAAAGGCTGTGCCATGCTGTCTCACCTCCCAGAAGCTGTCTGTGGTCTCCTCCTGGCTGGCGGACTCGTCGTAGGCTCCAGACATGGTCCCAGATTTGGCAGAGTGGCTTCAGGCTGTGGCGGTCTGCAGCAGAGTAACGCTCCTCATGCACTGTAGGGGAACACAAGCACAGAGGAGTGTAAACACAGGGACTGTGAGCATCGTGATCACAGGGAGACGTGACAGGCATAATCATTCAGATGAAAATGACATTTTTAGAAGTTATGTATCTGGTCATAGTCTGCCAAAATGTAGCTGTATACGGTTTCTCTGGCTGTATTCACTAAAACAACATGGATGTCATCTGCTTTTAACACTAAACAGCATGATGTAATGATGCTGATATTCAATACAAGCCTTTACATTGTTACTTTGAATACTTATATGGTTTGAGCCCATTACCCTACAGATTAAGTGCTGCTTTTTGTGGCTCATGTCACCAGAACATCGCGGTCTTAATATAGATGTCAACAGATGTTTTGCTCATACTCTCATAATACCAACAAATGTTGTACCATGGTTTTCAAAGTGGATGTAAGATACTTATGTAACCAGAAAAAGGCACGACAAATGAGGAGTTTATACAACATGTTTACAAAATGATTGACCACACAATTATAGTACTTTTTAAAGGATAGCAGGTAACTTGAGTCCTCGGTTGACAAAGTAATTTTTATAGACCATTTATTTTAAAGATATTGAATGATGAACATCAGGTAGTCATTTTTCTCCCAAAATGGACATACAGTGTTTAGGAAATTGACTCTTCAAATATAACTAATAGTCCTAAAATTGTAAGAACTATAATACCAAGCTGCACAATATGCAAGTACATATAAGGTACATAAGGCTAACCCTCCATTCCATACACTTGAATCAGATAATCAGTTACTTGTTACTGTTTAATAGTGCTACTTGATTTGAGCATATCTGGGTCTGAGTTCATCTCATTGTCAGCCTCTCTAACATGTGAAGTTCCCCAGAGATCGATTCTTTGTCCGATTTGATTTTCATATTATTTGTCGCTTTAGGTGAATCTCCTACTCCCTATTTTCCTTCAGTTTTGTCTATCCCTTGGTGTAGACTCAAATCAAATTTTGTCAGATCAGCTGACTCCATATTTATTTTCAAAAGGCATCTAAAAACACCTCTTTCAAAGGGCTTTTAATCAGCATAATAATGTACTTTTAATTGAAATGTTTGTATATCTTGTCTGTATATGTGCTTGCTGTTTAAATGGTTGATTGTTTGCTCTATTAAGCACTTTTTAATGCTTTTATTATTATTCTTATTTTTTTGTTCTTTTCTGTGTGAAAAAAGTCAAGTTTGAAAGGTGCTTTACAAATAAAGTTTACTTACAATCCCCCTCATAACCTGAGTGCTTCCGGCTATTGTCTCCACTCCCCTGAGATGACTTTGTCAATAGATTTGCTGATGACTGGCTATTAATTTTCGGTGGCACTCACCCAACCTCTGTCAGATTACTGTGTTCTAATTGCAGTGTAATCTTCCTCCATCTAATAGCTGTGGCATAGCTAATGATGACACCCGTGCTGAAATGAGGGCACAAAATGTCTCCCAATGTGAAAAGAGGACTAAAGGAAAACACAAAGTGCTATCATGTGAGCAACGTGGTCCAGAGGCTGAAAACTAAAAGCTGAAACTCCCGCAGAGATGATCAATACAAATGAGAGCCTGGCGATGCAGGGTTTCTGAGTCAATTCACAAAATCAAAACACTATTTCTATCAATCTATCTATCTATCTATCTATCCATACATCCATATATAGACAGATATAGATAGAGACATAGACCTATCCTCATAGGGACAGTTAGCAACATTGCCACCTTCAGTGACTGCTTGCTTGTTTGTTCAATTAAAACTAATAGTACAGAACATTACATACCATTCCAGTTATATCAGCCATACAGCACAGGGGCCAATTCCAATAAAATCACCTGCACCTCCATTACAACTAAAAGTGAATAGTGGCAAATAGGATATTTCTATACTAGATAACGAGCCCAGCAACACACCAGCACCGTTCCCTGGACCTGAAACTGTGGCCTGTATAAACATTTTCTTAGTCGATTAGCAGTTTGCGGGGACTCATCTTGAGAACAAGAGGGCAGCTAATTGACTACAGACCTTCACGAGGAAAAAAGGCAGACACAGGCTGAACACGGCAACATTAGCCCAGTGCTGCTGCAGCCTCATCAGAGCCTCGCTGACCTCCGCCGCACGGTTCGGTTCTCAGCCCACACTACACATTCACAAAGACAAATGCACACATACAGTACTCACACATTCTCAGTGGGGATATGACTTATATCAGACGGCACATAGCCTTAACTGTGTCCTGCTGAACACAGAGCTGCCAATGAGCACAGAGGAGAGCATGCTGAGATTAAGATTCTGGGTGGGAGGCAGTTAGCCTCTGCCACTGACATGTAGGCCTGTGTTTTACAGTGTCATAATTACAGACTGCCTCTCTGTTTGTTCTTATAATGTCTCATCCTCTCTAATTCCTGAAATATGAAAAAAAAACCTCCTTCGACTATATCTATTTAAATTGTATTCAGTTCCATTCAATAACGTTAATTGATACATGGATATCCCCTTGAAGTGATGTAGTCGTAAATAAAAAGGTGGGTAAACCATGACAGGTGCTGATTATCATGCGGCATCACAACCACCATTAAACAATAAGCAGTTAGAATCAGAAAAGCATTAATTTATGCTTTTTTATACTTGCCAGAGGGGCAAGTGTTTACATGTTCTGATGTCACTAAGAGACTGTAGGATTTTCATTAGGTCCAAATCAATCAATCAATCAATACTTTATTTGAACTGCCGTGTCTGAAATGCCAGCTGAAGGCCTGTAAGTTACTGCTCCTGCTGCGGTTATCTTGTAGTTGCATTGGAAGATTGAATTTTACCATTTCACATTTCTCTACATTTCAAATTGTGGAAGAGTTTGGCTAGCGAGTAGAAAATTAATTTCAAGTTCTCTGGTTTGATGATAAGGCAACTTGTGTCATTTTACAACATTAGATAGTTTGATTTAGGTTTTGTATATTATTCATTGGAAGTGGTCTTAATCCTTTATCAAGGATGCAACATTACAATAGTAGGCCATGCTAAGTGTATGTTAGCAGTAACATTAGTTGTTTAGTTGTAGTAGTGAGCTATTGTTGGTGATTTGAGTTTGTTACATTATTTTCCAGGATGCTCAGAGGTGGCAAGCATGTAACTAGCACTAAGCTAGTTTTCGCATGTTCCTATCCTTATATCCATTTGATAGTACTTACTTACTAATAATGATGTACAGTATATTAGGTGGATTTACCCTCTACTTTATCCCTGCCCTTGAGAGCGGGGCTGTCATTTACAGGTCTGCTCCAAGGACAATGTTAAGATGCTAAATACTGAACAAATATGAAAAAAAGAAAGATTCAAACACAACAATAACGCAGTTGTTGCTTTCTACGCAAGCCACAAAGTCTGAACTAATTGTCACTTTAAGTTATTTGTAAACTTAACCATAACCTCACCACAGATACACCTAACCCTATACTGTATATATGTGTCAGATTATATTGTATATGTTTGTGAATTTTCAGAGACAGAATTAACTATGGCTGAGCTTGATCAGAAAGTGAAAGAAAGGTTTAGTTTAGTTTTGCAATTTCCCCAAGGATAAAACGCTGAAGTTCTAAAACACAGAGATAAAAAAAAACAATGATAAATTACAAAAAGAAGAGGAAAGATACAAATGTGTGCAGGTGTGATAACAGCTCAAAACAAAAAAGAAAACACACAAACAAACCAACCAAAATCCAGATCAAGATGACAAGCAAACACCCAGCTGAATTGGATAACAGAGACTAAATGACAATAAGGAGGGAATCAGTATTTGGCTATACTCGTCTAGGGAAGCTGAAGCTAAAAACAGGTTTTTCTTGAGCCTGTATTGGCAAACAGGATATCAATAAATAGGTGGTATTGCGACAGAATTAAGTAAGGTGTTCTTCTGTGATGTTATATTGATGCGGGTCGAGATGTGAGGCAGAAAGGTCATTTCTGCTGTAGGGGTTGATAGAAAAACTAGAGTGCTGCTCTTTCGTCTGAGCAAGAAACAACCAATCTAACTCTGACACTGTACACTGCCTTTGCCTCTGTACCTTACACAGTGACACAGACAACGCTGAAACAATAGAAATGTTGTTCCTTTGTCGCCAATAGATTTCTGCAGCAAGTTAAACATGAAAATCACTTTATTTCACATGGCAAGACAGTTCAAGACACAGTAATAGACCGAGACGTTCCAGCTCAGTAGGGTATCTTTGTGTGGTCCATTCCAGCCGAGGCCACCAGCTGATTAGGGGTTGACGGTTAGAGAGGAGGAAGAGCAGTGCATCCACCTCATTGTCTCTCTATTAAGAAACACCTCACAAAACAAAGCAATGCTGTTGATGAAGGGTGAGGATGTAGGAAACAATAGAGAGAGAGAGAGAGAGAGAGAGAGAGCGAGAGAGAGAGAGAGAGAGAGAGAGAGAGAGGGGAGAGAGATGTGCTAGGGGGTCAGGGGGAGGGGTGGGAGCTGCATGGGTATTTGGGTCAACCATGGACCAATGGATGGAGCAACACTTTTGACAATGGAGGGGAGAGATGAAGTGGTAGAGGGGAGTGAGGCACTGACTCCAAAATCCGAAATCCAGTTAATCAAGGGCATTTCAACAGCAGTCCAACCTAAAAGCCTCAGTCAAAACGAATGCCTTGGCTTGGCTATAGAGCATGGAGTGTGCATGGAGAACGGGGTGTTTACCATGCTTGGTTAATCCATTAGCTACATGACGAGAGGGGGGCTTTTGTTCAGGATAGCCCTTGCTTAGCTCACAGAGAGGCTAGATAGCGGTGTGTGCAACCCACCTCCCATCACACACCACTGAAAAGCTTCTTCCACAAAAGTCTTCTTTTAGCAAAGCCAACAAGTACAGCTTGTGCAACATCTAAAATTCAGATAGAGCAGATCCAATGAGAATGAGCCTATATTTCTAAAAAAAAAAAGCACACAAGTACCTACCCACACACACAAAAAAAAAACATTAGCAGCAGCCTCCAAGGTTTAGTCACCATCACACCGCTTCGATTCATTCTTCAGTGATATGAAAGCAGAGCAGAGTTTCAGCCTCTTTTATCAGTGCAGCCTGCAGTCTCAACACTAAGATCCACATCCTCACAAACAAGCAATTGAGACTCAAGAGCATCGGGGGATCCCCATCCCTCTTAACCAAGCGCACAGGCTCCAAACCACAACTCCCAGCACAGCAAGCCAGACGCATCAACGGAGAGCATAAAAACCCCTCCGCTTAACCGAGACAAAGGGCGTCAATGCACCCAGAGAGAGGCAGAGCAACAAAAGCTTACCCCCAGTCCTCCATTAACGTGGCGGCTAAGGCTACAGCTTGGAGAAAGAGACACGTGGGCTCCTCCAGCACTCAGCCCCTCTCCTCCTCGCCTCCCCTCCCCTCCGATTATTTTTGTTCAGCGCAGCCTACCGCTCTCTCCGACTGACTGAGGGTGCATCAGCACACAGAGCAGGGAACAGGAGCTGGTCACTCTAATCTGTGATCTGAGATCTTCCTGCCTGGAGCGCTGTGTAGGAGCAATGTGTGTGTGTGTGTGTGTGTGTCTTTCTCAATGACCGAGGGATAATCCTGTGGTGTTTTGCTTGAATGGCTCAGACAGAGCAGGAGTCCAGAGACACAGAGAGGAGGGAGAGAGAAGGAGGGGGTTGGTGGGTGGGATGGTAAACCACAGGGACGGTGGCTGGTGCTTATGTACAGCATTGTGGATACTGTAGCATCTAGTGTGGATATGTTGTGAATCTTGAAGCAAGAGACAACAGGCGTTGATGAAAATACTGTGGTGGAACGGGTAAAGAATATGAATTGACCTGGTCAGAGGGTAGTAGAAAGGGGAGAGGAAAGAGAGCGAGGGCTTGTAGCTAAGTGGAAGTTGAAAAGCTTTAGCTGAGTTTCAATCCAAAATGATGTGGGATCCACCAGTTGAAAACTGTGACAGTTGATTGCTGTCATGAAAGTAGCACTCACTAGGGATTATTACTGATGTTATTTGTCATTTTCTTCTGCTAAAATAGATGTTTGGAAACAAATCCGATGCAGAGGCTTTCTACAATAATGGGAGGAGTGGCAGGGGGAGGAAGAGAAGACTGGAGGAGGAGAGCTGTGGGCGGTGGAAGGACAGGAAGTGTAGAGGTTTTGGTTCATTAAACAGATTACAAAAGAGGCCTCTGACTGACACTCCTATAGCACTGGAGTGAATGGAGACTCATTATGTCATCACAATACACCACAGATCCGTACTTCCTTTAAAAAACTCCATCAAAGGAAAGGTGGGGTGAGGAAGATCAAGCACATGGCAGAATTTGAGCATATGAGGCGTGGGAGTTGACCTTCAGCTAGATATAAGATGTTTTGAATATGCATGAGGGCCAGAGAGCAATGCCATGCTCTTGATATGGCAGCCATAAAAGACTAATAATAAACTATTAGTCAATCTATCATAAAATTCCAGAACAAAAGTTAAGATGTGTGTAGCAGCAGTTTAGAATCAGCAAATGACAAAATGCCAAAGCAAGGGTAACTAGCAATTAGCTGACACTCTTACACAGAGCAACTTAATAAATTCCTAAATTCCTAGATCATAAACATTACAAGCAAATAAAAAGTACCTATTGAGCCAAACTCCTCTGGCTATACTGTTTTTTGTCCTTACCACTAAACTAACATATCACTAACTAATAAGGAAACCATTTGTCCAGCCGTCTCCTTAGTTGACAGCACTAATTGTTAAGGTGCAAAGTCATTCAAATTCAAGAGGTGCATTCGAAAAATGAGAAAAACAATAGAGCTGAACGATTATGAAAAAATATCTAATTGCGATTATTTTGACTGATATTGCAATTGCGATATAATTTGCGATATTAGAGGGAATGATAATTTTTACATCATTATTCTCATTTTCATTGAAAAACGTATTAAAATGATTATGCTGTGATTTTTGTGGGGATCTGTACCAAACAAAGATGTTTTCTTAAGTCTGTAGAATATGATGTGTAGGCCAGGACATCTCTGCAGCACGACAATATTTAATTTTAAATGGTATTTTGACACATATTTCGCCATATTGCGATTTCGATAAAATTTTTATTAATTGATCAGCCCTAAAAAACAATATTCTAATAACAAAGCTGCCCTCAGATGATGAGGGAGGATGAGGGAGACTTCTGTCACCGCGTCAGCTGGAGCCCAAACACTCCGCCTCCCAGATTGGCATGGTGCAGGGCGAGCTGTCAGGGTGAGAGGAGACCCGGCCGACCGTGGAGAGCAGGTGGTTCAGAGCCGATGACTCCGTGTCTCTCTGCTGATTGATCATCTCTGTGTCGAGTGTTCAATTGAGTGGTGACCGGGGCAGGCGGGGTGGGGGCAGACAGGCCAGGAGGATGTAGTGACTGGCAGGGTGGGGATGATGATGATGAGGAGGAGGAGGAGGAAAAGGCCACAGCAGGAGCAACAGTAAAATTCCACTGCAGTGAAAGGACAGGCCCACAGTCCCATATGATGCTACAATATACTGGTGATTACGGAGGAGACACATAGATATTAGTGATAAAAAAATACTCTCTAGGATATCTGTCCCTTAGAGTCACAATGACTTTTACGCCTTGTTTTCTAATTCTCCTGATCATATCATACACCTATTTAACAAATTATATATTTAATGATGTATTTTTATATCCAAATCACATTACTTTTACTTGGAAAACAGCATATTTGTAGTGGTTACTTCATGCTGCATCAGAAGGCATACACAAAATTTCCAAACAGCACTATCACAGATTTTGTAAACAATCTCCTCCTCCACCCCTCCCATCATATAAAACCTGCAACTTCACAACTTTAAAAGTGACAACATGGTACTGCTGCAGTGCATTTTGGGTGTTCACCCGCAAAACAACCCTGTTTCCTTCTCCTAAGACACCATGGTTGCGTCTCAGTGGCTGGAATTTTATCCTTTTGAAGAATCCATTATTTGTGACAGCTCAAGATTATCCGCAAAGCATTTCACAGTGGATTGCTTCACCAACTACACAGTCTGCACTGGGCTTCACTGCCATGTTGGTTATGGTCCAACCTGCCTTCTTTTGAACAGTCTCTCTCCGTTTCAACCGGAAATCTGTTGAATTATGGAAGGAAGATACTATTGAAATGCAGTTTCCTTGTGACTCTAACGCAAAAATCAATACTATCAGGAAAATATACACTAATAGAAAAAGGTAGTTACTGAGTAGCCTATATTCTTTCAAAATGAGTCAAAGATAGCAGGCTGCAAAATGTTCATGCTGACTCTCCAGCCCAGCTTGATACGAAGTGAAATCAGAACAGCAGGCTAATTAAGTTGCACACCCCACACCCCTTGAGAAATTGTACCATTTGGTGAACTTTACTTCAAATGCAGTCTTGTAGAAAAGCGAACTTCTGCACAATTCTCCCTTTTTTGCCTCATGCACTCCTTCTAGAAAGCGCTCGTATGCTTTGGGAATTCCTCCTCTAACTCTCCATGGAAACAGGGGAGAAAATGATTTAAAGCCGGTTCTTCGTACTGAAGTTCTTGGCAAAAAAAAGACACTACAAAATAAAACAAAAGCTAATTTAAAAGGTATTCAAATAGGTCACTATTTTCCAGGCAAGTATCAAGCCACAGCAGGGTGGAGCATGGCAAACTGATGTAACCTTGTCAGACACAAAAAAATATATATATATATCTACTCTAGAACATGAACAAGAATGCCAGGCAGACATACAGTACATTAACCAGTGACTGGTTATTGGTGAGGCACTTTGAATAAAACCATAGAAGATATTTTGGGCATTTAATCGCTGGTTCAGGATTGCAGGTTCAATCCCTGGTATCAGCAGAGGCCAAACCCTCCACCGTGTCCTTGAGCCAGGATGCCTAACTTTCATGTATCAACTTGCTGCAAGAACAGACACTGAAATGTAGCTAACATTTGCTAAAATACTGTGAAATAACACAACAGGCAGTTGCTTGCAATCTATTTGTAGTTGTATCTATCTATCCTTGTGAAAAGCACTGTAACTTTCATGACAGAGCTACAAAATAAAGACACTGAAACACACGAGTGCACTCCTCTTCAGTGCATCCATCAAAATGTGTTTTGATATAAAAAAAGACTGCAGGAACAAAAACAACAGGAAAAGACTGCTGACATTTTCCAAAATAGGTGAGAGAAATTAGGCTGCACCTCAGGGAAAAGCAAGCAAGCAGTCTTACATCGTTCTCTGAAAACGTTTGCACCCTGACAAACAGTCAAACAGCAGCTTTCAGTGCTGTTTGAAAAATCAGCTAATTGGACAGAGGTCACTTGATATCCCACTTTACCTAAAACATCTCTGCATAAACACACACACACACACACACTAACACACAGCTACTGTATCTCTCACTAGAGCTGCCCACTGTCTTCTAAGCACAAACACTTGCGCTGAGATCTTGGCCACATTCGTCAAGTGCCGCATTTTTCCCCCCCCCTTTCCCTCAGGACAGAGTCTGCTGCTGCCCTCATCAGATTCAGCTCCTATATATAGAGCCAGATTCATCAATTATTCAGATCACTGAGTAAACAGATAGAGGAGATGACCAACCTCACTCACCTGGAGGACTCTTAAGGTTTGATCTAATCCCGTATCACTGTCAAGGTAATTGGATTATAAAACACGTAGATCGATACAAATGTGCACCACTATCTCACTATCCTGAGCAAGCACTTTCTGTGTAGTGTGTTTCACACCTTGAGCACAGCTGGGTGTTTACATCCAGGAGGACTGTGTCGCAAAACTCAATGCCAGCAGCTAATCTCAACAGCAAAGAACATAAACTGCAAACTATAAACTCTAGATCAATGTCCGAAGGCTTCATCTAAAATGTTATCTTATCCCTGACCTCAATGCACTGGACTCTAGCTTTCACAAACAGTAATATTACCACTAATGGTCGCTCTCCTAACAATTACAGGATGTACCCAACCCTGCAAAGCAATGTGGATATCCAGCCTATTTCTAGACCACAGACTAGATATTTATTTTTAGTTGCTTAGAGAAATGGGATTCAAACTCAAAAGGTTGCTGGTTTTAATCCTCAGACCACCTAGAAAGAGAATGGACGGCGAAAGTGAATCGGTAAAGCTCTCCCTTCCCTCAGTAACTGTATGAATGCAAAGCAAGGCACTGCTGAAAAAGAGCGTGCATGCTCTGCAAAATTACCTGGTTAAATAAATATGAAAAAAAGGCACTGACAACAAGCGCAACAGTAGAATAAGCTCAAATTCATGTAACACTAACATTTCAGACAGCCAACAATGAGTGCAAGGGTCAGAACCACAGCAGCCAGACAGTGGAATACCTGAAACTCATTCCTGTTTCCCTAGAATATTCATGTATCATCAATAATAGAGACGTTCTGGGTACAGAAATAAAAGCCAAGCAGAGACTTTTTAAAGTGTCCAGCTCATTTTTAGCAGCCAAGCCTTTATACAGTACAATCAATGTCCAATTGATTAAAGCGGGCAAAAGGTGAGCAGCTCAGGTCGCTGACTTGGAGGCCAATTATCCACAGAGGAAACAGATCTGCGTTCCTCAAATGATCAAGCCAGAATAAACAACTACAACTAACAATGGAAAACTAATGAGTGTAGGAGAGAGGGATCAAAGAGCTGGGGGTCTATTTATAGAGCATGAATGAGAACATAAAGAACAGAGGAAGCTAGCCATTACAGGGTTGACCATAGTATCACATGTAAATGAATCTGCATATCTATTTGCTTAGCAAACATACAGAGGGCAAGGTAATTTTTCTATGATGGCATACATCAGTTTGCCAGACACGCATTCAGAATACTTCAAGTGTGTAACTTCAATTAGACAGAGCAAGAATCAAGGTCAAACCTTTTCTATATATTGCTTGGTGTGTGCTCTTTTTGAACATGACCATTT
This sequence comes from Centroberyx affinis, assembly GCF_046629955.1. Taxonomy (NCBI): domain Eukaryota; kingdom Metazoa; phylum Chordata; class Actinopteri; order Beryciformes; family Berycidae; genus Centroberyx; species Centroberyx affinis. The sequence continues at coordinate 253,094 of NW_027281845.1, forward strand.
TGAAATAACATTTGCATAACAAAAGGAAGAAAAAAAAAACCTCATTCATCAGATTCAGAAGTACAACGGGTTCGCAAGGAATTTGACCTGGTAACTGAAGACAACTCCCATATAAACAATGGGGGGAAAACCCCTTTGGAAGAAGCTCACAACTACAAATTCAGGTTATATACTGTACAACTCTCAAGCCTAAAAAGTAAACATTGAGCTGTGCCATTACAGATTAATGCAGTTACTGAACCTGCTCCCTCCTCTCTGCGGCTGCTAAGTCCTTGGCAGCGTCACTCCGAGCAATTTCTGACAGGAGAACGACAGGAGAACCGTCACAAGACAGAGAGTCAAAGAGCGTTACTGTTCACCTGCCACTATGACACATCATGCCCACCACGCCTGTTCTGCGCACACACACACACACACACACACACACACACACACACACACACACACACACACACACACACACACACACACAAGCAATCAACACACGCACAAAAATAAGTGTACACATATGCACATGAATGCATGCCACACACACACACACACACACACACACACACACTCACACACACACTGGGAGACTGAACTTTGACAGAAGACACATTAGGCCATCAATAATTAGCCAGCTGTTAGGGAGGGTGGAGACTGAGGCTTCACCCTTGTTACACACATTCCTTAGAGAGAGAGAGAGAGAGAGAGAGTGAGTGAGTGAAGTATATGTATGAATGTATGTGTGAAAAGCTTTGGTTTTAATGTCTAATATTAGATGTTGCTGATTTATTTTTCCTCACAAACACAAGTTACAGAAACACAGAAACACTGATAATCAGTGGACAGTGGGTCTGACAAAACACACACACGCACACACACACACACACACACACACACACACACACACACACAATGATACATGGCAGGGGATGGGATTCATTTTCTGAAATGTTGGTTAATTGATGATTCATTTCTTGTTACATGCTTTGGCAATATGGTTTGTTTGTAAACTGTCATGCCAATAAAGAACACTGAATTGAATTGAATTGAATTGAATTAAACTGAATTGAATTGAATTGAATTGAGAGAGACAGAGAAACAGAATTAAGCATCAAAAACTGAGGAAGACAGACAGAGAGGACAGTGGAAGTGGAGACAGACACGGAGGTGGGTAGATAAGGGTGGCTCTCTGGAAGACAGACAAGGATGAGTCACCCGCAGCAAAGTGTATGAAAGGGCATCGGGTCAGCTGTGCCGCCCAATCGATCAATACAGGGTTTGCCGATGTAAGATCAGACTAGACCCAATAGTCTGTGTCTCTTTCGATCGAGGGAGACAGATGTATGAGCCACAACGTGTCGATAATAAAAAAAAAAGATTGTGAATAAACGAATAAACAAGTGCACTTTCATCAATAATATACAGTGGCATCCTCAAAAAACTGTCACCGAAACAAACGCATAATGGGTGTATAAATACAGTGGTTTGAAATGCTTAATTTGATTAAAAATATACAGAACTCATTGTCATTTAGTGTGCACTGCTTGGAGCAACAGGGTTCAGCACAGACGGGTGTGTCTCAGCGGAGAGCATTTCTGCAGTCCTCTGATAATGAACAGAGAAGCCTAGCGGGGGTGGAATACCTCCCAGCCATCAAATAATTGCTCCACATTGGAGCAGACAGCAGTCTTATTCCATTGATCATACAAGCACTACGTCAGACACACACACTCCCTTTGGAGATAAACTACGGAGAGGATGATGACCTCCGGGGATGCTGATCGGGGCTGTCTCCTGAAATCCTCCAGGACTTGAAAATCTCAAACAAAGGCAGTTGTCTTTCCTTACAGACAGATGCTCATCTCCCCAGTATGTGCCATCTGTGTATTATCCAATCATGTGCTCCCTGTGGGGTTCACTCCATTTGACCTCAGTGTTATGTCCCATTATTGCAGGAAGTAATTTACGACCACAGTGTGGCCAGTAGAAACGGAGGGGCTGCAGGTCTGCTCAAATAGGAAACACACTCTTATAATTGATTCTGTTTCCCCCTCTGATTTTCTGACGACATCCTTTTTCGTTGTTGGGATATTTTAGTAGGAAATGAAGCAGAGCCAGACATAGTTGGAGGGTCAACTCACTTCATTTCGATCAACAGAGGCTTCTCAGTTGCGTCACAAATCTCCTAGCCATCATGTCTGGTGCCATCTTAGAGGTCACAACGGAGAATTGGCTGCTTGCTAACAAAGCTAATTATATTAAAGAAAAACTTACATATCAGAAAGATACAAGTAATGGGTGTAGATAGAGTTATGGCTCAAAGTGAATGGTCTAGTTTGGGAAGTGTCAGCTCAGTTAACCTATATAAAGTTGGTTTTGAGCTTTGTTAGCTCGCAAGGTAGCCAGCATTGCTAACTTAGCAAAGCCACTATCATTGTTAATATGTAATTACTAGCGACTACTAGGTACTAGCCAGCTAACATTAGCTACTGTGCAAATGAGATGTGTTAACAAGACTGATAGTAAGCTGACGATGCTATAGTTAGCTAGCTTGCTGACTACTTTATCTAAACACAATTATGATGTATCATGATGATGAAGTCTCCAGCTTAAAACAGCACAGACATTAACCAGGTCTATTCAATTCTATTGAGGAATCTAAAAAAAATTAAAACTTATTTTTTCTTAGAAGTTCATGTGTCCTCTCTTGAGTGAAAATGAATGCTCTATCATTAACCAGTAGCAGTTTCACTTCACATTTAGAATTGATTGAACACAAACCTGACACATACTGGATATTTTGCCATCAGAACTCTGTCAAATGCGATCTCATCCTGACTGTGACTGGGGGGGAAGAAGCATGAAGCAAAGAGAAACGTAGTGAGGGCAAGGTGCAAAATTTGTATGCAAGGACGTGGAGTAACATTTGGCATTCTGCGCAGAGCCAATTTCTCATACAAGGTTAAAAAAATTCAATCGATGCTCAAGTGTAGAGGCCCCCTCTGTGTTCTCCATTCCAGTTTGTTTTTAATCAATAACCTTTTTTTTTTTTCTCCATTGCCCGGTGTATAGTTGGGAGAGTGGACAGGGCATTTATTGAAGCCCCCTAGCTCAGCTGCTACAATCAAAGTGCACTCACACACTCGGCCCGGGGCGGAGGAATGCTATGAGTGGGCAAGCATCTGAGACACCAATGCCAAGTGGACAAGGTGTAAGTGACTCATTCAAAAACATTGCAGCTGCTAACAGCGACGAGACACACACACACACACACACACACACTCACACACACAAACAGCCTCTGTTGATGTTCTCATGAATGAGCGCTCATCTGGCTGTGAGAACTGTGATCCATTGAGAGGAAACACCATCAGCGATGCAGTCGGATGAGTGCAAAGTCATCACAGCAAAGTGGAAACTCAGAATCACAAAAAGGCTTAAGATATCGTCTACCAAAACAGCCTTTCCCGATCGAAAACGACTGCTGTTTCTCCATCGCAACACCTATACGCACACATAAACACACATCAACCTGCATGCACATAGTCACACATGAGCACACACACAGTAAACACACACACATGCACAAACACACACAAATACATCTATACACACACGCATACATACATACACAGTTACACACATTCACAGTCAATCACTCACGTACACACACTCATCTGGTGAGCCTATGGAGGCCCTGTCTTTAACAGTCGCCATGGCAACATCAAGCACTCCTTCTACCTCCTCCTTCCGACTCCAAAGCACTTCCCTGACACTATAAATCTGAGAAGCGCTGTGCCTCAGAGGAGCAGGGAAAACCTGCAGCCCGCAACCTCTAACAGCCTCTCCCTGTTCCTCCTCCTGTGCTAGGTGGGTTTTAGATTTTATTCCTTTTAAACCTGAAATGCCTCGGAGATACTAAGGCTAAATCTATTAAGCTCCGGAAAGTGGAAATGTACGTTTCTCTCTTCTAGTCTAGTCTAGTTATATATCCCTTTATCACAGTCAAGTCTCAAAGGGCTTTACATACCATCATATACATGTCATATACCATACTACATCATATAGCCTATATATACTACATATACTGTATATACACATCATATACATCCTATACTAGGTCATATACATTCTTCATATATTTTACTGCATCATATACACACTATACATCCTATACATCTTATACCATACTACACACAAACACACTCACACCTATGTCCAATTTACAGTCTTCAATTCACCTGGCCTGCATGTCTTTGTATCTCACATGCTGCAGATCCACAAAGACTTATTCCACATCAATTGCCTAACTACACTCTCACTTTTATCACAGTCTTGTAAGGTCGACTTACATCGCTCTGTGCTATTTGTACTTCTTGTCCTTTACAGGGTGAGGGGGCGTTGACTTCAGCAAGGCATAAGACTGCTTCGTACAAACTAACCAAAACATTTGAAGCTGCCATGCAATGCGATATTAGGTAAAAGTATTACAATTATCAGAAAACCAACAGTTAAAAAGTGGAAGAGAGATATCCAACATTTGAAAAACACTGACGTCTACTCAGGCAAAATTATTGCCGGCATGAAAGTTAAAGACTTTTGTTTACTAAATATTATGTTGTAAAATTGACAACATCTGTGGTTTTGAAATGTTGGCTGATGAATAAGCAAAGTAGCAAAGTATGTATAAATCTTGGGAATGAACTGGACCCAGTGCAGCCTCCATTCTTGACATATCTGCAGAAGTATTCACCATCTGCCGGAGATCTGGATGCCCTATAGGCAGAACGGTTCAGTTCCTGCCCAGCAGTCGCTGCAGCGCTGCCAGCAGGATTCTGCTGATTCAGAATCCATAGGCCCGCTGCAGACTCAGACCGTATAGACAAAAGGGGGAATTTCTGATCAGTGACTGGGAGGATGTTTATAAACTAGCTCATGTATAATATAAAACTCAAGACAGGGTACTTTGCCATACTTGTATACATGCTTTGCCTTTCCTGATTGATTTAGTGAATCAGGTTTCCGTAAAAAAAAACAAAAAAAAAAACAGCGAGACTGCTTTGGGACTGTTCCCTGAAGACCCTTAACAGTTCCACCTACACTACATAGATGCTGTGTAAGTGTTATTTATATATGTTATATATGGAAAAGAATATGGAGGAAATTTGAAAACCGAAAAAAATGATTGTTTGTAAGATCATGAAGACCCAGGACAATACAAGGTCATATATTGAAAAATGAGCAGTAAGTTTAACATTTGTTTAACATCACACATTCAGATTCATCATGCCCCCTCTTTTTCCAGCTCAGAGCCACCTGTCGTCTCCCTAAAAATCCACCTGATGTGTCTTCCTCCGACTCCATCTGTGGCTGCTCTTTTAGTGAAGATGATAAGAAACAAAAAGAGATCAATGATGATTTCTTCTCTGCCAAGCGTCTGCCCTTTCTTCATCAAAAAAGGGTGCCGAGGCATACAGCCAGGCAATGCAACAAAATGTGATTATCCTTTTTGTTGCATTGAAAATACTGGCACCGAATTTGGTATCAAGGTCTAATGACTGTCATCTGTGTTTTGCTATAATCTCATCATCTCACAGTTAATTTCCAGAAGGCTACACAGTTTGGAGAAGAATCACTACTTGAAGTTAATTATTATGTATCTCTAAAATATAGTTTGCTCTGTAAAAGTGTTATCATTTTGTCAACCAAGGACTTTAATTACCTACTATTCTTAAAAAAGCAGCACATTTGTCATTTTTGCTATCAATCATTTTGTAAGTAAAACTAGCACTGGTAGATATGGTAGATATCTCATTCTGTCACTCTTCAATTCATCAATCGCAAAACCAACCACGCCAACCAGCTGCCACATGATGATAGCTCTGCCTGCTCTTTCTACGTGTGACATCAGCTGGACAGAAATGACGGAAAAATGCAAACCCTGGGCCTTTAAGGACATGCAGTCTGCCTCTCTCTCCCATGATCCACGGTGAGGATCCTATCACAGGCTCCAATTACTTTACAGTTCAGGCCAAAGCCGGGAGCAGGGCCGAGCGGGATGGGCGCTCTGCTGCCCCGTAGGAGGAAGCATTAAGGGGATCCGTTCCATTCAGCGGTGTAAATCATCTGCTTGGGCATGAGTGTTTGTCTGTAGGCAAGCACACAGCCTTGATGAGATAGACTCAATCCACTCATCCCAGTCAGACCTTGCAGGGCGGCAATAAGCAACTTTGAGCACGTCATAAAATATGAATGAAACGGTATGTTAGTGTAGAGGTGATTCTTAGAGGAATAGAGATAATACGGCACTCGCATTGCTAACAACAACAACCACCAAACTGCAAATACCAAGGGGACGTTTGTGGGAACTGTGCTTCATCTCTGAAGCTCAGGGTCACTTAAGTCATTTCCCAGGTTAAAGAGGCAAAAAGGACTAACAGAAAAGAATGAGCTAACTTAATTGTTTTCTCTGGATCATGTAATTTTGGGCAGGGATCGTGAGCAGCAGATGTGACACGCCAAGCAAATGAAAATGGCAGGCAAACAGTGGCGTCTATCCCCACTGGGAATAACACAGTCAAATCTATATTTATTTATAGAGAGAGAGAGAAAAAAAGCTACTAAGGATGTAGTCTAATTAATTACATTAGGAATGACGCCTCATCTGTCATCTCGCCTATGCAACGGAGAGGGGTTGAACTGGGCTCTCCAAATCAAATGAGTGGCCCTAATTTGTCACATGAATTAATCCAATTAGGTACTCACTCAGATAAGGGCACTTAAACATGTGTACAGAGACACACACACACACACACACACACACACAAATCCATCCACACCTCCTTCTCTCTCTCTCTCTCTCTCTCTCTCTCTTTCCAAATGACCCTTAGCTATATGCCATTTCCCTGAAACAATACACTGAATTTTTCGGTGCTTGATCACAAGATTATGACTCCAAAGCAAATATTCAACCTACTTCTGCTTGAATGGCCCTCAAAAATCTATCTAGCATGATAATAAAGTTGATAAAAAAAAAAAAAAGGAATTAAATCATATTCCTCCTCTTGTTCATTAGAGGAAAGCAATCCACTTGTTTGTATTCCTCTGCAACACTTCCTTCCTGCATCAAAACGACTCCCTTGCAAAACACAGCCGCATGTTTGTTTAGACCTTGTTATGGCAAGTTGATGAGTTTGGTTATTAGAAATGAGATGATTTCTTCATTACAAACAGCAGCAGAGGAGGCAGATGATTGCTGTTCAGCTTCTGTACTCTAAAGACAATACTAATATTGAGTGAGAATGAAAAAGCCTCTGAGACAAACGGTTTCTCTTAAAAACATGTCATTGGCATAAAACTAATTATCAGTTAACAATGTGTTTTATAACAAACAGGTGGAAACTCATTGTAGATTATTCAGCTGCACGGACTAGAAAACAAAATGCCTGCAAGAACTGAGGTACATGCATATGAATAAATGGGGTAGTATATCAGGCATGGATCAAACTTTTGCTATAGATGGTGCATTATAGTCATGATTTATAATCTACAGCTAACCTGCTCTAGGCATTAGAGGACCAGTCTGCTGTGAGATGCAACAGTCCCTCAGTGCCTGTGATGAGAGAGAGTTCAGAACCGCGGACAGCTCTCTGTCTGCAGATGGAGGTCAGCACCTGACACAAACTCATGAGTCGGGTCCGACCAGCTGCTCTACAACAATAAATGAGAGAAATCTGCTCGTCTGGAAGCAAAGGCACTCGTCCCCAGAGAGCAGCTTTCTGGTTAGACACTCACAGCTCCTCTGATGCAGCAGGTACAGGCTGCCGAGGGTCCAGTCAAATATACTGTAGCCTACCTATTCTATTCTTATTTCAAACTAACTAAGCGTATATCCTGACGGTTTGCATAGAGCCACATAAACATGTCTTCAGTCTGGCAGCGGTTCGAGTTGTATTAGCTACACGTCTCCCACACTTAAGCACAAACAGCAAACAAACTGCAGACTTTATCATGCCAGCAGGTGGGTAATACAATTAAGAGTATGCTAATTCTTCTCAAATTAAATATTTTCTAATGTCATGTTCTTTCATTTGGTTTCACTATCAACAGCACTGGCTGGCAAATACCGATTCTTAACCGAGGAACAGGCTAAAGATGTAGTCCTAATTTAGAAAAGAAAAGGAAATATATATAGATAGATAGATCTAGCTATAAATAACGGATATGTGTTAAAGCATGACATACCAAAACGAAAGTAGCATCCAACTTAAATAAATTTCAGTATGTTATCATTTTCTTCATAAGCCGGGACCCTTGGCTCCGTTGTATCACCAGCAACTGTGCTGCTGCTGCTGAAAGGGGCGGCGAGCCGCCAGATGCGAGTATAGATGGGGGATGGTCCGCTGTCAAGACACCACAATGAAAAATAACACTTCCGGTTATAGCTTTCAAAATAAAAGCCTTGTGTATGAACATGTGTTGCAACGCTTTTTTAGAGATATAAGATAAGTGCAAAGAGTGAAAAGAAAGAATAGCTATGTTTAATTTCTGTTGTAAATGAAAATACTTTTTTTTTTGCAAGGGGACATAGTTGTCTATGCAAGTTGCTATGTAGCCTAATACTCCCAAAATTGCACAAGGAAATACAATTTGGAAGGATGTTATCTTTAAAAAGTGTTTTAAGGATTAAGTGTTTTGAGGTAGGCTAGTGGCACAATTGTCCCTAAATATCCTTCAAGATAGCTGAAATCCTTCCAAGTTGGCCAGTGATATGCCTTGTGTTTGAGCCTTTGTTTGTGACATTTTGACAGCCCAATATAGGCCACAGTAGCCCAGTTAGCAAGTACATGGCATTTCAATGATGGCATTTCAGTGATGGCCCAATTTTGCCCCTATTGTGTGTTAAAATAGACTATTTTAGATAGAAAACATTTTGTGTTTTCTGGTAGGTTTTATGTGTGTGACTTATCAGATGTTATGTTTTTGTAAATTTACCAGTCAATAAGGCACTCTTTCATCAGGAAACACTATATTACTAAAATGATTACAATGTAATATTTTTACTTAAAAAAAAAATATATGTGTAAGTATGTTTAATGCAGCTAGAGTTGCATTCCTTAGTTAATATCCTGATTCCACCTTTGATAGAATGTTTGTCTATTTCTGTCTGTTTATTTCTGGAATTTTTATTTTATTTATTGATTTATTTATTTTTTAAAGTGATATTTTTACGCTTTTATTAAGTTGGCAAAATCGCCAGACCGTTTGTATTTTTTCTGGCTATGGTGCAGGTGTCTATGGCGAAGTGTTAAAACAGCAGAGCCTCAATTAGAAGTTCAGCAGTGAAACCTCACTTAAAATAAAACAATAACTCAAGAAAACAAACATTAAGGCTGAGTATTGCTATATGAATTACCAAGCACCTCCATAACACCAACACCAATCAAAACGTAGCTTATTACCACTTTATACATTGTGACCCCTCTTCCACTCCACGGCAGCAGGTGGCGGTATAGTTCCCGCCGGACCGGAGCGCGAGGATAACCTTTCCTGATCAACGACAGTCGTTCCTTCCGGCTCCGGTCCCTTACCAAGTGGAAAGGTAAAGAAGTACCCAGCATACCAATCTAAATATATCGTTAACATCTTATGTGCTATGAAACTCTGATTTCGTTGTGTGTTTTGTGTTGATGTCATAATTAAATGCCTTAACGTATTTTTGCTTTAAATATGTCAAAACCGTAGATATTTGTGTTGGAAATTGGGAAGTAACCCCGGCTCAGATATCCTCGAACGGCTGCCATTTTTCTAGCCTAAAGCAGCTCGCTTTCGTATATAATATATAAAGGAGTGTGTGGTTGGTAATGTGACTAATTGGGCAGTATGTCAGCTTACCTTTTTAATAAAGCATTGCTGAAAAAAACTCTAAACACTACTTCATTTCCCATCAGTAGATATGTCTGTTAGCTCACACGCTAGCTAACATGCTATCGTAATGGAAGTTGCCGCTTCCAGTGCCTGTCAAGTAGACTGCTTGCGCTGAATTGCTGGCACGTTAAATTCAACTCCAGGTCCGTTATTGATGAAACTCTTGCACGTCCCTTTTGACAGATGCTGATGCCCAAGAAAAACCGCATTGCAATCTATGAGCTCCTCTTCAAAGAGGGGGTCATGGTTGCTAAAAAGGATGTCCACCTGGCCAAGCATCCAGAGCTTGCTGACAAGAATGTGCCCAACCTTCATGTGATGAAAGCGATGCAGGTGAGAAATTGGATGGAGTCATGAGAAACTCTTATTTTGTGTCTTTGACTCGAACAAGGTGACTTGTGAAGATCACGACATGGTGTAGCAGTTGTAGAGTAAGCAGATCTGTGATTTGCTCCGGCACGCTTAACACTGACTTGTACTGTAAAGTTAATTACATTTTAAAGTTGTTAAATGCCTATGCTGTGCTGGATTATTACACAGCAAGTGGCTACAATAGGGCAGTTGGAAATGGTTGTGGTTTGTATGATGTGAAACGTGCATGACCTGCATGCTTGTCTTTCCAGTCCTTGAAGTCGTGTGGGTATGTGAAGGAGCAATTTGCCTGGCGTCATTTTTACTGGTACCTCACCAATGAAGGTATCCAGTACCTGAGAGACTTCCTCCACCTGCCCCCTGAGATCGTGCCCGCCACTCTGCGTCGCCAGACCCGTCCTGAGACCGCAAGGCCCAGGCCCAAGGGTAAGCTCTCTGTTACACATGGGATGTGTGACTTGGGTACAGGGATGATGCTCACTATTGATGAATGTGTTTTCAGTACTATTTCTCAAGGAAATCCTGTTGTGCTTTTGAAATTAATATAACTTAGTTAATGGATTATCAAATGAATTTACAGTATAAATTCTCACACACAGGCAAATAGGAAGTCCTTGCTATTCAGTTGATGCAAACCTGCTGATGGCAGCATTCCAGAGAGCCTGTCAAAAGGCTGCCGCTCTGGTTCATTGTAGAGATTGAGACAGTTTAGTGTGAAGTGCCATCAAAATCTCATCCAGTTGTCACACATTAGCTGGAGATGATCTTTAACTCCCTGAACATGACAAGTTTTTTTGTGAAAATGTAAGTCTAGCCACTCAAACTATTTTAAAGAATAGGGATTTAAAGGTGAAGTGTAGGCACTGCAGGTTGAAACTGGCACCGTATTCAGTACAACTGATAGTAGACTGCTTGTCTGATCCAGTATCTATAACATAAAACAAAGACCAAATGGGTTTTATCAGACGAGGTCATGTTTCCTCTACTTGAATGCATACTGGCCTCTTGTGATTTACAGCAGTGGCTCTAGGTTTTATCCTTGGCTAGGGATCCTTGTGTGGATCTTCATCAAATAATTTATTTCACTGCTGTTTTCTCAAAGGTAAAACTACGAGAATGCATATTATCGGTCGTTTCTACTATAGGTTTTAATCTCTGGTTATCTTCCATAAAATACAAAATCTACCCAGGAGTCCCTCAGGCCATATTTTTGCTAATAGTGGTCTCTGGGTCTCTTATTTAGTGAAGACCCTTGACATGAGCTGAAGAACCCTCAAATTAAAGTATTCTCATTTTCCACTGGTGTGAGAGTTGATCTTTTATCTGTGAAATTACCCTTAACCAAAGTGGAACTTCAGCTGGATGTTCTTTCTGTCACTTATGATTCTCACTCTTTCTTTCCCCAGGAATGGAGGGAGAGAGGCCCGCCCGCCTTAACCGTGGGGAGGCCGACAGAGACACATACAGGCGATCTGCTGCACCCCGTACGTATAATGCTGACAACACTTTGAATTGAGCTGCTTTTGTAGTTTTATGCCAAGTATTTAGAGGTTAAATGGGTGCCACGCAGGCTTAAATGTAGTGGAGAATACCCTTTTCTCCCAGATAGTAAGTTTTTCCTGTGTTGGCTCAAAGCAAGTAATGGCTTTGTGTGCAGTAACAAGTTTCTGAATCTGTATAGTAATTGACTAGAGCTTGATGACAAAGCAACTGTCTCCTGGCTAATGTGTGGTGTTTTCGAAGTTCAGGACATGAAACTTGCGGGTTGAATTGCACAATATTCATTGATAACTTTTCTTTCAGCTGGTGCTGACAAGAAAGCAGAGGCCGGTGCTGGAGCAGCCACAGAGTTCCAGTTCGTAAGTACCGCTACCCTTTTGGACTGTAGTACAGATCCTGAATCACCATTTCATCCTAGTAAAGACGTCTTTTATTTCCCTTTTGCAAGTTCTTTAAAAGGCAAAGCATACCCTGGAATTTTAAATTGAATTTCTTTCTTTACTGGCAACTGAGGAAAATGTTTCTCCAATTTTTCTGTTGACAATTGCTTGTCAGCGTTAACATTTATCATTGAAACCTTGTTGGCTTGTAGCTGGGGTTGCCCATTGGTTTCAATAAGGAATACTAAAAAGCTAAATGCACATTGGACATGCACATGACTTTGCACATTTGGACAAGAACCTGGTGAAGGAAGACTAAATTACAAAATGTTAGGTGAAGCCTTCACCAGGGCTTAGGATGCAGATCACTTTACATCACTAAACCTTGCAAATCCTGTCAAACTTCCCAAGTGTTTGTGACATGAGGACTGTTTGGTGCTAGTTTCAGGACTGCAGTTTTGTATTATATGCTATCACAGAATTATGTTTTCTGTATAACCAAGGTTGACTTGTATGTAAGGTTGTATTGACAAAACTCCTCTTTTCTCTTCCACAGAGGGGTGGCTTCGGACGTGGCCGAGGACAGCAGCCTCAGTAAATTTCCGCATCACTTTCTGTACAATAAAAGTCAAAATACAGCTTGGCTGTCTCGTCGTTATTATACAGTCATGGTGAGGGAGGATGATCATGACTTTAAAATTGAACAATTGTAACGCACGTACTTGGAAGCATGCGTTTTCTCTGCCACTGAGCAGAGGGTAATAGTTAAGAATTAAGATTGAGCAGAAGTGAAGATTATAATTGAGATGGTAAATGGAAGATGGTTAGTGCTTGGATGCAAGATTGGCAGTAATCGGATAAGTGATAAAGGACCTGATCAGCACTTCAGCGTCTAGTTCAGCCTCTAGTGTGGAAGGAAGCTGACATGGACAATAAAGGTGGGACTGCAGTCATGAGGATGAAATGGTGTTTTGAAGATAACATTTATGTAGCTGTAAGAGGAAGAACGGAGCAGTTGTAAAACAAATCTTGTTCAAATTCGGGAAGTAAAGATCCATTATATGGGCAGCATTTTACAAGAGGAAAGATATTTAAGGGATGTAGTTTGTGGGTGGCTCTGAACTGCAGACTGAGGATGAGGTGGCAGTTTAAAACTGCAAGTAAAAGCTGCTCTTTGTTCTTTTGGCATCTTCTACAAACAGTCCAGATGGAATAGCACACAGTAATGTGTAATGATTTTTTTTTTTAAATATTAATGCATACCCATTGTCTGAAATTAGTTTTTCTCCAAACCATTTGAAAGTTCTTTAAAACTTCAGCTAACAAAACAGCAATTTCATCAAATATATTTTGGTGATGTTGAATGATGCATTTCAAGTAATATTTCCAAGCTGAATAGGTATCTTTTTGCAAACACATCCAAATGTACATCCCAGTGTATTGCTTTGTCTTTGGTATGATGTACAGTACAGGATGGTGCCGACAAATGCAAACATCAATAACGACACTGGACTGAATGTGAAATACTGGTGTTTATTTGTTGGCACATTTATATTACAATCTTCAGTCTTCTCGCACTGGTTTATTCCACAGTCCCAAATGACAAAAGAGAGGAAAAGAAAATTCCAGTGACACATATACCTTGGAGAACACAATTACAACAAATATGTAGGTAACTTCAAGGCTGAGGTCAATGGCTAGAAGTGCACACGTGTTTAATCCATTATTCAATTTAATTCAGAGTACTTTTGGGTAATTTTTAATAACTTTCTTTAATCAATTTATAATTAAAGTTACTCAATTAAGAAAATTATCCAACAAAATCTAATTTAAATTCTATCAGGCCAGCTATGCTAAAAGAAATTGACTGCAGAATGTTACAATCCTCAGTTGCAGTGATGTGCTTTAGTTGTATTCTTTGACCACAAGATGGCGCCAAATATTCACGTGGTGATCAACATTTAAACCATCACCACTCGTGAATTCAGGAAATGACTATCTGAAGCTCCAATTGTTATTTAAGTAATACATCCTCCATTTCTTCCTTTCCTCACTGATTTTGCCAAAGTTGAAGATCTTCAGTCTCATCCAAAACAGATAATTCTGTTAAATATTAAATATCAGGAAGATGTATTTGCTCCAGTTCAGCTCCACAAAGGTCTTACCTCATTATGTGGAAACATGTATTTCATAACGCCCCCACCCCCCTCCTCCACCTCAGCCTCCATCACCCATTCTATCTATAACAGAGGAACTGGCTGAATTTTGAGTTAGATGGGAGCAGTTAAAAAAATAAAAGAAATGACATTAACCATTATTGACCAAAGGGGGACCTCTGGCTGTAAGGGTGCCGTGTTAGCTATGTACAAGACATTATCTTGTCAACACAAGAGATTAAAGTACAAACAGAAAAAAAAAGGATAAAGAACAAGTGGTCATAATTGTTCAGTCATTGGCTGTTACTTGTGGAAATCCTCCTCACATTCATTTCAACAGTACCTGTCATCCACCTCAAACCACCGTAAGTAAATTGAATCCATATACTGGTTCAACCTGTTTTCATCTAATCGCACACTCAGACAAAGACTGAACAGTCTAATCAAGCTGAAATCTCGCTTGTAGTGCCAGGACATCATAAACCGAGACTTTGACCGCCACACCCTTCTGATGCACAGCGATAAAATCCCGGTTCAAAGTCTCAAGCTGTTGTAAAAGAGACATTTCAGACACACCTAAGCAATCTGCTACCTTTCACTTTTACTGTCATTCAGAAAATCCTTCCTTTAAAATTCAGGGATCATCACAGGACATAAATGCAAACATCGGGAATGGGCCGAATTGATAAACTGTCTAATGCTCGGTTTGGTGATGAACCCATAAACAATGAATGGGACAAAAGAGATTGAAGAAAGGGCCAGTAAGAGTCACCACTACTTGACTGCTGCTTCTCTGTCACTATTCAGGCCGGCCAAATTCAAAATAAGGGACAGATGACAACAAAGTGGTATAAATGACAGACTAGTGGTTTGGAAACTCAGACTGCAGCTGATGTCCATTTTATAGCTCGGCCTAGCAAAATAAAAACAAATGGTCAAGGGATTTTAATGCATGTTTGCTTTGGTTTACGAAAATTTAAGCATTCTGAAAATATTGTGTTATTATAAATAGGCTCTTCACTCTCACCCACAAACAGCCACACAAAGCCAGCAACATTCCTTGTTCTTTAGCCTCAGATGTACTGTATGCCACCTCTCCAGAGAAAATCCTCAAAAACTTCAAAGCCAATGCCACAACATCAGTCAATTCCTCCAGCCTCGGTTGAAACGACATGTAGCACTCACAGATGTGTAAGAGAAGTGTTTGTCATTTGTACTCTCACCTTTGATCTATACAGAAATAAACAATTTACAATAAAAACGTCTTACATGCTATCTACAGCGCCTCCAGTTTCACAGTATTGAGCCAACTGCTCCGTGCCACATCAAGGCAAGTGCCGCAGCTTGGCTAAAGAGACTTTTGCCAGACGTTAAAGAGAGAGAAAAAAAAAAACTATTATCCAAAAGCATTTTACATGTTAAAAACGAGGTCTCAAACTGTACAAGGCTTGTTTGTTCTGCATCTTACCAAAGACAGCATTTTAGATTCCATTACTTTCAATGTCAAGCAGGTGTTTGAGTGTTTTTGGGGATGCAGATTAAATACTAAAGAAGGAAGGGTTAAAAAAAAAAAGGAAAATCATGACCATACAGGAAAGTGCCCACTAAAAAGTCACCTGTGCTGTTATGAACACAATGTAAACAACTGCTATAAACCAAACTGAATGTAAGGAGTAGAAATACGGAAATGGGTTTGAATAACTTAAGTGGTAAGTGCTCAATTTTGAAATTACAAGTCCATGATTTTGAAGTCTGCACTACTTCTACCCTCTCAGTATATGGAGGAAGACCTTGCAGTCATTCACAACCTAGAATTAAAAAAAATATATTACAGACCAAAGGGATTAAACGGAGGTAAAGACACTGAGGAGAAAGATGGTTCATTGTACATTGTGTGTTGACATTCTTTCACTCTCGCTCTCTATATATATGCTCTATTCGAGAGTGAAACCTGTAGTGATTGGCTAGCTTCCCAAATAACGGAGAAACATACTTGACACTTGAAAGTTAAAGACTGTATCAAGGGGCCGTATCCTTCTGATTAATCAGCGAGACATCAACAACCACAATAAGGAGCAAAATGAAGAGAATCCAAAGACCTTACTACAAAAGACTATCTTTTGCACAGTCAGCATCAGGTCACTCGAGTTGAGTGAGACACAACATAACAGTGCTCATGCAAGACAAGTCACTTCCCACAATTCTGTTCATTCAGATACAGAGAACATTTCCTATCCTTATAAGAGGGGAGAATACACTAATGGGCACATTCATTCACAGAAAAATAACAAAAAAAAAAAAAAGGAGACGTTAAAAAGACCACCAAAAGTCTTCAGCTTAAGCACTAAGTATACACTTTTACATTACAACAGTAAAAAGTAGTTCTTGCATTCAATAAACACCACGCTAAGGGCGCGTTAAGGAAGGAGATTGGCCCAATCCAAATGTCCGGACTACAGACTCGCGGACTGAGCCCTCGCGGACTATGGTTTCACGTATGCTGACATTGACTGAAGTGCTCAGCGTGACTACGTGAGTTCGCAAGGGCTCAGGGGGTGCGGGACTGCATAAAAGGGGCGAACGGGACAGGCCTTCTCCCCTCACTCGTTGCCGTGGATATCACCGATGCAAAATCAACGTTAGACAATCGATCACTGAAGGGGTGCAGAGCAGAAGAGTCCATTAGCCGTTATGCTGGCTGAATATATGCTTTATCATATAAGTAGATGCTAATAACTTACACAGGAAAACCCTCTTTGGCTGTTTTCCTGTCATGTTGACATCTGCCTTTGTTTGTGTCAGCTGATGTATTATATCCGTCGTGCAATGAACGATGGGAAATATTGCCAGTCTGGCAATGGAGCGCCCCAAAAGTCCGCATGAGAGCCCTTACAGACTTGATAAATTTTGACAATGGACAGCCCTAAATCCTCCTGGACTTCACGGGAGTGCGCCGTAAAGTCTGCAAGTCTGCCGAAGTCCGGACATGTGGATTCAGCCATTGAGGGCCGCGAGGGGGGTGAGGGACATTTCATGCAATTGTCAGTAAAAAGAAAACAGAGGGGGGGGGATCAAAAATTACATTTACATTTACAAAGTGTTTCAGACTATTCACCCAACACTTGTCATCAAGTCTGTGCCACAGCTCTGGCACAAAGGAGTTGGCAAGGCAAACCATGTTATTGAGACAAAATAAAAAGGAGAATGATAGGAAGAGAAAAGAGAAGAGAAGAGAAGAGAAGAGAAGAGAAGAGAAGAGAAGAGAAGAGAAGAGAAGAGAAGAGAAGAGAAAAACAATGATACAAGTAAGAGCGCAAGTGGTGGCGAAAGCTCCTGGGGT
This sequence comes from Centroberyx affinis, assembly GCF_046629955.1. Classification (NCBI taxonomy): domain Eukaryota; kingdom Metazoa; phylum Chordata; class Actinopteri; order Beryciformes; family Berycidae; genus Centroberyx; species Centroberyx affinis. The sequence goes on from NW_027281845.1 coordinate 270,757, forward strand.
GTCAGTGTTATGTTTTAGTTATCTGATACCCGAGACAGAGCTCTGATTGATGTTGTAGGTAGGGGACAGGTCCCCACCTATCGTGGCCACCAAGGGTGTTCCATTACTGGTCAGGCAACTCTCTTGGAGAGCCTCGAAGTAGGTGGCCTGCACAGGCTTGTGACACTGCAACACTTGTATGGCATCGTCTATTTTAAACCAATCCCTTTTTCTCCCTGTTGAGAGGAACAAGACACCATTGTTGAACAAGTTCAGACAGAAGCAAGAAGCAACAACAACAAGAAAAGAGCACTGTTGGAAAAACACATAAATTAAGTCTTGACTAATTATCAGCATTGTACACACCATGAAAGTGAAAGACAAAAGGGGAACAACAGAGCCGGTGTTATAATCCCACCAACAAACACACAATCAAATCCCCAATCTGTGATATCAGTTGGGCCCGGAAAAAGCCTAAGACTTTTAAAGCCACAAACACCATGTGATTGCCTGAGAACTTTGTCCATATGATCCCCGTTTTGAGAAGCAAACAAATGTTATACTTTACCAATGTTGACCGAATCCTCCCAGTCCTCCAGCACCTCTGTTACAATGAGAACATAGACGTAGGTTCTGTGTTTCCTCTCTCGGTTCTGTTGGGGAGAATTTATGTGTTTTTTACTTCTCAGCTGCAAACTTAAGGCAGAGTATGTTAAAACTCAAATAAGACAAAATAAAGTCTACAGAACAGATAGATGCTCACCTCAAATACTCCAACTAAGCGACCTAAAGTCCCCTTCACACCGGCCTGTTCAACAAAATAAAGAAATATGAGTTAAAATAGTGAGTGAATACATGGAATACAGGATATACTGATAATGAACAAGGTTTTTTTGTTTGTTTTTTTTAAATGGAGAAATAAACCTGCGCTACCAATTCCTGGGTTGTTGATGATTCCTCCAAATAATGTAGGCGTAAGAAAATAAAGAAAAGCACTCTCAGTTAACTTTAAGCATTTAGAAGTTTAAAGGAAATGTTCTGCTGTATTCTGAATTCATTCTTTCTTAAATAATGAATTTCACACAGTCACCTTCAGTGCGTGATTAAACTTGTCATCCAAGAAAGAAATCTAATTTAGGCCTGTGCTCTGACGGTATTAAAAGTAAAAGACACAATTTATTTGACAATCTAAGTTTTGGATATAGTTATTTATATTCATGAGTTTGACTCATAGTTGGAAAATTTTTTTTCTTTCTTTCTTAACCTATCATAACTCAAAATACAGGTGCGTTTTATTCCACTGATTAAAAACAATGCAAATGTAAAACGTTTTACAGCCTCAACAAATGTAGAAACTCATCATTAACAGTGTCACATACTGACAGTCCCTGTATAAAGTGTTTCAGCTGAGTGTACTGCAAGATTGATGATGTTACAAAGGCAAAAACAAATAGCAGACTATCCCAATTCTGTACTCCCAGTCACTCTCCACCCGTGATCCTAGAGCCTAAGCTAAGCAAATGCCACAACCTTTATTTCCTGGAAGGATAATCGGAACCATTTCATGTTGCTCATTATCGTAAAAACATTTCTATCAACAAAATATTCTCTGGGGTAGATACAGATCTAACTTGTCCCAGAGGTGAATAGGAGGCCAAGCTTAGATACAGATCCACTGCTGACATTTTTGCAGCCTCTTCTTCAGGTTCCAGTTTCAGTCTATAAATAAATGTTGACTCCATGAACTGTACCTCAGTCTCAATCTTACACTCTTCGCCGTCTTCGGGCCTTCAGCAAGATCATATGGAAAGAAGAGGCCCACCACTAGAAACCCCAGAGAAGTGCCAGGGCTTAGGTAATAGGCCAAAAGTGAACCAGCATGTTTTCGTGAGACCGAGAATGTTTCTCAGCTCAAGCATTCATGTAACTAATTAGGCTAGTGGGCATCATCATGAAAGAAGATGTCAGGCATTGAGGCTGGAGTACAAATTATGCAATGCTGTCCTGTGTCCTCATCCTGTACAACCAGGGTGTATTACTGCTGAGCATGAGCTGAGGGTGTGGGCAGCCAGACAGACACAGGAGCCCTCTGTAACCTTTGGCCTGCTCCAGAGTCCTGTGTCTTCTCTGCCATCCCTGGCAAGACTCCAAACCAATAAGCATAAGCGGTCAGTCACCACTCATATAGCCATCAGAATAAGCTAGCGAGGATTAGGATATGCCCTGTTACACCACCGCCCAATAAGAGGCTTAGGAGCCAGGGTAGGTGGTGATGCACTGAGTACCACTCAAAGTCACCGCAAAGTTCCTGAATGGCGCCATGCTGCCTTTTACCACTTTCAACAAACTTCAAGAGTGATGTGACATCGCTATAGACTTTGACCCAGTGGAAAGAGTGTTGGCAAGCCACGAGATCCCTACAGCCGCCAGACCGACCGAGTAGCAGCCAGGATAGGAGATGATATCAGCATCCATCAGTGTGATGGATCATAGACAGAGAATAGGCTTTATGCGGTCAGTGACCCACCAAGGACTGACAGGCGCGTGAGATTCAGTGCCTTGGCCCTGTGACCATTCGGTTCAAAACGCATGACTGATGCATCCCTGATCCCTGCCTACTGATTTTATGGTACACTGGTGGGATGGTTCATTTAAGAGATGGGCTTAGGGGATATAAGCAGAATATTGATTTCCAATGAGCTTGAAATTGCTACCTTTGATATGACCCCCGCTCCCCTCCACAAAAAAAAAAAAAAAACGAAAAAGAGTCAAGCCTCGTCCTTGGACCATAGATATTCATGAATAGGAGTATTCAAAATCAGTGTAGGCTTCTTTAACAAGGCTATTGATGTAAAAATAGAACTGAAACATACAAATGATAAAAGCCGATTGTGTTCCTTCGTTTGCAGTAGTTATGGGGCTGGATACTGCTGCACTGCAACCACTGGGCAGCCAGCGTTCAATCTCAGTGTGACCTCCTTCGGCACTTATACGCTGCTTTGTAACATGATGCTGTGATACAGCTTAGATGTTGCTAGGCTCTCTCTGTCCATGCAAACAGGATGACTGCACTGACGAAATGGGCTTTGAGAGCAAGGTATTAGACCCAGTGTTAAATACAGACATGATTTAATAGAAATGAAATACAATACATCTATCGAGGCTGTACTCAAACTAATTCACCATGCTCCAAATGGAAATCCATTTTCAGAACAATATTCCTGGGCATGAACAGAATCTAGCCAGGCATGTTTCACTTCACATTTTCAAATAGATATAAGATTCAAGATGTTTGTTTTATATAATATTTGGGCCAAAATTCAGTGACAGAACAGAACCAACCTCTTCACACACTTCTCGAGCAGCAGCAACACTGGGCTCCTCCTCCGGCTCCATTCCCCCACCAGGAACAATCCACTTGTCAGGATGTCGACTACTACTCACCAGCAGCACCTGCAAAGAATTGCAAATAAGACTGGTTAGGCTCAACAGTCCAACTCAGTGTTTTTGGTTATGGTCCTGGTGTGTGTGTACACTACACAAGGGTTGATGGTTGAGGCATATATTCACTGAACTGTGTTAATAATACAGGTAAGTACAGCCAAACCAAAGAACGTGACTCAAAAGCTACCAGCCAAGGTGGCTATGAGATCCAACAAGAAAACTTCCAACTATCATAGAGACAGGCTGGGTAGTGTGCGGTATGTATGTCCTGTATGGGATTGTTGTCATACAAATTTGTCAATAGCTTAAGTACAGCTCAATGAGTTTGCTTTGCTTTCACATGAGTAGAAGATTCAGTGTCAACAATCTACTATAGAAAAACTGAGATCTGGCTGGGTGCCCATCCGGTAGACTAGTGTTTCAATTAAATGGTAAAAGTTTCTATTTACTGGCCAGTGATGATTTACTGTAGTCAGTTGCCCATGTTATTCACTATTTGGCCTCTATTTTTTTTTTTAAATCAGAAAGAGGAATTAGTGTAGTCTCAGCTGGTCTCCTCCCCTGGTAAAATGTTCCCACTACAAAGACATCTTTGTGAGTGTTGTTGACTGGACATCAGCTTCCCAAAGCTCTACTGATCTCAAATAACCCTTAACGGGCTAGTTCGAGTGATTTTCATGAGAAAAGTGGAGGAAGGAAGCGATGTAACGTTAGCATGGTGAATTCTGTACATACAGCGGAAATATATGGTGATCATCGAAACAGGTTTCGAGTTTGTCACTAACTTTGAGACTGGGCGCTCTAAATCCTTGTCTCATAAATAATTAGTAGGTAAGCAGAGCGAAATGCATTGTGTTGTAAGTATCCCACCTTCAGCCTCCACTGGTGCCTGACGGCTACAGCTAGCTCAGCTGGCTACTTATCAGGCCAATGTTTGGCTAGCAATACCAGCAGCATTAACGTTAGCAGTCAACACCAGTTAGCTCGCCAAATTAGCCGTAGCACCAAAATATTAACTTATCTTGACTCTCTGGACAGCTTAATAACGTTACCTGCCCAACCACCTACTCAAAATCATAGAGTGGGCAGCCTGTGCTGTGGGCTGTGGTCGCTGGCCGACAGCCGGCTGCCTACAGCAGCAACACTGCTAGTTAGCAAGCTAACGTTAGCGTTAGCATGTAGCTAACAAGTTGACTCGATACAGTTCGGTTTGCAACCGACTAGTTAGCCTGCTATCTGCACCGCTAAAGAAGCTTACATAACACTTCGCTAAGTAAAAAAAATCTAAACTAAAGCACAACCCTGCAAGACAATGAGAGGCTCAAAAACGAGCTAACCATTGTTATCAACTGCCATAAAACACCAACTGTGTTGGTGTGGTTTATTTCCAAAAAGAGAAGTAACGGAGAGAAGCTACGCTCGCTAGCTTGGCCCGCCAGCGAACACCGCAACATCCTCGGACTCACCTCCTCTTCCGTCTCGCTCCTGAAACACAGACAGGCGGCTCGTTTCTTGTAGCCATCCCCATCGTATGTCCGGGTTTGGTTTGACTTCAGCTTCATCATTTCGGGGCACAAAAGTTAAAAAGTATAGCTAAGTTTACCCCTAAGAAAGATGTTGACTACAGACGCAAAGTCCTCCTCTGGGGAACCTCGGCGTTTTACTTAAAAGAAATAACTTCTTCTTCGCTTCATTTTCACAAACCTAGGCACATCTACGGCACGGTCGCCATTACAAGAAGCCGCTACGCCCACGACGTAATTTACCCTTTAGTAGTAAGCAGAGCGTAAGAAAATCACCTATCATGTGTTGAAGAATTGAGGCAACGGATGGGGGGAAAAAACGCAGTACCACGCTCTAAGTGCTATGAGCCGGCGGTGGAAACTGGCACTTTTGGCTCAAACTAGCCTGCTATGGCGACTTGTCTGAGGTTGATTTAATTCGAAGTTTGCACCAACTTAGGACCCATTTAAATTTAACGTTGTCCCTTCACGGTACAGTCAAAGTTGCGAAATGGGATGCAGAGTTGATTCATCCCGTATTTGATTAAGCGCAGTTTCAGCACCGCAGGTGATGGACAGCGCCAGCATGGTCCTCAAAACTGAGTCAACAATGTGAACCAAAATGGTGTAGGCTACATGGTTAGGTCATGGGCTTATCTTACATATGATTTCAACAGTGGTAAACAGTGGCATGTAACTAAATAGGCCTGATTTTCTAACAATCATATCGCCCCCTGACGCATGTAAACATCTCTGAAAATGAATAATTAGTAGTTTGAGAGCGGCTTAATAGCCTATAGCCTAGATTATAAAGGATAAACTATTCTCTGATCATATCTGGTTAGAATTTGATGCAGAGATTGGAAGTTATCATTGATGGACAATAAAGCCATTTGACAGTCTTGTGCTCCCTCTCTTCCTCCTTGCCAGTGACTAGATTCATGAAATGTTTTTTAAGATTAGATTGAAAAGTAAACTTTTGTTTTTGTTTTTGATGTCTATAGTTTGTGCTTCTCTCAGAGGACAATCTGTAGGTCTAGTGATTTAACCCTTTCTTGAAGAATAGACTTTGAACACAAACATTTATATATATATATACTTACATATACATACATATATTTATAAATAAAGTCTTAAGAAATGAAAATAAGAATATTTGTAAGCAGCAATTAAGGAGTTAAAGTCAAAATGGGGATGTTGACAAGATACCTGTTAAAAGGTTTAAACAGGAATTTTTCATCAGGACAGTACTTCCCTTCAACAGAGCTTATCAATCATCTTCTAAAAGCATCTTTGTATTTGCATTTGTATAAATGGGTAAACAGTGAATGTAAAATTTGGCCTCCTTGTTCAGATTTACAAGAAATGAAAATTATAACAAAAAAAAAATCTATACCTATGTTATTAATGGAGGGGCCTATTGTACAAACTCATTTTGAGTTATGTACCATGAGGCAATAGGCCTACACACTCACCAATCACAACCAGTATTCCTACATTGACTAATATGTGCCTCTTAAGTAACTGTACCAAATTTCATGACTTTTTGCCACCTAGATTCAGATACAGTATAATCATAGTTGGTAGTTCATGCGCCCCCTGTTGGTCGGTTTCAGAATGCATCTGCACAGGGACATCAGGGTAAAATGCCTTTTTGGCAGATCTTCTCTCCAACACAATTTTCATCCAGATTCCCTCCCATGTGCATCCATATCTTTGTGGACACACACACACACACACAGATACTGCCAACAATATTTTTGGCTGTCACTACAGACACAAAAGTAGACACATTCACACAGGCGCGCACGCACACACACACACACACACATGCACGCACGCACGCACGCACACACACACACACACACACACAGACAGACAGACAGACAGACAGACACACACACACACACACACACACACACACACATTCCACTCTGAAGCACAGTTCCAGTCTATAGATTTCATTGTCTATAGTCCTAGGCATATGCTGCCCTTGATGTGTGTGTGTGTGTGTGTGTGTGTGATGGAGAGTAAGAGAGAGAGAGTACTTCTATCTCTCTTTCTCTCTCTCTCTCTCTCTCTCTCTCTCTCTCTCTCACACACACACACACACACACACACACCATGCAAATATGAAAAATAAATTGTTGCTTTGGGGTTTTCTGCTATCAACCAACAAACAACTGACTTTAGTTCAAAGCACAGTAATGGAGTTTGCAACCAAGAGAAAAAAGCACTTTTCTTCTCTGAGAACTTGTGTTTGGAGCGAACAGAGGACTAAACCCAGTTACAGCTGTGTTGATGCACAGTACCATCCTGTCCACTCACTAGCTCCACTACCATCACTGCAAAATGGAGAATTCAATTCAGTAATGACAGAGCTGATAGATGAACATGTATCAGAACCCATAAATGTCACTGTCTTCACTACTGGAGGTTATGATGCCGTTGCCCAGTGAGGCTCCTTTCGCCCCAAAAAAAAGGATCCTTGTGCCGAGTGTCTGTGAATATCTGCAGATATTTAGACAAAAATGCTGACCAACGACACTATTTCATATCAAAATACATTGGACATCGAGAACAACAGTACCAACACAACCTGTAATGTAAAGAAAACCAAAAAGTCTAAAACTTGTCTAAAAAGTTTAATCACATCTGGTAGTAACATCTGTAAATAACAACTGTAAGTAATAACTGCAACCCAATCCATGCATGACAGTAATCTGTACACTTTCCCATTATTTACAGTTGTGTTGAAATTGTCAGCAGCATATTGTATGCTTACCTCACATTTGTTATATTCTATTTTATTGCTTCATTGTTTCATTGTTTATATTATTTCTACTGTTTTTATTGCTTCTTTTATATCATATTTTTGCGCTCATATCCAATTTGTCTTTTTCCCCTGCTGAATCCTATCACTTGTGCTGCTTCAACGACCCAATTTCCCCCCAGAGATCAATAAAATTTTGTTTTATCTTATCTTATTTACCTATATTTACTCTCAAGTTTCTGTTCCCCGCAGACGCTGATGTTTGAAGTCTATCTTGCCTTCCTCTCACTACATCTCAGATGCGCCATGAAAGAAAGTCCCTGATTCCCTCATCCAGTTTCATTCCAAAATGAGGTATAATTAAAAAAAAATTATACTTACCCTCACAAAATGATTAATAGCACAAAATCAAAACAAATTATGATATGCCTTGAGGAAAAGTAGATATATTTTAGATATACCTACTGGATATTGAATGGAGAACTAGAGATACAGAAATGCAGGTCATGATTTTTATTTTTTTCCTAAAATGGATAGCTTTTTGCAGTCAAGCCCTTCATATATATCAACATCTGTAGCTTGATAGATTGCTCCCAGACATGTTATAAACATCACAAAACGCAGGAATAAAAAGCATCTTTGACGGATGGAAGAGATTTACTTGGGTTGCCCAAGGGAAGCTGTGGGCAGTAAATGTGCAATAATAAAACGTAAATATAATTAAACTACAATAACGATGAAAAAAAACACCTGTCATTAAATTTTAATCTTTATTTAACCAGGCAAATTAACGTATTCTAATTCACAGAATACAGCGAGTCTCCCACACTGGTGTCGGATACAGGGAGACTCACTGCAGGAGGAGGACGGGTTGCATGTATTTGTACACTCCCACAGGAGCCACCGTGGTTGTTGGGGGATCAATGCCTTGCTCAAGGGAACTTGGATGGCAGTTGTTGGAGGAGGGGGAGCATTAATCTGTCACTTCCCCTACACAGAATTTTCTATCTAGCCTGGGGATTCAAAGTCACCATCTGGTCTCACTGCACAGAGCTTGTGCACCAAAATGGCCCAAAGGATTTTATGGATTTTCTAAGCACACGTTTTTCTAAAAGGTTTAATAAGATATCTAGGTGTTTCAGAGGAATAGTGCTGTTTAAAATGAAGTATAATGTTGTATCAGCCCTCTTGTAATCTTCAGTTCTCTCCAAGCACTTTTTCTTACCACAGGTACTTTTACTTTTCTTGGTTCCAAACACATTTACGGTCCTCCCTTTTCTAACACTGACCAAGCTTACAGTGCTACATGGAGCGAATGTCTAGTCTGTTATGGGGGAAGATTACTGGAGGAGGAAATCTCATCGATTTCACTTTCTCCAAGAGGTCGTAGCCTAAGGATAAGTGGTTAGCTGAAGGTTTGAAAAAAATGACAAAATAACAAAAATAAAAAAAATGTAATTAACTCTATACCTTTGGCTAGACTAACCCCCTTCTTAATCAAGGTACAAATGAAATCCCCGGTTATCAACCCAAACAAAAACCCCCAAAAAATGAATTCACTTGAAATGTGCAATGCAATGAATTGGATAGTAGTGCTGTTGTATGGATGGACATGCTGCAAAGGCAAGCAAACTGTATAAATTCATCATCCAGCGCTCACAGGCCATGACGAAAAATGATCTCTCTCCTGTGTTGTCCTGTGCTTTCTCCTCCTCCTCTTGTTATTCAGGAGGATCAGAGGAGGTTTTACACAATTAAACACATCTTTATAGGGTTGTACTTTAACTATCTGCAGTTGCTAAGGCAACCCCTTCTCTTTGTAAGTCTCCGGTGAGCCATTCACAAACACAAATAGAGACGCAGTCCTTCCCCTCTCCAACAGAGGGGGCTCACTTCTTTCGGTAAATTTGTGAGCCATGCCTTTAAAGGAGAATGCCACTCAATTTAAGGATTCCCATATGTTGTTAATAAGACTTAATCACTATTTGGTCATGAAGAACTGTCTCCCAAAGCTAGAAAACCAAGCTGATATCCAGCCTGCAGCCAGAGACTGACTCTGAGAATGTGGATTTATCAAGTGTTTGTCTGAAATTTGAGTTCCACAAAATAATAGTTATATTAGTCCTGAACCAGAAAAGATCAAAATGTTTGTCTAACACATTAACAGGTGCAGGACACGAGTGTATGAAGGGGACTTACTTAGAGAGGAAGCGCCCTGGATCACATGGTGAATGAAGCTCTTCATCTGAGGACACTGTTGCTATGTGTGGAGTGATTTTACTAGAGGTGAGTGTAACTGAGCTGGAAAAGGCAGTAAAAATACTATCCTTGGTTCAAATCAAAAGTGTGCCTTTGATATGGCTCAGTTGATAGCACAGCTATCTATCTTGCTGGCAATCACAGGACTTGAGGATTCAAAATTGAGAGGAACTCACCCTGAGAGGAAGCTGTAGTCCTGACTACTAGGCTGTGAATGGTCGCTGTAACACAATGCCACAAAAATGATTTATTGATGTTTTAATGCTGAAATTCTCACTCACTCACTCACTCAATTCTATCTCACCTTTGTTTGACACACAATTCACATTACATTCAACACATTCAGTGAAATGCATGGTGTTTTACACAGAACAAAGAAATGTGTCTGCTTTCGTTTCTTCCAATCTGCAATGTTTTGGTAGTAAGGCTGTAATATTATCCAATATTTCTTATATGATAGTAGCTTCCCCAGTAGGCCGAACAGTCATACTCTGAACCTGACATAATGCTGTGGGAAAAGTAAATGAGCAGGCAAATTTGACTGTAGTGCTGTCAGTTAATGCGGCGATCCCTCCTTTGAGGATGTATGGCAAACAACCAAAGTGTATGAAATGGCACAGTTTTGTTTAATCAAAGACTGCAAAGCTATTGGCAACATTAACCTTTAGAGCATGTTTTTTTCTCCAAGTAAAGCATGCAAGTTAATGACTAAATAAGCAGGAGATTGTGTTGTTCTGCCCAGGGCCAGTATAGATTGTGCTGCCTTGACACATAAGAGAGACAATTTACTTTGCTATAATTTCCTGCAGTTAAAGTAAGATCACCCTCTCTCTATACAATCCTTTGCTAAAAGGTATGAGCGAGCTGACAAGAGACATCATCTCAAATAATTACCTTGGTGTCACTGTATTGTAATCTGGCACAAAGTTACTTTTTATTGAATACTGCGAATAAAGTATAAAGACTGAATGAATAATGTCCATCTTTCTTACCAACTGATTTTTTGCTACGTAATAAACACAAATGAGTGTCATTGTGTAATTTGCAATACTCGATAAACCATTTGGAGAAAACTAAACAATCTAAATGGTGTAACCACCAGAGGCTGCTATCATGCCAGTTAAAAGCGGACTGAATTGAAATTTCTAGTGCCATTCTTGTCTTGAACAAAGATGTATACATTTATTTATTTATTCATTTATTTATTTATTTATTTATTTATTTATTTATTTCAAACACTGAGAGCCAAGAGAGTTTAGGTAGGAAATTTTGCGGTTTTGCAGTCCTGCATGAGACTTTGCACTTTATTTTCCTGCAGTTTTTGAGTGTCAGTGTCACAGTGTAGATGACACCAGTATGAAGCCTGGAAATTGACATCAGTCATAGCAAAACTGTTAACTGCCCCTATAATAATCAAATTTTTCCTGATTTGATTTCAGGGTTGCTTCAAAACATAGTGAATGCCAGTCATAAACGGATGCAGATCCTGAAACAATGACCAGAGATTCAAACAGCACATGTGAGGCTACAGTGAGAAAAGTGGAATAAGCATGCTTGTACTGGGTTAGACACCCAGTGAAATGGAAAAATTTTAGATCAAAGGTACATTTACACTTAACATCCCCATGTTGTAGTCCATATAAAGAAATTATCCAACCGTGCAGTTGGATAATTTCTTTATATGGACTGTCTTATTCCTGCGACCAACCTGCACCTGATCATAAGTGGCTGTGCACGGGCGTCTTGACGACTTATCCCCATATTGTACTTTGTTGTCCTGTTGGTTATTTTGGCATGCAAAAACAAGCATCCTTGGCTGTCACCGCTGACTGACAACTACACAATATTGCTATCCTACTCCTGACAGTTAAGCTATTAAGAAAGACTGGTATGTTGCTAGCTGTCAGCTGAACTTAATACACCTGCTATACACCTGTTCTTTAATAAAGAAATTGTCAAGAAATCTACATAACACAACAAGGAAGCAACAACATCACAAAATCTCTTTAGTCCATGCACCAGTGATCTAAAAATAAGCTATTTTGCATGGTTTTTATGAATGGAATACAAGGATGCATCCTTGTTCTACATTTTCTACTCTGAACCTCACTTGGTTATGTGTAACTAGAGCTTCATAGTGGTAATGACATCACTCGTTCACTACTCTGATTGTATTCTGTATTCACAACACAAGGCTGTTTCCTAACTCAGAGGAACCCTCAAGGTCAAGGTACGATGTTACGTAAAGCAATGCAGCACAGTTATGTCAGTGTTTAGTGATGTACTGCAGATGAAACAGACTATTTTCATATGAACATACTCTGTACCACAGCCAAATTGTTCTGCAGCCAGCCTTATATAATGAGTGTGTAGAGTTCACACGTTACACCTGTGACAAGTGTCAGCCAGCCAACATCTCAACCAACATATCACTCACACATGGAGCACATGGCCGTTCTGTCCGCCCTCTCCGGCCTGTTTCATGCCTCAAAGAGAACGTGCCAATCTGATGCTTTTCTCTGTCTTCAAAGATCTGGGTGTGTTAGACAGTCAAAACCTCATTTCATACAATCAAATAAGACTATCACTGGATAGTCTATTGGCATACTGTATCACCTTGTGTACTATATTAGATGAGACTGACCCCAATGAAAAGCTGCAAGACTGCAACATCATGTTTTCATTCCAACAAGCAGATTATTATTTTATATTGGGAGACTGCCAGGTCTTCCTCTTTTTTTTTCTTCTTCTCGCTCTTATTATTATCATTATTTACTTACAAATTAAAGCAGCACTTCTTCTCAAGTTGCTCAAGTTCAGTTATTTTGTTTATTTTTCATTTAACCTTTTTTTTTTTATTAATCAGGCAAGTCAATTAACAATAAATTCTTGTTTAGAATGAAGGCCTGGCAATAGGCAAAATGCCTCTTTATGGGGGATTGGGGGAGGGGACAAAAAAAACAACAACAGAAAAAAAATAGGTTAGAGCTGTGACAGGCAGAGGGTCATAACCCAAAAGCGCTAGTGTAACTTTAGCAATCGTGTAGGCTGCCAGTTTAGCCTATTACAAATGCCATTAATACATTGAACATTTTGTGGATGAAGGAGTGACATGTTTGAATCATTCCTATAATGCACCCATGAAATTAGAGACGTCTGGGGGCAGGTGATTATGTCTCAGTGGTTAGTCTTTTTCACTGGGATTTTCACTAGGGACTGGAATTAGCATGGCTTAAATTCTCTCCGCCCCATGGCTAATTGAAATAAGTAATCTCCAGAGTTTGCATTGCACTGAGGGATTGGGAGGACTCAGCTTAACGTGATATCCTCAGAGCAGACATGTTAAACAAGACCAAGAAGTCCCTCAACCTAAATCTCCTAAAGCGTTGCAGTTGCAAAGCAAAGCAGGACCGGGTCTCCTGCTGAAAACAACTCTGTATCCATTCTCCACAACTAAATTATTCACCTATTATGCTAACTGGTTAAACAGAAATAGAACACTGGTTTGAGGAGCTGACAGATGCAAGAAAGTAGATGCTTTATTGAGAAATAAAGAGATGTAAAACACTCTGTTCAATAATCTGCACCAGTTAGCTCTGTGATTTTGCATGCCTTAGCGTCCCTTGACAACTCACAAGATTGTCAGCCTAGCAGTGTGTGTGCTTACTTAGTTGGAATTTGCTTCAACGGAGCTGGGTATGAATATTCAGTGGCTCAGCTGCCTCCAAGGCCCACAGAGAGATACATGCTGCAACACCCCCCCCCCACACACACACCCCCTCCCCACACACACACACACACACACACACGCACACACACGCACACACACCCTTCCACCCCGCTCTGACGTGGAGTGTGTCCAACACTCCACAGGTGTGACCCACACGGACCTGTGAAAGCGCAGCCTGCAGCCTGTGTGTATCACTCGGCCCTGTGATCAGAGGGGCAGAAAGAGACGTGCGAGTTGCACAAGAGCAGCTGCGTGTATAGGAAGCAAGCAGGAAGCACACAGAATATTATCACCTGCATTTTTTTTTCTTTCACAAGCCAGCTTCATGATAGAGTGAATCCCTTCAGGACTACTGTTGCACGGATGCCACTCACTTAGCATCGTGCTAATTAAACTGATAGATGAGGAAGTTCTTTGTCTTTCTACAGCACACACTCTGCAGAGTTTTGAAGGTTAATAGCGCAGGTTGGATACATCAATCACTCTCAAATAATAACACTCCATCGTTTCAAACTAATTTCTCGCTATTTCTGGTTTGGAAAAAACATCATGTTTGGCACAGGCATGCCATCAGACATGATTTTTGTAGACTTTGCAGCAGAATGTGCCTGCTGCCAGGCAGTGAAACAAAAAGCATCTAGATTGAGTTTTCGCACCCAGTGATTGGACTTGATATGTTCGTCATGGTCTACGCACAGCATCCCAAGCGCTTTGAGACGCAACATACTGCATAGGCTGCGCAACAGCGCCTGGAACGTTAGAGTCCACCGAGAAGCGTTATATTTGAAATAATACAAGCATATCTTCATTTGGCACCGTGGAAAAAAAATCTAATTGCTTGCACTGTGTCATACCGTTGCTAATTATTCCGTAGTCAGAAAATATCTGAAATATGTTAGAATATTAATGGGCTAAAATGGAATTGCTTGCACCGTGGCATACCACTGCAAACGATCTGGCAGTTATGAAATGTTTCTATGATAGAATAATATTTATAGCCATTTCTTTATGAAATGTTCAGGAATACTGAGGGGGATTTCAAATGTAACGTGCAGGACTTAAATTACATTTAAATGCCAGGAGCTAAAGCATTAACACGGGTAACCTACTGTGATTTGTTGTCTGTCACTTCATAGATGAAATAAAATGTACAAAGCCGAGATTGAAGTGTATCTGCTGAGAGAATAGGCGACAGCAGGTGGCCGAGTCGACGTAGGGTTGTAAGAATGGCAGCACAGCTTATATGGCATGTCACACTTTCACTATGTAGACCAGTCACTGCTATAACACTGATGGTGTTGCTTCCTGTAATGAAGCATTCACACCTTTTTCCATGCATTGATGGTGTATTTCTTCCCTGATATGTGCGGGAGGCTGCGATGCATTTACCATCAAACCCTTCCAGTGCATGGGCGCATATAGTCTCAGTCCATCAGTTGGAAAGTGCTATTGCCTCGGGCGTGGGATATGTGCTTCTCCGCTCTGTTCTTCCATTTTTTCGCGTAGAAATGTGATCTTCTCTTGACAGGAGCTGTATTAGTGGATAGTTCTACTGGACGTGCGATTTATTTCCTATTCGCACACAGCCAAAGTTGGGACTTGAGACTTTCAGCGGCACTTTTCCACGGACAGCGCTCGCAGTGATTTTGGGGATCGACGCAGCCTCGAAATGCATGTGGATTCCCTTTGGATATTCGGAAACAGTGTTTAGATTTTGATGAAAGCGAGAAAGACATTCATCAGGAAACCCACGTCATATTGACAGACCCAACAATCTGGCAGTGATTAGATACGATTTGCTTGGGATATGGGTCAATTCCTAAAAAAAGGATTCTTCCTGGGCATGAGAAAGCGGTAAGTACAGCCACCCAACCTGTCAAAATGGGTCAGCTACAGCACTCAGATGTTTGGAAACGTCGGTGACATAAACCAAGTTCAATCCTAAGGCTGAGTAGTCAAATAATACAGACTATTAGGATGCGTGGTATAAATCTGGGGATGCAGTGAATGAACGCAAAACACATTCCTTGCAACTTGGACGTTTCAATCCCGCGTTAAGAGTTAAATGAATTAATGATTCGTATGATATACCAGTTTTATAAAGTAGATGTGTGTGTGTTGCCTATAACGAGGAGTGCAACGCCCAGGACTATAGGTGCATTGATTGTTTTTATGCGTAAAGGCGCAGCGTGTTGTGTGCAGCTATATGCCTGGCTGCGCTGCAAGCGTTGCAGGGCCGCCCAAAGTATCACCAAATCTGAAAAAGAGTAGGCTAACTCATCTGTGTCAAAACTGATGGAGCTACAGGATTGAAATGTAATTAGTTACAGCTTTGAAAGCACAGATTAAGCCACTACCATGGACAAATAACCCGTCCCCCCCCCCTCAAACAACAGAAGCCAGAAACAGAAGCCTATTACGATTCAATTATATCTCCTCCCCAGTTGCCTCTGAATGCGAATGACAGACCAAATTCATGCGATTCTCATCTCTCTGTCTGTCTCCCCCTCTCTGTGTGTGTCTCTCACCCCTGAAACAAGTTGAATCACGCTGGAGAGCACCCTGGTTGGGGAGGGAGGGGGAAGGGGGGGATCGGTGTGTGAACCATCCATTGTCAGTCACTATGCTTACAGATGTGCAGCCTCCTGGCAGCGGAGGGAAGACTGGAGACTGGTGGTGGTAGAGCTGCTGATGTGTAGCCACCCCACAGCAAACTTTAATAGGTTATTTAGGTGTGTGTGATTATGTTAAGGGCATTTTTTTTTGTTGACAGTGATTTACATTGTGCTTAATTTACCTTTACATGTTTTGGCCGTTGGCATACAAAATAAGGTTGGAGATACTGGTCAAGGACCACAGGACAAGCGGAGATACAATCACATGGACCTGACACAGAAACCATGGTATTAATACTGCTTCCATTTTGGGCTGTTCCCTCAGGCCTTTTTGGGGGGCCAGAGATTGGCTTTGTGCTATCTTGCTCTCATAGCTTCACTTCATACTGGGGGGGCTGCTGTGATTGCAGCCAAATATGCAATTGTCTGCATTCCCTCTGAACTTGCAGCCAAGAGGGGAAGCTTTCCTCATATCACTGGGTTAATTATCTAAAGAGACTGACTAAGCACAAAAGAGATTTTAATTCAATCTAGTCCAGCCTCTGAGCTCCCACTAGATGGATTTTATGTCTTATGTTGGGTTATCCTTGTTGGCGTGTTCTTCACAACTGCAGTGACTGATAGCCTACCTGGATCCAGCTACAAAGCATGCTTAAGAAATCTCCCCCGGAGACAGATTGTGTGGACTACTCAGTCAGTAGAAAGTAGTGGGGAATGAGGTGCAGGGCTCATTCAAACAGCCTTAGATTTACTTTACCAAGCTCTGCCTGGCTTATCTTGTCCTCTGTGTTAGTTTAGCAAGTGCAGAGTCAGCGGAAGACCCCCGGTTCGCCTGCTGCTGCGTTCTCTTTAATATGTCACGGGGCAGAACGTAAGCCGCTATGAGTAGATCGCACTGCTTCATTCTATCCTTAATAATACATGAGGACACACATAGCATTGATTGGCTTGCCCACAGAACGTAATTGCTGCTTTACATTGCAGTCTGGTGGCGATGGGGTGATATAATGAACACATCAAGTTCGCGTTATGGAAATCCTAGAAATCAAAATGATTAAAATCATTCCATGCCAAGAGGGGACAAGCTTGATCAATTTCTCCAGACTGCAGAGAGATGTGAGGTTCTCTAGTATCCTCATCCTTTACTGTAGCTCACACACTGCTGGTTCCCAGACCAAAACTGCAATAAACAAACGTGTGCACTATTTCCCAAAACAGACCCATGGCTAAATTCCCGGTAGACCGCTGTTGTTCCCTTTACAAAGACTTGTGCTGGAAATGGGAAATGTGTGTGCAGTGTATAGAGTCCAGGTTCCAGCTTCATTCTCCTCCCGGCAGACGCCATCTGCTCATTGGGGAGGTTTTCCAAACAGCTCCATAGTAAAGAGAGGAGAAATGAGAACCAAGGCTTCACTACAAGCACACCATAATTACCTGATTTTGCCTATTAAAAAGAGGAGTGGGTCTCTTAATCCTAAAGCAAAAATAAAATTCCCCACGCAAGCCCAGTGCCCACATGTGCATCTGTACATGTGGGCAGGCACACGCCCTCACATATATGAACAGACAGACAGACAGACAGACAGACACACACACACACACACACACACACACACACACACACACACACACACACACACACACACACACACACACAGAGCTGTACAGTAATCCTTCTCGATGCATTTGGAATAAAGTGTGAATTACTTTTGCTCTTTTGGTAATTTGTAACGTTATTGTAATATGTTTTGCTAACTATAAGGAGAGAATTTTTGTATTTTAAAATATGTTTGTATTTTAAAAGGATGTTTCAAAGCGCAGATGTAGTTATAACCCGTGTTCAGGCAAGGTTACTGAACAGCTAAAGTCTATGATAGTAAGATGATGATACTGTTAAGTGTATTAGTAGATATACATCAAAAGGGTTTGTGATTTCTAAGTAGTATCATGTATTCTAATAGACCAATGACACTTAAAGGATTAAGTGTACAGGATGCCCTATTCTTACATCATTAACAACATAGGGTGTTATCCAGCCTTTGGGTTGAAGCTGAATGAATCAAAAACTTTGAAAATAACATTTTGAACCTTGAAACAGAATATCACATATAAACAGAAACACTGTTTTCTTGGGCTTATAGCATTTCAGTTTTGTGCATAATGTTTTTAACTTGGAATAATGCAATGGATAGAAATTAGGCCTTCAAATAGCATTTTAATGTAGGCAATATATCTTTTAATGTAATTTGCAACAAAATACTGACTTACACTGACTAGTGTAAATTTCATAGATAACATGGATTGGGTCCTTATTACGTTCCTGACATATCATTAATTCTAAAATAGTGTGCAAAAACGATTGGATTTCAAATAATTAACGAAGGAAAGAAACGGCAAGATCCAGAAGAGTGATGTTGTGTATTTCCTGAGTCATCATACACAAAGCTTCCTCCTAGGGCTGCCTTGTGTGAAATGGAGTGTGAAATGAGTGCACTTAACATCCCTGCAGTGGATTATACACATTATCTTACACCAGGGTACGAGAGCATCCTGCCCCTCGCCTCGGAATCTGTCCTCAAGTTACATTCACCTTTACTCGAGTCCGGTTTACTTTCCCTGTGCCGGACTCCTTTTGTTCAGTCAATCCGTACCACAATACCAGACCTGAGTGAAACAGTTTTTTCAAATAGTTTACTGTAACTTATTTGGAACACCACATGGGTGTTTCAGCTTTAGCAGATAAGTTGTCAGTCACCAAAACGTATACTAAACTGCTCTCTGTATTGTCCTATAATGCAAACCCCTCCCATATAGAGCTGGTAATATTTGAAAACCCTAGTTGACACTATAGGTAAGCCTACATCAATGAAAGGAAAATGATATCTTGTACACACCTCTATTAAACACGATATACATTGTTGTTTGATGGTGGATTTTTCTTATTCCCACGGCAAAAAAACAACATATTTGCAGCACACCTACGACGGAAAATGTTTAGAAATTTTCAGCTATCTAAAATATCAACGATAAACGTCAGGTTTTGGTGTCAGCCCCTCAGAATAAAAGCACAAGGGCTTCTCACCATTTTGCACAGACGTTCAAAGTAATCATATGGGGAGAAATCCATCGCAGAAGAAGCAGAGGGACCAATTTCTCCACCGACAGCCACAAGACATGTTGCGTTTTGAGTAAGGGGCATGGCTGAACACTGGGGAGACACCCCAATGTTCACAGTTCACTAGTTACATTCATATGCCCACACATCCAGCTTTAATTGAAAGCAACAAGTTCATGCTCCTCCTCTGGGGGTTATTGAAAGTCATTCTGGGAAATGTAGGAAATCACCAACTGAAGTAAAAGTAGAGGAGGCAGGTTGAGGGAAAGTAGATACACCAAAAAAGTAAATTACAACACTTCATCACAGAATATCTCCTGGAATTCATTGAACATCTCAGATTGATGTTATCTAAGAGTATCCAAGGGTGGCATTTTACCTTTAAGTATCATAAGTATTTGTAAATAACAATAATGCATTATTTACTGACAGACATAATAGATGATCATGACCTATGTTGATAACCTGACTAAATTGCAGCCATGATAGGGCTGCTTTCAATTTGCGTCATGAAGAGACTTCACATGGTAATAACACATTGTATTTCATCGACCTATAAGTAAAGTGCTGCCAGTTTTGGTATTGATATATACTGTATATCTCAAGAATATGTCTTTACATAGACAGTTCCAAGACAGTATGTATTTATAAGCAGCAGCAGCATACATTATTTTCTTGATACGACATTATGCCTGCCCTAAAGGGAGCGGCAGACTCTTCAGGTGAGCCTATTTCACCCTTCTTTTCCATCTAAGGAGTGACAATTACGACTGTGCCAAAGATGAGAGCCTTGGCTGAGAGTGAGAGCTGAGACAGCACTGTTGTTACCAGTAACTGATGCCTCCTATTTCTAAAACTATTATCTGTGATTTCTTTTTCTGCTATTCATGACCGCCTGTGTGATGTTTTCCAATGTCAGTGCGTCTTCTGTATTGCACCTGCATAATGAAATCATAGAAAATGAAAAGTGCTGTCATGTGCTAGCTATTCAGAAACCGTATTTAGACATTTTGCCTCTCTACCATCTTTACATCACATGGTATATGCATATTGGCATCTAAATGTTCAAGAGGATGTGAAGCAAAACATAGGCAGAGGTGAAAAATAACAAAATACCAGTTACTGTAACTGAAATTTTTTTTAGTAATGGTACTTTTTGAGTTCTCTTAAAAGGCAGTACTTTACTTCTACTTGAGTCATTTATTTTAAGATTTACTTAATTTATTTACTTCTACGCATTATTTGTAGATGTAAGAAAATAAGAGAAGTGTGTACAGTTATCATTTACAGTAATACATAATCTTTCTTAACTTCCTATCACAATATTAGCTTATGGGTTAATAATGACTAACCAGTTTTTTGCAAAGGTCATAGCAAAATCAGTAATCAGATACATTTTGGGAGACAATTTAGGGGCAAACTCTTATTGGTTTGATTGAAAGTAACTCCATGAACTGCTCCTTTATACTCTTAGCTTGCTTGAGTAAAATTTACCATAACATAGCAATACTCCTACTTGGAGTATGTCTCAGCATTTTCTCCACCTCTGAATGTGGGTGTAGCTGGACAGAGGTGGGCATACTGTGATCGCACTGCACTGCACTCTGTAAATCCCATCTGTCAAAACATATAGGGTGTGTGCTCACTTTCCCTTTAAACCTCTTCTCTTATTTTAGAGATGGCTTAGCATGCAATCGTTACGCTTTTTGTTTAGATTAAGAACTTTCTCTATTATTTAGAAGTAGCTTTTTTCATTTAGTCATCAGCCTAATAATACATGTGCCTGTCAGTGTAATTCTCAGCTCTTGTTTCATATTATCTCACAAAAAAAAAAGTCACAGTGTTCGTTGTGGTGCCAGAAATAGTATTGCAATATCAGAATGGCATGATCAAATCTCAGCATTTTCAGGTTTGTAACAAAATTCCTAATCAATATCACAGCCAATGTAGCACTGTATCACTGTGCAGCTTATATATTTAATTTACTTTTAAGTTCAGTTAAAGTTGAGTACAATTTAAGCATGCTTGTTTCTTCATTTATAGTATCATATTGGCAAACCAGTACTGTGTCTTGAATCGTACCACCAGATTATCATACTGTTACAGACCCATGAATGCTCCTCACATCCTGTAAGTGCAGCCTTGTGTTATAGTTAGGATACATTCAAGTGAGAATAACTTCCCCATAGACCGGTGTAGAAGGGGCCCGGTGCACACACAGATGCCAGGATGGCCTTATGGCACATTAAAATAGTTTCCTAAATGTTTTCCTGGAGAATGGGCACTGGCTGAATTATATATTGCAATAAACTTTTTGAACTCTACTTGAAACTATCCATTTAACAAACTTTTAAGTGACAAGCTTGTTGAGATTTCAGGTTAGGTAATGGAGCAATTTGTAAAAACTGAACCCCTGCAGATGCACTACTTTTCACAGGCCTGCAACTGTGTTGCTTGACCCCCAATTAAAAGGAATTGTGTTGAGGAAAAAAAAAAAATAACCCTGCAGTTTTAATGCCAGTAGATGCAGGGCTTAGATTGGTTTATACAATGACTACCTCTGTAGCAGTCCGGAACTCTGCAGAAATCACTTATCAACCCAGGTGTTGATAAAGGAGGTGCAATTATAGGCTCAGACATCAGCATTACAAATGGATGCCTGGGCCGTTACCTGGGGACAGCTCTGGTTCTCACAGTCACACTCTGCCGACTGGTGAGGGAGGTGTGAGATTCGAAAAATGACTGCTCAGAAATAGATTGCGGTGCTTGCTATGATGAGATTAGGGTGGAGGTGATGCAGGTGCTGGAGGATCGGCAGAACGGGAAGAGAGGCTTTATAGCTGCTATATGGCTGATGTGCTCTAGAGTTAGTGTGTATGGGCACCAAAGCGAGGTTTGATTCCTCTGATGTCCTGCGGTGATTCATTTAACTTTGCAAAGGCTGATTAAACTGTCGCTCCCTTCTTTTTAACCAAGCATGACAGTTTGACAGTGAAACCTGATTTATTTTGAATCTGTGGTGCACCATTTAAAGCTACTATATTGTCATACTGAAGTGAATTGCAGTGCCTGCCATCACTGGTGCAGATGTACATGCAAACACACAAAGGCAAATTGGCATGACTAAATTTCTGTGAATATCTACCTCAATCATGACCATCGCCACTTGTGTGATGTGATTTTTAAGCTTTGTATGTATTCATGGAGGATGAAATTGAGGAGGGAAGGAAAGGAGGAAGGAAGGAGGAAAGGAGGAAGGAAGGAAAGCAAAGCAGGAAGGAAGGAAGAAGCAAAAAAGGAAGGAAAGGAGGCAGAGAGAGGGAGGGAGGGATTTGTGCCAAATTGAGGTATTTGAGTTATCCCTTGAGTATTAGTTATTCCTGTAGTATTTTCCATACTGTAACAAATAAAAGTAGCACAAGCTGACTTATCAGCATTCACATACATGAATATTTACTGTATGCATGTGTTATTGCTCTAATCCTCAATGTGTGGGTGTCATTAATAGGTGCTTCCTAAAATAAAATCACAACTCTATATCCTCTGACCAACCACTGCACAATAAAAGGCAGAACATGATTAAAGTTCTGTAAATATCTGTCTCAACCACAACCACCTACATTTTGCACACATACGCACAAAAGCATATGCACACTGTGTGGAAAGACACACACTCACATAGATAGACACACATATGGCAGCACATCACACATATCACATACATCCACAAAACACGCAAATCACAAATGCATGCACAGCTAAGGGGGTGGATGCAAAGAGAGTGAGTCCGTGTGTGTTTGAGAGCTCCTCTCAGATCCCTCTAGCCCACCGTGGGTGTTCTGTCTTTCCCGCGAGGGATGCTCGTTGTTTTGCGGAGGCAGGTTCAGCTCTAGGATTAATGAAAAGCTCCATCTTAGTCATAAAAAGAGCATTTTCACGATCTATTTAACATCATGCATACCAAGGGCTCACATTAGGCACTGTTGACTTATGCTCGCCTACAGCAGTGCTTTCTGATGCGTTCATTGCCACTGCTGTGATCTTCTGTGGGTAGGCTGCCCCCCTCCAGCCGTCCCCATTGAGTATCTGGCATTTCTCACGTTCACCGTCAAAAAAACTCATTCTTCAGCAAAGAGATGAAATATGGCATACAACTGGAAGTCTGAAAGAGGGGCTAAGAGAAAGCTTCCTAGGACTCTAGTTTTGAATTTCTTTTTGGATAATTTCCTCTCTCTTCCGTTGACGATTGTCCATTTATGCGTGCAGCCAGAGAATTCAGAGCATAGCGCATGTCATTAGCCAATTTGGTCAAACATTTATGGGTCACATGCAGCACTGTGAGTGCTACCAGGTCATAGGATTGTAATGCAGGATGCATCTATCTCAGTGGACCAGGCTGACCCTACAGAGACTAAAGTGGTGAGATAGAGTCTGTAATGGGCTGGAGTGGAAAGGCTTGCAGGAGTGCATTCCATGAGTGCTGGATGTTATTTCAGTGGTTGCTGGTGGTGAATTATTGATTTAGTGCAAACGGTTGTAATTACACAGTGACTACGGCAGGGCGATTAGGTTGTGGCGTGTCTGGATCATCACAGGGATCACAGGACTACATGATGAACTCAAAAGGCATTCCAGGAACTGATGCGCGCTCCCGCTCCTCTCTGACCGCCACCCCCCTCCCCCCCTCCCCTTCGCCCTGTCAGCGATTTCTCTTCTGTGAGTGGCTGGCGTCAGGCTGGCCCTCTCAGAGCTTTTAAAAGGCTGTTAAAGGTCCTTGTGAGACGCTGCCCCTACCCCTCTGCTGCCACCCACACCCTCCACCCTGCCCGCCCACAAAGCCCTCCAAGCAATCACAGCTTCTCAGGATGTCAGCTAGCATTACCGTAACCCCCTTACGCCTGCGATCAGGGCTCAGCCATGCAGGGGAACTGGGGCAGAGTGGAGGCACTCAGTCGTAGCAGCCAAGAGAGAGAGAGAGAGAGAGGCCAGTCATCTACGCCACACTGACCTTTGAGGGCCTTTCGAGGATCGGAGAAACACGCATGTGATGGTGTAGGCGGTGAATGATGGTGAAAGTAATGCTCTGATTCATCTATTGGTGTAAACACAGAATGACTAGCACAGCAGAACAGGATGCAACTAAGGACTCAAATAAGACACAAATGTCATCCAATTTCCTTTTTTAAGGGAAAGACAACTGGAGGGCCCATTATGTGGCCCCTTGCTCCTGTCCTGTCCAGGTTGGTTTTGTCTGTCAAGGTAAAATGGCAGGGCTGCAAATTCTGCTTGACAGCAGAAGCTCCCCTTAGGGGGACTAAGTGGCCTCGACCTGTCGTAGTCACACACTGTTGCTGACAAGGTGATGATGAACACCTTTCATTAAAAGGCAAAAGCTGGGCTTTTCCTCTGAGAAAGCATGCTCTGGTCTTAATGTCAAAGGGCCAGGAGTGGGACTGGAAGACAGAGCCTAGGGGCCCAAACTCTATATGGTTTTATATGGTAAGAACTCCTATATGTCACCATGATGCACAATCAAATAAGCACAGGCCTTACAATAAGAGGCATTGGAGGATATGCACCACAGCTTGGCTTTGAGCATTCCCATAAACACTGCTTGAATCTTGTGACAAGCATGCCAGCATTAGAGATGCTAGTACAATAAACACATAATGCATTATTTACATTCATATGGCTTAAAGCTACACTTGGCAATGTCGCATGGCTCCAAATAGCAGTGAGAGGTAACTATTTGAAAATTTTGAACTTCAATACCCAGAAATCATGGGATGTGGCATCAGCAAACTGCACACGGCACGCTCATGTTTACCAACCCGGCCGGTGTGTGATCTTTCACACCAAAGGAAACCAAAGGGACGAGAGAGGGAAAAGATCTTTCTGGACAGAGCGCTCGCTCACTGCTGTTTAGGACACAGTTTGGATTTCACTCCTTAGTTTTGATTCCTGTGGGTAGAGAAGTGTAAAGGCCCGACACCAGAATTTCATTTTGATAAATACAGAATGGGACGCTCCTCTCTACTGCAGCCCCACATTGGTGATTTCGGCTGATAAGACGGGTGGATTTTTACATAAAAATCTTGCCTGGTGTAGCTTTAAAATGTAATGTAGAGTCCCCGTTTGATAGAAATGTATGCATAAATACTGCACGCCGTTGATGAAATATTGACGGTCTTCGCTGTGCTGTCACACTCCTGAGAATTTTTGACAGATTTTCAATATCTGTTAGGGAATTAAGTCATATTGTGTGGTATAAAAACAAATCCCCTATCCCCCATAAGAATCAGCACGTTGTAGGCAAGATATTAAGAAATTGATGAGCCACCTGACAAATGTTCCATCATAAGAAAAAACTATAAATAGTAATAATAATAATAATAATAATAATAATGATAATTTTAAAAGTACTGTAAAATAAAACAAAATGTTCAGCTTCAGATACATTAGGGCCCACTCAGCAGAATATAAATTCTGTCATTAGGAGCAATAAAATAGCTGGATTCCTCAGTAAACACCAGTGTCTGAAGTACCACCTGAGTGTATGGCTTCAAATGAGACACAGCTCCCACACCTACAATCTATCCATAAATCACTACTGGCCTAATAACCGTCATTACACACTGACATTATGACAAGTTCCTTCCATCTCCATGACAACTCCATGTCACTGGCACTTTTTTTTTTGTGTCCTTTGGTCACTGTAGATTTTATAAAACTTGATTTCATCAGATTCTGGCACTTTCAGACTTGCACTGCAAAAAAAAATCGCCATCTTAACAAGTCATTTAGTCTATTATTGAGTCATAAAATCTTAATTTTTTTACGATAAGTGAAAAAATCTGCCAGTGGTGTTAGATAATTTCGCTTGATCCCAATGCAAATCAACTTGTTTCAAGAATTTTGTAGAATCAAGTGTAATTTTTGTGATAGCAGTGTGGAACTTGTGCGATAGCAGTTGTTGTTGTTGTGCAGCCACTGGCATGTACATGTGCAGGAGAGTGTTCTGCCCTTTTCCTCTAAACAGTAGAGAATCTACGCTCTCTATCACAGTGACCACACAGTGTTCAATTACATCGATTTTTTTCTCTTCCTGTGTTACCCTGCTGGTTGCTTGATAAGCTTGTAAGGTGCACTGTCAGATAGAAGGCAAGTGAAAGAGATCCACTGCTTCACCTGACATGTTTTTTATCACCCGTTTGAAAACATAAAAAGTAGATGGCTTGTTCTCATTAGACTCATTAGAAGTTCCAGCATTTCTCTTCAACACTAGAGTTGGCTATCAGCGGAGCTTTGGGGGGGGGGGGGGGGGGGGGTAGGCGGCACGTGGGCGCATGCACGTGAGCTCTTGAGGGAAAAGGAGAGGAGATGGTATAACATGTATGATGTTTCAAAATGTCCGCACCACCAAAACGTCGTCATTCAAATAAAGTCATTTCAGCTGTTAGTTGGGGATACAAAACTGGGATTTTCACACAAAATCCAGAACACAACAAACATTATGCAGTGAAATGTCAAGATCACGGCCAAGATGTATGTGTTTCGTTATAAGATTGTCATGAACATTGATTAGCAGCTGAAAAAAGAAATTGGAAGACATATGTATTTATAGCCAACATGGCCAAACTTTGTCTGTATGTGGCTCTGAGTAATTGCTCATATAATCATTCAAAGTTACATCTGTCTCTAAAGCCAGATGTCAGGCAGGTATTCAGAATGAGAATACTGAAAATTATATTATTCTACCATTTCATGTTCACCACAAAAACAGTTTTTTAGCACTCTGTTATTATTCCTATTCTGGATCCATGTTTTTTGCATTGCAGAGTAGTTAGCCTGACTGTGTTAGCATATATTTAGAAAAAAATAACATCATTAATATGCCATCAGTCTCACTTTGTACTGAATGGCTATTCCAAGTGTTTACAGAGAACATTACACCTGTTGGTGAATTCATGCATATCTCATCAGGCACAGTGTGGTCTTTGTATAAGAAGCAGTTTTCATATTCATGAGCATCACATTATTTTGCATTTGAATGCAGCGGCTTGAGTTGATGTGCTTGTATAGTCAAATGCTTACACCCATCACAGGAAATGGGATGGCAGTATAATAAGCAGGGTTAACTTTTTAAAATTAAATTAATTCCTAGACACATGCTTCTCCTTGGTTACTTATGACTTCAGATATTGACAAAATAGTGCTATCTTCCAATTTGATTTCCTGAATATGTCTCTGCTAGCCATAATGAATGAATGGGGAAAGGAGAAATAACCATAAATTGGTTTCTATGGTTGTCAATTAATTAGCACCTGATTAAGTGGTCAGTGGAGATGTCCAAAGGAGTTTAAATGAAGCAAGAGCCTCCTGCCGTGACTCTGAGGGACGAGGCTGAGAGCACCATCAAAAGGATGGCCACTTACAAAAGTCTATTTTTTAATGACAGGATGATAGGAGCAATGTCTAAAAAAAAGTTTCCAAAGACGTTGTAAAAGTAGTACAATGTGATATAAAACAGTATCACATTTTGAACATAATACTGGAGCCTCAGAACTGTATGTCTTCTATTTTGGCACAATACCCTTAATACATTTTTATAAAAAAAAATAAAAAAAAAATAGGTTCAATTGAATTATTTGCTCACACAAAAGAGAACACTAAGTAAGTCCTAATAAGGCCCTTTGTCTTGTCGGGTTTTTTTTTATATTTGCTGCTGGTAGAAAATTGAAGTTCTCATTAGCAGTCAAGCTTCGTTCTCTGTGAAATTGTCAATGTTGTCCTTCTCTCTTGCCCCTGCAGACTTGTTACAGTGTTCAGGGGCAGCCTGTGAAGGCAAGGCAGTGAAAACTGATGTTTGAATTGTGACATGAATGCAGGCAGAGAGGCAGTATTATTTCCTGGTAGAGACATCTTTCTCCTCTAACAATGTCCCCTTCCTTTTCATTCAAAAATAAGTCTCATTTGAGATTGCATTGTTACGCTGTCTTCCAAAGCCTCACATAGCAATTACCCACTTGTAAAGATCTGAGATAGACAGAGGCGTTTAGGGAAGGGTGCTTTTCTACTCACTTCTTGGCTGACATGTTGAGCGTTTCTGATATTTGGTTTCTCCTTCGCCTTGCCTCTTGTTCTATCAGCTTGTGCTGAAATGGAAACGCTTAAGGTTGGCCACCGCCTGCCCTCTGTTGCGGGATAGTCTCTAACCCAAGTCACCGCTTCTCTATCTGAATCTTCGTGTTCAGTTTTCACTCAGCCACTTGAGGTGTTTGCAAGTGTACACCTCAGTGCTTCCATTATCTTGAACAATCTAACAAATACAGGCTATACTTCAGACTATTCATTCTTCCTGATACGCCCTGGCTTTCCATATGTTGCAGCTTGATGTGAATTTGTTGGAAGAAGCTCTCTCAGGGGCACAGGTTTGATAAGGCATAAATTCCTTAATCCTGACAGGCAGGCAGGTCTAGCTCAACAGATACAGTAAATCAATCAATGTGTCTGAGAAGTTGCAGGCTTCTGTATTGACCGTGGAAACCCCCCCCCCCCCCCCCACACACACACACACACACAAACACACACACAATCCCCTCCAGGTCACGCTGCACAGCGATGGCTTGCAATGCAGTCTGTCTCTGCATACCAGCCCCATATATACTCAGCTATACAGGAACTAATATTTTGTATTCTAAAAGATAAGGTTGACAACAAAAGCTTATTTGACCCGCGACATGGAGTATGGCAGGGATCATTACCAAGCGCCGCTTAGAGTCAACAGGAGGCTGGAGATGGTTCACCTCATGCCATCTTTTCACTGGACCATTAACCAAGCCCACAGAGAGCGAGCGAGTGACAGAGCGGCCTTAACTGCCAGAGGCTGTGGGAGACCAGGAAGTTTGGATATGCGCTATGAAACCTGTAGATTCAAGATTCAAGGCTACCCTCTAAATCATATTCAATCCAGGCCCCAAGGTATGCATGTGATGATAGGTAGGAATCGAAAGGTTTAGAGGGAGGAGACCTGGGAACCGTGATGAATACCAAGTAGCGTTGTGTTGTTTCCCAAAAGGGCAGACTCCACTAGAGTAAAGGAGAACAGCCGCATAAAGGATAGGACTCTGGAAGTAGGAAGGGTGGGATGTGGGGGTGGGCATTTCATCGTCACAGAAAGACGGTAGTCATTGAATCAGTCAGTCAGTGAACGGGAAGTCAACAATTTTTAATACGCTCTCCTGACTCCCCAATGGTTTCTCCTCATAGCATCTTCATCCCTTTTAAGCAGCATGGGATTTCTCCCTCGGCTCTTTGAGGGCAGGAGAATCTGGGCTTGTTCTCACATTTCAGTCCATTTATCTTCTGCTATGCAGCTCAGTGATCCTAGTCGTCCATTAGCCTGCACAGAAAAGCATCCAGTGCGAGTAAACAAAAAATTTAGGAATGGCCCATTTCTTCTTCCCTTGTTCTCAACCTCATCTTCCAAAGGACAGATCTTCAAAACAACCTATTACATACGCAGTGTGAAAAGCAGAGCTCTGGTCTTATTTTAATAAGCCTTGTTTGCATGTACTAACATTTCTGTACCCAACATAGAACTGGAGCGGCTCTCTGGTGTAGCTGTCATAAAGTTGATATTTCAAGAGATAAATTGCACCCATGTTTCCTCGGGGTTCTCAGCTAAGGGAAATCAAACGGCCACAGAGAGTCAGCTATTGCATAATATCATGTCTTAGTGAGATTTAACACATTTCTCAGGGTCTAAATAAATCACAACTGTCAACGGCATCTTGCTATTCCTGTAATAAATGTACCCCAAAGTCAAAATATTGAAGCCCTGCTCCCATCTCAGTTAATATCCAAGAGTGTCAAAACACATCAAATGTCAAGGGAAAGGGATTGAAATTATTTCAATCATTTCCTTTTCTGTGACAATGTTTTTCCCAGTGGATTCTGCGAACAGTGATTCGCTCAACACATACATGATATCAGACATGGTCCCATCAACATTTTTACTTTAAGTTGACTGAGCATGATTATTAACCTGTTTCTGTCTTCATTTCTGAGATATTCACATGCGACATCTGTTTTTTAGAGAGCGCTGAGTTCTTCCTTACATTTTTTCAACAAATGAATATACATTGACACGTGACAACATCCGCCTACACCTTAAGTATTGTCATTGCCAGCAGGTTAGTTTGCTTCAAGAGCGTAGGCCTACATCTATAATACCATCTTTACAGAGATAATTTATGCTGTACCAGGTTAACAGTAGAGCTGACGAGGGTTTGATTTCTGTTTGAAGATGTCAAGCCAGAGAAAAGGAGGGTTAAAATAACCCGGCTCTGACCCACCACACAATTTGCACACAAATGCCTGTGCAAATGCCATGCTAACCATTTCGTGCCTCTACAAGCCTCCCATCACTTCTGTCTAATGTGTGCGTGGAAGGCCGACTATCAGCGGAAAGCTATGGTAAACAGCCATTTGCTATCTAGTCAAGATGGAGAACCATAAAAAAAAAGCAGAGCAATGGTTATTGTTGCACAAAATACATTGATTCCTGCTGATTCCCCTCAGCAGTGTAAAGATGATCATACTGGGCAAAAGATGGAGAAAGAACACCTGTGGAAATTGATCATGATTAATTCTATCCTGGATCTGTAACGTCCTCTTTACCTGGTTCAGCTGTGTAAAGAGGGCTTACGTAGTCCGGAGCGAATATGGGGCCATATTGACAGGTGGGACAGCTGGACCAAATCAGTGTTGTAATTAAAACAAACTACAATACATGGTTAGCTAAAATGGCATTTGCATTGTAAGCTTTTGTGGTAATTTTCCATAAATTTGGTTCAGTTTGTGACAGTCTGCGCTGAGGCCCGCTCTGCTTTGAGAACTAGACTGCTCTTTGCCAATTGTTGACTGTGACAACTGTGAACTGTTATTGTTGTGAAGTATGACACAAGCTGGTATCAAGATTGCTCCTTGTCTCAGATGTGTAGCTGTGACAGCTGGCAATGATGTACAATTGTTGCTGTTGTGCAACATGGAGGTGTCTTACAGGGTCACCAAGTACTTTCATAGGTGAAAATTTACTGCATGCAAACTTAGGTAAAAGTACAATGGCAACTGTTCAGTGGTGAAAACCGGGATTCTTGTCAAATTCCTTATATTTGCGAAAAACATAATTTATATTACAAAACTATGTTTTGTAATATAAATTATGTTTTTGTAATATGGACATAATGATGATCCTGGTATTGTAATTCTATCTTACATTACTCTAACTATTTACTTTCTATATACATTTTACACAATGTAATTCTCCAACAACTACATTCAATCAAATCTTGAGTTCACACTGTCTCCCATGATGTAGCAAGTGATGAAGGCACTTGTTGCAAATTGCCTAAAAATAGTTTTTCTTGTTTTATATGCTGATTATAGATTGGTACAATAATGTGCAACAATACAATGAAAGTGCTGCACACTATAGTGTTAAGACTGAAAGTACAATATTTCATTTTAGAACACTGGCAGAATCTTACTCTTGCTAATACATTAATGAACCAAAAATATTGCACTTTTTTCAGTGTGAGAATAGCTTGATTCAGAATAACTTCCAGTACAGGTCCCTCAAAAAGCAAAACAGTGCCAGATAGCAAGCTCAATTTAGTATATTTCACATTACATGACATTATTTGAAACCATCTTCAAATATATTTGTTTTTCAGTTGTGCTACTCAAAAAATTAGATGTTACCTATGGACCACTCACTCAATATGAACAACCAGCGATCTACAGAGACACAGCTGTGCTTGATCCTCCCTTTTAAGGCTACTGATCATTTTTCTTTCAGTAGAAACATAGATGTAGTGGCAACCTCTTCTAAGCTCTCCAGCCCTTGTGTGCAGCCTAGCCCTGCTCTCTTCATTCATTTTCCTCAGGGCAGCCTTCCTCTACCTTGCTATTGATCTGCTGTGCAGCATCAACATGCTGGAGTGTCAATTAGAGAGCCACTCCTGCCCATCTGTGAGAGGCGAGCTACAGCGCATCTCTAAAAGTCTCTGTGGCTGGCCTCCCCGCCCAGCAGCTGCATGCATTTTAGAAGATGAAGAAGAGAATAATGTGTCAGAGATATGCATTTGTTTCATATGTTTCCTTGTTTGCTTTCCTTTGCTATATTGAATGCACTGAAAAGTGTTTGGGCTGGAGTGGTGAAATGCCTTTTATTTGAAGTGGTAATAAATATAAGGTCTCATGGTGAATGGACTGGTAGCTTCAAAGTAGTTTCAAAGAAAACACACCTAAGGTTTTCTGAGGTGAATTGCGTTTGTAAGGGCAGCCAGGTTGAGGAGAGCAGTAAGGACGGATATATTCGCTGAAAAAGGATTCTGTTTGCAGGATCATTACTCTTACGCAACCTGAGTCTGAGGCTATGTTTGCAGATCTTACTGGATCACATTTTCCCCAATGAATTAGCTATTTATGTTCTTTCATAACACAATCGTCTCCAGACCTCCTTAAAATGTCAACAAATTGTTGAAACATTTTTCCTGAATATTGACCCTCTCTGTACACTAGAAAACTGATCTTGGTGACAGGTGTGTAGGAGAAGCAAGACAGGCCACAATTTTAAAAACACCTACACATTAAAAACAGTTTTATTAGATACTGTTTCAGTCAGGGACCTTCAAAAGGGTAAATCTCCTAGACTGAAGAGTTGCCAAAACAAACATTATGTTTTTGAATGTGTAGGTGAAGACAGTATCCGTGTGTGTTCAGTTTTTGCAGGACATTATTGCAAACTGACCAGAATCAAGGTGTTATATTCACAGTCGCTGTTATGACTTATGAGGCCATGTAACAACACACACACAAATCTTGCCTGAAGGTTATTGTATGGCCTTTTGAAATGAATGCATACTCTATTACAAAATCTGCTTTTGCACCTGAGGAAAGGTTGTTCCCTTGATAGGAATCTCCAGTAATTCCTGCAGCTGTCTGTGACATTTTGTTTGCTGGTACGCATTTTGGTTGTTTTTCCTCAAGTCTCACTTGCACATGTTTATTGAGTTACGCCATTACAGTCTGATCTGTAAATATACACATATTTGTTTATCTCACTCAGTGCCCTTGTAACTTGTTTTCATTGTGAACAGAGTTCATTCTTCCAAGCAATTAAGCTCTTCAGTAACAAACCAAATCACACTACAGTCAAAGTTGGAAATGCTAATAGGAGCTAAAGCATCTAATCTCTGTTTTATGCTATACAGTATATCAAAGCTGAATTATGGAAATATAATATATACAGCAAAAACATTTACATGTGTAACCCAATTTCACCCAATATGCTAATACTGTGCTCCTGATTTGGTTACTACATCACTACATTTTGAATAGAGCTCTGAAATGTGGTCTGTGGTTACCCGTCCTGCTTGATTAAAATGGGACGCATTTAGGTTTCAGTGGAGTGATGGTCTGTGAAGTGATTTATTCAGAGGCCAGGCCACCAAGAATGCACTGAACTTAATATCTTTTAGATTACAGAATGAATTACCTACATTCTGTTCAAAGAGGAAACACTTTTGTGATATTCATCTGAAACAAGACAAAACACACTGATTAACATGATGATAGTTGATGCAATCTTGTGAGCCAAGTGATAAGATATTTTCTTTGAGTTGCACGCAACACAGCCGCTCAGATCGGCTAGCTGTTTTTCAGTCTGAAGAAGACACACAAGCTCCCTCCCCCACCCGCTCTTCTTTTGTACAAACATGAAGTTTGATTACATCTGCCTGGAAATCTGCAGTCTTGCAAAAAATGTTCCTACCTTTAACTCTTTTGCGATTACAGCTGTATTTTTTCTCTTGCCTATGTATACCAAGGGATGTTTGCAGCTACAATTTTTATTGCCTTTGCCTCAGTGTTTGCTGTTTGGTTAGATATGCTGGTGCATGGTGGCATTTGGTTATGGGCCTTTGGTGTGTTGTCTAGCTTTCTGCCTGTCATTTGCTCTGCAGCAGTTAAAGTGGACCTGCAGTGAATCAACCCTGAAAAATTACTTCTCACTCACTAGGAGATAGTTGGGTGTATTCAAAGGACCTTGTCACTTCCAATATGCTCTCAATGAATCTCAGCCCTTGCTGAACCAAGGCTTCAACCCACTCCCCTGGAAAACCAATGCCTACAGCCCTATTCTGTGACCGTGTGCAGGGAGATTGTTCCTTCAGAGTCTATTACAGCTTCAGCAGTGAACAGGTTTCAGATACAAGATGGGTTCTAGCGGCGTATTTGTGTGTCTATCTTTCTATCTTGCATGTATGTAGTGTGTGTGTGTGTGTGTGTGTGTAAGGAAGGGAGAGAGGGAGAAAGAGAGAGAGAGAGAGAGAGAGAGGAGGGGACAATAGAGGGAGAGAGAGCGTAGATCTAAGTTATGACAATGGAGCTTAATTTAAAATCCACTTTTGAATGAGCATCATGTATAATATAATCTCTTTTCACAACACTAGAATATGTATAGAATCATACAGAATGAAAACACAGTTGATTCACTTAGGTACATCTTCACCTCTGTCGGCTTTATTTATGTGAACACTTTTCAAACTGACATCACAAACCTGAAGAAAATGGGTTATAAGCTGCAATTCTTCAGTGAATTGGTGCTATATTTCTGGATGTGATCAATGTGAATAGGACACTATCTTCTATACTGTGTTGATGTGTTGCTGTTTAGAATCAGGAATCAAGTTGTCCAATGCTGTGGTTTCTTCTCTCTAACCAGCTCTGGTTATCAAAGCTTCTCTCCATCTGTAGTAATAGCATAATTACCATTTCATAGTCATTTTCTAGACCCTATCCCCATGGTTTGTTGTACTTTTTCACCCCCCCAAGGCACAGACTTAGACATGCTTAAGAGACTTTGAGACCCACATATGAATTCTACTAAGATATGTAATGAATTTTGCCTGTAGTAAGCAGAATTACCTAGGCAATGTTGAAGTAATAAATTTGGCACAAAAGGAAACCAGCTATATCAATAGCTTATTCAGTCCTTTTGAACTTGACTGTGAAACCTTAATGTTTCTAATGAGCTGTTCAAAAGATTTTGAAAAAGTATGTAATGTGGCAGCAATTGTGATGTTTTCAGGTACATAAATGTGAGAAAGTAAGTCCAACATGAAGAGCCACAGCTACTACTGCCAATTCCAACAACACAACCTTGAATGTATTATATAATGTCAATTCATGACATCAATTTGATATAACATTAGCAGTGAAAACAGGAAGATCTAGCAATGACACAATATTGCAATGGTATGGGCTGAATGTCTCTGCTGACAACCTTGCTCATTCAATATGTGAAAAAGAAGCACACGACTTTCAAACCTGTCAACCTTGGGAGACCATGGCAACCTTTTGAATTCAAGATGGTAGACATAGGAAGATGAGTGTATAAGAGAAAGAGATGAGTGTGGGAGCAGAACTGTCTCTTCATTCCACATAATACTGCAGCAAAAAAGGTTAAGCAAAAAATAGTATTGAAAAGCTCGTACCAATACAAATCCCTTTCCATTTCCGTTCTCTCTGTGCACTGTGTCTCACTCCTCTTCTCTTTTTCATCTTTCAGGGATTCACTCTGAAGCCTGTGGACCTGAGCGGGCCTGAGGGCTCTGACATATACCAAATCCCTGCCCAGGGGAGCAGGGGAGATTAAAAACTTCTGATTGAGGTGGATCTCCATAGGCTGTGAATAACAGCAGACACAAGAGCAGCTGCCCACCACTGTGGTCAGATGATGGAGTGAGAGAGGGGAAGAGAAAAGAACAGGATTACAGCCGGCGAAAGAGCCAAGCTCATATTCTGCTTTAATTGAATGCCTGGAAGAGAGGAGGGAAATGAGAGGAAGCCTTTTCTGTGCCAACTACTTCAAGAGGTATTACAATTAACCCTCTGGCCATCATAAAGTAATACCTGCTTTTTGTTGTTTTCTGATTCCTGGGTTGGGCTGTACGGTGTGGATGTGTGTTGGGGCCGCGGTCATGTTTCAACCTCCGGGGTGTAGACCGGATCGGACTGGCTGTCGGCGAAGCAGCCCGGTTCTGCTGCTGCTGCTGCTCCTGCTTCTCTGCGGCTCCCTCAAGGTGTCGCAGGCCGCCAAGCCCAAAGGGCCAGGACACACACATTTGAACTCCATACGCATCGACGGGGATATCTCGCTAGGTGGCCTCTTCCCGGTGCACGCCAGGGGCCACGATGGCAAGCCATGCGGGGAGCTGAAGAAGGAGAAGGGTATACACAGACTGGAGGCCATGCTTTTCGCCCTTGACCGCATCAATAATGACAATAATCTGCTGCCTAACATCACACTGGGGGCGCGTATCCTAGACACCTGTTCCAGGGACACTCACGCCTTGGAGCAGTCCCTCACCTTCGTGCAGGCGCTGATTGAGAAGGACGGGACGGACGTCAAATGTCTGGGCGGCGGGGCGCCCATCATCACCAAACCTGAGAGGGTAGTGGGTGTTATTGGAGCCTCCTCCAGCTCGGTGTCCATCATGGTGGCCAACATACTACGTCTGTTCAAGGTAAGATCAGACCACAGCAGTTGTCTGTCTGTTTGGGTTTGAATGTTTGCTGAGTGGATATTGGTCTGGAAATCTTGGTAGGTATGTAATGCGCAGTACAGAGAGTCAGCTGTGTTTGTTCGTCAGATACGCCGCTCCTCATTCTTAGACACTGAACACTGTGATCTGTGATTTCTTTACTTTATTGATTTTCCTATATATTTGTTTGAATAATTAATGGCAGTAACAGAAGAACAAACAACATAAGCTATAAAAGGCTTGAGAGAATATGTGTTGGATATCTGCTGCCACACTATGGACATTTTCATAACTTTAGAGAAGTGATCCCATGGTAAATCTCATCACTCTGACGATTGCTCCTGAGGA
This sequence comes from Centroberyx affinis, assembly GCF_046629955.1. Taxonomy (NCBI): domain Eukaryota; kingdom Metazoa; phylum Chordata; class Actinopteri; order Beryciformes; family Berycidae; genus Centroberyx; species Centroberyx affinis. The sequence continues at coordinate 308,134 of NW_027281845.1, forward strand.
GTCGGTTGCTAAGCAGTGAGAGGTATTGCCTCTCACAATAATGATTAATAGGATACTAGTTGATTTCATTCTTACCCCCTAGCCTTTCTCAGTGCAGTTCAGCTAAGCTCAGTATTTACATCTGTTCACACTGTGGAAAAAGATGTTTTGTTCATGGACATTTGGACGCTTGCTGAATTATTTAATAAATATTCTAACCACCCAGAAATTGCAAGCCTAATAGCTCTTTCTACTTTAGTGAAGGTTTGATTGCAATTGCTTGGCTCACTGCAAAATGAGACTCCTTTCTTTGACGTAAAAAAACCCCCAAAAAAACATATTTTTTGAAAGTACTATATCATGTGTTTGAACTTGTTTCATGGACAATTACACTTTTTCGATATCACTCAAATCACTTTCTCTGGGACTGGCTAGTTGGTTGTATATTTCACTTCTACAGCAATTAGAATGAGAGATTCTAATTCAGATAACGCCATGAATTCATGACGTTGCATTTCAAATCCTCTGGGTTCTGTATTGTAGTTCTCCAGTTTATGGCAATTTTATTTTATTTTTATAGAAGTGTGCACTTCAGCTGCGAATGACTTCTGAATGGGCATTTATCCATAAAGGCAAAGGGTGTGTAATGCTCTTCATCTGTTATTGTGGCATAGAGTTGTTTGTGGTTAACTTGAGCTTTCACTTTAAATGTCGATTATAATCCTAACCTTGACGTTACTCTTACACAACAATTCATGCCTATAATCCTAACTAGAATTGAAGATGAAAAAGATTGAAAAAAAAAATGTTGCTTGACCAGAAAACTCTGGTATGATCAAAGAGACTTACTTATACTGTATACAAACATGCTGCTACTTGCAGGTGGGCAAACAAAATGTACTTTTTTCTTGCCACCCCCCTCTGAGGTTAAAGGTCAGGTTCATCTACAGAGCAGCGATCCTGGAGCTGACAGGGGTTCAGTGTCTGGCTTGAGGACACCTCAGCAGACCAGATGCTTACTGTCACAGGGGATTGAATACAGGTCTTCCAGTTGAAGAACTGCCTCCCTGCTCACAACACCACCCATAGCAAATTTGGATTTTGGTGAGGCGGCTTACACCAACACCCAGGGCTTGTATGTTTTTGTTTGCTTGTTTTTTGTAATACTTCTTTTTTTAGTATTTGGTTGTACAGCACTACATAGCGTCAGCCCACAGGTGCGATTCGATAAGCTCCTCCTGTAGATCCCAGCTGATACATCAGAGTGAAACAAACCAAGTGGGGTGTATCCTGCTTGCCGTTGCCCCCCAGTGTTAATCTGAGTGAACCCAGTATGACTGAACGTGCACAAACACACACACTTCAGTATACGACCTCATGCATAAACACACTCACGTCTACACAGTTCTGTGAATTAACTCTCTCACTTTATTTCTCTTTCTCTTTCTGCTACACACACACACAAATGCAGATACAGTATATTTGGGCCAGAGTAATGAGCGTTCTTGATCCCACTATCACATGGAAGCCTCAAATCCTTCGTCATTAGCACAGCACTCATTTCCTCTTCATTAATGCACATAAGAGGTGTCCTTGCATATTTGATTTGGAGTTCTCTGATCTCCTTTCTCTTTATCCTCAACGTATATATTAGTATTCCCCTCTTCTCCCTTCTTGCATTCAGACAGCTGGAGGTTAACACAGCAGCTCCAGTCAAACTGTAGGTTGAGTAGATGTAGATGGTGAGTCTGCCTGTTCATCATCCATTAGTATCACTTACACTTCTGAGTCGCACTATTGAAAATCAAACTGTTTCCAAAGCAGCCGCTAATCAATCAACATCCGGTCTAATTGAATAACATCCCTTACAACAATCAAAAAAGAGAGTAAGCTCCTGACGTGATGTAAAGCAGACCTGGTCAGTCGTATAGATTAAACAGTAAACACTTAATGGAGAGTGGTGTGTGTTCGTCTCTGTGGGGTCTTGAGTTATGTCTTCCCGGGGATCCACAGGTCAGCTCGATGCCGGATGGGCTCCAGGACCTGATGGACCTGCTGATGGCTTGGGAGGGTTTTAGCTTCACTGCCGTCTCATCACAGGAACCTGTGCCAGCGAGGCCTCATTTGCTGCATGATCTAGCGTGCAAAAACAAAGGGGACAACTGCTAACACTGTGGCTAACAGCTAGACATAAATGTTCGCTTTAAATAGAGGCGATGCATACATACAAGTACAAACACAGCATACTGATGAAGACGCTCGCAGGCTCCCTCATAGACAGGCGGACACACATGCGCATATGTATATTCATGTGCGCACACACACACACACACACACACACACACACATACATAAATGCGTCACACAAACATACTACAGAAAAACACAAGCGCACGCAAAAGCAATCAGGCCCATTTGCACGCAAACCACTCTAAACCGAGCAGCAGCAGCCACCATTGTGTAGTTAGCAGGTTTATAGAAAAGTGTTTCCTCAGCACTCAGCTGCATACAGATGTGGTCCAGAGCAGCCTGATGAATATTTTACACCGGCCTTATGTAATGGCAACATGGGGGCCGGGAGCTGCAGCTCAAGAACATTTTAGTGTAGTTCACTGAGAAGTGGGAGCCACTGTGACAGGTAGTTGGGGAAAAGATAATTCATGTTCAGAGACAAGCCATGTCAGATGATTTCATTATTCATTTGCATAGCAGATGCCTTCATAAAGGCGACACACATCACCTACAACACAGATTCCACTGCTAGGTCTGTCCCTCTTGATTACATGTTTATCTAAGTGTAAAGCGCGGTAGTTTCCCATCCAACCCATCCATAGCACAAGCACTTTGTGGTAAATGCAAAGTTTGGCTCTTCTTTCAGAGTTAACGTTTTTGAGTTAGTTTAGTCAAAAGGAACAAATATTTCTATAACCTTCATTTATTTGATTCTGTGATGCACACAAGTAGCACGGCAGACTTCCAGTGACCCTGGAATAAGAAGCTCAGAGTGTTCTACCCTCTTAATGCTCAGTAGAAAGGATTTCAGTGGCTCCTTGTCCTGACATTACAATTTACTGTTGCGTGGACAAAGTATCTCACATTCACTGAATTGAAGAAGTAGCCAGTTTCAGTGGTAAGGGGACCACAGAAGAGTCAAAAATGATCCATTTACAGGAAGGAATGTGGAAAAAAAATGATTTTTTTTTTCACGGAAGAGTACACAGGCCTTTAGCATCCCACTCATTTTGACATTTCTCCTCACCCCTTAGTTCATGCTCTTGTTTGCAAGTCTCCCACTGGAGTCAGATTCAGAGGAGCTGGCTCGCAGTTATTCTGTACATGAGCCTGTACAACTTGTGTAGGAACCTTAATGATTGTCTTGCATAGGGAAATCATCACTTCTAATTTTGAAAGGGTTCAAAACGAATGAATACCCACATGAACAACTTACACATTTGATCTAGACCCTTGCATATTTAATGTTATTTGCAACTAGTATTGCCACCTTGCTGTGGCATGGCATTATTGTAATTAATTAGTGTTACTGCAGTTTAATTGGTCCGAACCCTCATGGGTGAAGTGCTTCAAACTGTCAACAAAAAGTAAAGTAAATAATATTCAGTGCTGGATAAACACCACTGATTAAGAATTGTTGATTAAAAATTGCAGACAGATGGCATCTGTAAGCTGTGTTTTCTCATGCACTCCAGAGTTATTCTATACATGATAGCATCAGTGGCAGAGGCATGTAAAGGCATGTTTTGGATAATAAATGGTTTAATGCAGATCAGCAGTTATGAAGGCACTTTCATAATCTTTTGTCTTATGGTGTACTGTTATTCCCAGGCCTTGTGGTGAGTGCTGTGATCCAGTACAATGAACTCAGACATTTGAATTTCAAATGGTTATTCTTATTGTAATCTTCGGCATACATAAACAGTCTGTACACAACGAATGTTGGCAAGGGCAACATACTTTCTAAGTATGACAGTGACGTAGTTCAAATACAGTTCTTCTAAATGTACAGTCTGAAATTGTTTGTGTTTACCTTTTCACTGTCTACAGTGATGACTCGTTTCTGAGCTTGTGAGTTCTTGGAAAAAATAGCAGCAGTTGCATGTTGACTGCTTGTAAGGTAAAGTAAGATGAAATCTATCACATTGGTGATCTCAGCCTAGCTATATTGTATGTGTATACGGGCAACCCAGTTACAGCAAATTGGGAACAGGATGACAGATGTCATTAGCTATTGACAACCACCGTCACGATCCATTCAGCCGCTCCACTGTGGTCGAAGCACCGCCGCATCGGCCCTTCCCGCAGGCGCTCACCATCTGCTTTGTTGCAACCTCTTTTAGCGAGTTAATGGTTATCCTCCTAGTTGCTCCTCTGCTCCTTTAAACATTTCAGGTTCATAAGAGGTTGATAAAATTACAGTTAAAAATAAACTACTAAAACCTCTAAAACCTCCTTCCCCTGTCTTTGGCTACAATGACAGATCTTTTATATAGTAATCACTAAACTCATTTACGTCCCCTCCAGCATGTCTTGAAAAGAAAAAAGCAATTTTTTATTTTTTGTTGAATTTTGATTTGTCTTTGGTATTGCAATTCAATACAACCTCTAAAAGGTTTTTTCTATTGTACCTTGGAACTATCCAAAATACATTTTTCCTTTTAAAAACAAAAGGTAATGGAGATTGTGTTCATAATAGCATCTCTGTGAGCACTATCTCAACCTTGTTTGCGTTTCAAAACTTATTATTTGGGCAATATTTTATCTTTATGTCAATGGGCTTGTTCTCATTCTCAATGAAACAATAACCTGAGCAGTCCCTCTCTAGAAAATTGTATCAAATCACCAAATTTAAATGTATTCTCATTGTATTAATTTAGAATCTGGACTCAGACAGAATTAGGTCAGAGAAATAATTAATAATAATTTATGAATAATAATTGTATTCTTTATGTTCTTCCCTATAAAAGGGATTTTAAGTATGCCAGTCTTTCTAGTGGTTTTATGCTCTATGGCACACATTCATATTGTTTACCCTGAGTTTCATCACTATTTGCAGCTGAGGATTGAAAATTAGTCATCCCCCCCCTGTTCATTGCATTTCATCACTGTGGTTGACTACACAAACATCTGGAAGACACGACTACAATAAAGCTTCTTCTTTGAAGGATAGACGGTTCCAAATTTAATCAAGATAATAAGGGTCCTTTTGCAGTATCTGGTCCTCCAATATCCAATACTCTTTCTATCTTTTTTTAACCTTATCAGGGCCCTGGCGCAGTCAATTCCTAAAATGAGAAAAAAGAAAACAGGAATATGTCACAAAATATCATGCTCCATCTCCCCTTGTTCTGATGGTTTTTATTCCCCTATAAACCTGCCACTGACACAGTTGAATGAGGGCGCCGTGTCACAATTGATTTAGCAGCTCATTTAGGGAACGACAGCTAAATCAAGATAAACTGGTATCAGCCCATCAAGACATCTCCCTTCAACCAAACCCATTCATTCAGGGTGAGCCAAACAGGCACAAGAGGGTTGCTCACGCTGACCACATCACTATAAAACAAGAAAGGCGGGTTTTCTTCCTCGCTGTACGTTATTTCCATGCAACAAGGTGAAAATTTAATCAGAATCGCTATCGGAATATACAGCAATTTGTCTTGGTGACTGATGCAGAGGCATATTACATTGACTTATTGTACAAAGTTTTACAGTACATACTAACACACAGTAGAGGGACAATAGGATGTCATATAAGGCAAAGTGCATACTATGGAGTGTATACTATGGAACAGATAAACTATATTTAAGCTATCAGCCCGAATAATAACAGAACATGACTTGTGGATTTATTGTCAGATTTTTGGTTTCAGCACAAGCACAATTCAACCCTTTATAAGAGAGAAAGTTGAAGGATATATCATTAGTGCCTCAAAAACATGAAGCTGCAGCGCCCATGGCAAAACAGTATAGGGCAATGTTGCTGAATAATTTTTAATGAGAGCCATTTTGGCAGGCGTACTGCAAGTCATTACAGGAGCTGCAGATAGTAATCCTGCACAGTTCAGGGAGGTGATATTTTTCCATATTCTATATTTTCCTATCCCATGCGCCCTCTCTGTCCTCCAACCATTATACTAACAAAATGCTGACTGCCATATTGTCCGGCGATTAAGTCAGTCGACGCTTTCTTTCTCCCCTCTTTATTAATCAAACGAAAAGCTCGTGTTCAACAAACCGATGTATTGATCTAGCTCAGTTAAAGATTCTGATGAGTCAAAAACGATTACACTTGGTAACCCATTGTTCTTTGACTGGGGGGGCGTCAGCATCATCCTTGTCATTTCATTCTGCTCATGCACACAGTGGCTGCACCTACAGTGAAGGCTCAGTCTGGGCACACAAGAGAGGCATTTTGCCAAATTCTGGGTTTTTTTTAGGGTTCTTGTCTGATTTAGGATTTTGGCCAGAGCAGACCTCAGATCGGATTTGATGGTCCTGCTGCTGAACCATATTCTGCAAGTCATATTTGTAGTAAAGGCCTAAGAAGGCAGGGCAGTTTGATACCATATACATGTTGCACTGGTTCTTAGTTCATGTCCATGTTTTACATTGACTTGCTCACTTGCTGAATTGCATAGTGAAAGTTAATTTAGATTTGTCAGTTTTCTCTTGTTTTGGCTTTATGAAATAAAGCTTGACAACAGTTATTTGCACAATTTACAGCTGGAATTACAGCTAGGACATTGTTGTTATCACTTGTTAAATTCAGCTCCATCTCACACTCACTGTCACACCTGGCATCACAAGTGTGTCACCGCAAGGAGGAAACAGAGCAGCACATCCACCGCTATCGGCAGTCCAAGGTTTTATTAAAACTAAAAATGATCAGTTATATTGTCACACTAATACAGTTGTTACGGCTGTGGCGGGTACCTCCAGAAGTTTCCTTGTGTTTCCCCTCCCCTGTGTCCCCAGTGCTCCCCTGTCTGTCTCTCTCTGTCTATGTTTTGTTTGTGTGTGTATTGGCGTGGGCGTGGTCTCCCTTCCTCGTTCTCCTGGCTCCTGGCTCTGCTCATCCTGCACACCTGTCTGTAATCGGCTCATCACCTCTCCCAGTCTGCTCACCTGCCTCTCATCAGCTCACCTGCCTGCAGTATATCTACCCCGGCTCTTCAACCATTCTTCGCCATCAGCCCCTCATCCAGATCCTCCTTTACAATAAAACCTTTTTTCTTACCAGCACCACTCTGTCCGTGTCCTGCGTTTGGGTCCCTCCTGTGTTCGTAACAGCAGTCAACCGTACTTAACGAAAAACGAGAAATATCTGCTGTGGTTCATTTATTGTTGATTCTCATAGATGTAAAACACTTCCTGTTCTCCTGCTTCTTCTGACATCCTGAATGCAGCAGAAAATCAGCAGCCAGCAAAGTAAACAAGGAAGTCAGCAACGGTAAAAAAAGTCAAATGTGCTATTAAAACTGAAATGCTGTGGTAATTGTTAAATTGCAGCTATTTGAAGGCATGTGGAACTGCATCGTGAGTGTTATTGTGTTGAAAGGACATGTTTTAAACGCTTTTTCGTCTCAACCGCTCATGCTTGCTTTGGCCCTTCAGTGTGTATTAAAGCTACATAAAGCTCTACAGTGAAGTGATGACATTTTGAACACAATCAATTGTCACGATGGCAGAAACTAGGAAAATAAGGCCCAGGTGGAAAATAACAGGAATTATCCTTTAGTGTGATGATGACCACTCAAACAACCTACAATTAACTGTTACATGGAGGAGCAAGCAAGTGCCCTTAAACAGCTATTTTTCCGACGGGTGGTGGAAAGTATTTTTATCTCTGCGCACAAGAGGGGACAGAACACCTTTTGATGAAATCTATTTGTTCAAGCTACAAGCCTTTTAAATTGGAAAGTGCATCCAAGGGACAGTTAATTTGTAATCTGCTATATAACCCGGTTACAAAAATGTATAATGAACCTGTAATAAATGATGATTGTTCATTCATGAGTGTGACATGAAACATGGTGTTAGGGGTGTTTTTATGAAAACGGCATGCAGTCTGCTTACAAAGAAAGTGTTTGCAAATATTCTACAGTTCAGGTTTTACTGTGAAGGCAAAAAGTAACAAGTTACTCATTCTGCTTTGACACGATGGATAGAATGATGAAATACAATCCAAATCTTAACTTTACACTCAAGGAAATAACACGCTATCTTTATAATTACTTGATCTTCTTTGAACTTGCGTATTTTGCTGCTGGATGAGTAGGTGTTGATTTGCGGTGACTCATTTGTCTGAATAGGATAAGTTCTGACAACAAACAAAGCCTCAAGACAGCCATTTTATAATAACAACTGTAAGAATCAAATATACAACTATACAAATATAACAAATATGTCTCGGGGATTTCACGAATTTGAATGATTTAAGGTGATTTAAATTACATTTAAATCAGGAACAATTCCTGATTATGTGTCCTGTGATCCTCCACAATTCTGTTTGTCTGACAATGCTTTTTTCCCTTTTCACACTGTTTGTTTTGTTCATATTGAAGTGACAAATTACTTGAGGCAGGTGTTGGCTTTCTCTGTAAGATTTCTTTGAACTGTGTGTTGTGTACTCCTGTATCATTATATTTTGCCTTGGTTGTGTTTTCATGTCATCCAATACAAGCAACTGATTGTCCATGCAAATCTGATACAACAACGTTGCTGTATCTTCAAGATTTTACGAACCTCCATCCAAAAGACCTGCTACCATCTGTCAGTTTCTTAGCATGCCAGACACTCGTGTGTGTGTGTGCGCGTGTGTGCGTGCGTGTGTGTGTGGGTGTGTGTATTAGAGGCTGCTTGTTTACATCTATAATTGTGTATATCTGTTAAATAATATCTAACTGAAAATTCTGCCAGTCTAATGGACACATGTTTTCCTCAAAACATCAAAACAAACAGCGAGAAAACCGCTAGTATTCCCTCATGGCTGAACATACTGTCAACAAAAAGCTTATTTTTACTGCCAAAACATAGGATCTATTGCGGTGATTAAGGTTGTCCCATTCAATAATGCTTTATCTCAGGATATATCAGCTACTTCTACTGTGGGAAAAACCCCCCCTAAAACACTTACAACCAGCTGTTGGCGCTGTACCTTGCACTTCTGGGCCCATTTTCTTGTTTTCTGCTGTATTTTTCTTATTCCCGCGGATAACTGGCCAAACGCAGCCGTCACGTCGTGATATTTCCAAAATGGAGTTTGATAGGAGAAACTTTTTCCAGCTGTCTAAAAAATCAGCAGCAAATCTCAGGTTTTGGTGTCAGCCCCTGAAGACCACCATTTTGCACCGACAGTCAGATGGAGAAATCCATTCTAGAAGAGGCAAAGATACCAATTTCTCCATCAACAGCAGCTTCACTAGACCATAATGCAATGCAGCCACAGCTTGCCTTTTTGCAGACCTGTCATTGGTTGAGTGTGAAATATAACGCCTTCTTTGATGGCTTTTTTTTGTAATTGGGCAAGACACACCACAGCATTCTTCTTTCTGCACTCTCCTTTTATCTCAGCTGGAAAACTTATTACACTCTCACGATCACTGTTGCTCTCTCCACCTACACATATGTAGTACAGAGAGTCAAAAGTCATTCTGGGAAATGTAGAAAATCACTAACTGAGGCAGACGAGGAAAGTGGGTACACCAAAAAAGTAAATTACAACCCTTCATCACAAAATAACTCCTGAAATGCCCACTTTGCAATCAAAAATTGATATCTAACAGTGTAAGAGTATCTGAGGTTGGAATTTTCCTTTAACAGTTATTAGCGGTACATGAAGTGCCAAACTGTGAGTTCACTCTCTATAATTTACTAGAGGTTTTACATGGCAGGACACAGATTGTCTTAACTTTATGGTACTTATGGTAATTGCATTGTGGTATGCAGCCAATTAAACCCACGTGGTACTCCAAGCAGGTTAAAACAAAATGTTAAGAATTGTTTGCAAATGCTATTTAACCCAGGTCTGTTGTGAGTTTTTATGAGCCAATTAGACCCAGAAGAATAAACCAAAGGAAATCACTCTGCCTGCCTCTATCTCCAATTAATACAATGTTTTCTGTGATAGACAAGCCTGCACTATAGTGGGCTATTCTTCAGCTGAAGAATGGCGGTGGATTGGATGCAAATAGCACTATTCAGAGTGTGTCAATGCTCTGCCTGTAGCTATGGCGATCTTTGACATGTGCTAATCTGGCTGTGAAAAAAATGGAAGCGTATTGATTCTATATTGAGTCACACATGCCCAATTAAATATTATCATGGCTGGGTTTACAGATCAGTGAGCTATGTGATTGCATGATAACGCCTGGCTAACTATTATTGAAACAAAAAGAAATATAATGCTGTGCCTTTCATCATACCTTATCATGGCACAGACATGACATCAAGTGTTTTGAGTGTGCTGTAGACAAGGTGATTCATGAAATCAAGTCAAACTTATGATTACAGATGACAATATATCATGAAGGATCTATATCACACCCTCCCCTACTATATCTGCTGACAGGCGAAAGGTCGATGTGGTTTGTTATTGGACAAGATGATTTATTGATCCTTGATGGTCACGACCAGCCTTTGGTGGCTTAGCTATGCTCCTTTCATCCTTATCATACCCACAACAGCTATACAGGTGATTACAGCTGCTTACTGATCACTACTGTTATAGACTGCTGTCGGACAGGGAAAAGGCCAGACTGTCTCCACAAAACATAATCAGCTGTCTGAAAAGTCTGAAGGCTTCTTATCAAGCGGCTTGGCTGAGACACACAGATCGATTGTCGAGATGCTGTAATGTCAGATTGTCCTGGGTGGGGAGAGAGGTTAAATCCCATTACATCACATTTCTTCACAATGACATCTGCTTCATAAAACTGGACCTATCATAACCTCTTTAAACATAAAAAGACCTAGTCTTCCACTGGAGGATGAGGCAGGGATGAATGAGTAATTATAGGGCAGGCTTATTTTCAAGACACCTTGGACAACAAGCAATTTGGTTTGACCTATAGTGATAGTCAGTCTGACAAGGAATTCAACAAATGCCAAACAGAGGAGAGACTCAAACAAACAGAGCCTGAGTGTGTGTGTGTGTGTGAGTGTGTGTGTGTGTGTGTGTGTGTGTGTGTGTGTGTGTGTGTGCGTGTGGGCACACATGTTTGTGCTTAAGTGCTTCCAACCTTGTGTGTGCAGTGTGGGTGTTTTTGTGAAAAGGCCATTGGACCTGTCGGGAATTGTGGAAAAGTGTTTGTCAACCTCCACCAAGGCTCTGTCTAATTCTGTATGGAGTTTTCCCAGACTGAAGACAGTCTGCAGTGAGGCATGAGAGAGACCATTACACACATGTCTAGCACGCTCTGGATGATGAAGAGATCTGGGAGCCCATCCTCCCATGGAAAGAGCCTCTGGCCAAGACGTGCCATGTAGTCGATACAGGCCACAGCAGAGTCCCGCCAAGCTCTGCTGACTTAACACACACATGCAGCGCACAGGGAGGGACCCACTGAGACCAACCTTGTTTTCAAGTGTTAGCAACATGATGAAATGAATCCAGTGTACTCAATATAGAAGAAAAATGCAAATACAAAGGTGAAAATATCTTCTGTTAATGTTTTCTTTGTAAGTGCATATCTGCACAGTAGCACAGCTTTGACACGTTATCAAAATTGTTGAGATAATTTGGTTGTGTATAGCAAGGAAGTAACTGTTTAGCTCACACATACATGTCGCACACACAAATGTGATGCAGTAACGCTGGCATAAGACGCAGTCACATACTTCACTTACAACAACAAAACAAGCGAGTCTGCTGGCAATCTCTTCTCTTGTGAAATTACTGAAATTCGTGCACTGACTACTAGCTAAACACCAGTTTCAGACAGCATCCTACTCTAATGTATTCATCTTAGAGCAGCAAAACAACCCATCTCCCATTAGATAGGCCATACTATCCATAATAATATCTCACTGTTGCGTTGTTCTTGCTTATTAACCCTAGAACTTTGCAAGACTGCGCAAAATAGTGATCCATGATGGTAACCATGAAGCCAGTGTAGCACAATAGTGATCCGTCATCCCTAGATGTCATGCAGCCATGATCAGTAGTGATTAGAGCTCAGGCATTTCACGCTGTGTGCTAAAAATACACACATTTATCAGCCCAAATCATAAAGTGGGGCTACAACAGAGACAATGCATCGCATTGAGATGCTGTAGATTCACCTTATTTGCCCAAATAAAATTCTGGTGTCGAGGATGGACACGGGAAGTGACGAATCAAAATAAGAGCAAGATACAAACTGTCTCCATCCACAGAAAGCTGGACTCACCAACATTGGTTCTTTTGTCTCTCTCGTCCTTTGGTATAAAATGAGCACCCACCGGCCGGGTTGGTAAACATGAGCGTGCTGTATGCCTGTATGTATTGAAGTTAAAATTTTTCAAACAGTTAACTTCTGCTGCCATTTGGAGCTGCCAACATGCCTTGCCTAGTGCATCTTTAAATAACATGTTCATACAAGCCTACTGACATGTTCCATGATGCAATCATGAATTAGCAATCAAAACATATCTGTATCATCACACATTTATGTAACATGATTGCACAGTGATTTTCAAATATTTTTTATTTGTGCTCAGTGTTTATAGTGAAGCTTTTTTAAAAGAGGGGGGAATACCTATTATCATAACCTCAATAGCCCACTTAGTTTTCGGGTGGCGTTAAATGCCAGGTTCATGTTCTGTGTGAGAGAGCTGCATCAATGAAGCAATTAGGGGAATTCTTACCACTAGCTCTCCTGATAACTGAGACCAGAAAATGTGCTCCTGTTCTAGGGAATGTTAAGTAGCCGCTTAGTGTGTCTGTGGCTCTTTGGAAGCTGTGATGTATGCATTTTTTGTCATTGTTTTAGGCAGCACCTTGACTCTGGTTCATAATACATCAATAGTGCCTGAACAATAGCTTCATAAAAGGTACATTGAACATTCATAAATTCTCTCATAAATTCATCCATTTTCAATCTGGACCATATATTCCCATAATTTTCCATCATAGCGATCAATTCTGAACAAAAACCTGTCAATTGCTTCACTATAGAGCTACTTATATCTTCCTTGCCTGGGTGTGTGGCTCTTCAATACAGCCCAATAGGGCCAATGGACACTCCACCCAAAGCATGACTTATTCAGCATATTGCCGCTCACTCTTTAATGAGACATGTATATATATTTAATTCTCAGTTTAACCATGACCTGACAACTTCCACTACTGATTTTGAACTACTTTACACAGCGGCACATGCGGATCGATAACAGCAGCTGGCCGGAAAAGAGGAAGGAAGGCCAAGGTAGCATGAAAACTGTATGAGAAAGCCATGAATTTGGATCATTTTCATTATATGTATATGTCTCATTGCAGAGCAAGCAATAAATGTGTTGCAAAAGACATGATTTGGTGCTTCTGGGGCAGATGGAAAAACAGGGTCCAGGTTGAAAATGACGCTTTAAGTCAGCTTTCATTCAGTGTTAATGTTTAATATCGAAAAAGGGGTGATTTATCTTTAATACAGCTGATAAAAACTACAAACTAGAAGGGAACTTGGAGAGCGCAGACCTCCGCCAAGGTTTGTGTTTTCGTGATTATTGCTTGTTCGTGAGTCGAATCCGGATCCGCTCCAAAATTTAATGGGTTCTTCCATGGCCCATGCTACACTCTTCCACAAAGTTTCATGAAAATCGGGCCAGTAGTTTTTCCGTAATCCTGCTACCAGACAGACAAACAAACAAACAAACAAACAAACAAACGGCACCGAAAACACAACCTCGCTGGCGTAGGAAATTAACAACAATATACAATACACAAAGTAAGTGCAAATTGGGCGACACTGAACAACAGGGTCTTTCACATTGGTACATACAGCTACAGCACATCATCCATATCAGCAATGTCATCATTATGCAGTAACATCAAAAGGTTGAAAGCATAACATCAAAGTAGGCTACTCAGTTCGACATCTTCATTATTATCATCGGCCATAATCATGCACAAGGTACAAGGTAGCCTTTATTATCCCTTCAGGGAAATTTTGTTGGTCAGATGTTTGTTGATGAGGTTAACTGCAGCTTTGATAAATGAGTTCTTAGAGCAGACTGCCTAAGGCTGGGGACACACTAGAGGATTATGAGGCTGATTAACACCATATTTGGACATCCCAACAATCAAGAGAGGAATCACAATCTGAGGACTGGTCAGGGCTGGTGGTTTTATTTAATACTATTTAATTTAATAATTTAATACATATTATTTAATACTGTGAGGTGTTTACAGATTCAATCTTGGCCACTGATCGACTCGCAGACTGACCTGAGCTGCCCCAATACTATCAAACATGTTTGAAATTGACGATCCGACATCTGGACGGGTCCCTTAGTGTGTGGGGATCACAGATTCATTCCAAGAGCGGAGACTGCCAATAGTGAGGGGAGCCGGAAGTGGTATATTAAAAAGTTCTATTAATGCTAATAAATATTGATGATAATGCAGGGATAATAATTTAAGAACAGCTGTCCTGCAGTAGCAGATAACGTCTACTCACCTACAGCTCTTGCTGAAAAGTGCGCAGCCCAGTTTTCAGCCAGTGTGCAGGCTGAGGCAGTGACGAGCTGTTGGATTTTAAGGTGGAACCGAATAAAGAAAATTGGGATTGAGCCAAACAGAGGAGAGCAGCTGCTGCCCAGTGTCACTCGCCAACTGGGCTAATGCTCCCTTTTCTGGACTTGCCTTCTCCCAAAATCACTCACTTATGGCGGGTGGGCAAGCTTAATTTCATGCCCTGCATTGTGATTCACACTGGACCGTATGAGTTCCTGTGAGATTCGAGGTCCAGACATCAGTGACGTTTCAGGAGTCAGCAGGATAATCTCGGTTATATTGTTAAGTGTGTGATAACCCATCCTTGCCTAATTGTCTAGTGTGAGCGGATTTATCACTGAGAGACAAAAAAATATGTGATATCCATCATTATGCTTGTGTTGCAGTGTGTTTTCAAAATCGGTTGGTATTTCTCTGGTGTAAAGTCCTCCAGTGTGTCTGCAGCCTTACACACAGGCAGCCTGTATCTGCGCTCCGATCAAAGCATCAATTCTTTGTAAAGGGGATGCTGAGGCTCCATTACAACAGCTTGAGCCGTGTTAGTGGTCTGAACTTAGTACAGATAGGGGAGGTCACCAGACTTTGTCCCTCTGATCTTATCACACATCTTTTCAATGCTACCCAATCCACTGAGAGGCCAGGAGGAGAATGGAGGAGAGGTTAGCAGACAGAAAGAAAAACTTTCCTCATCTAAACATGAAATGTTGATTGGGTTTATTGTTGTAATGCCTTCCTCAGAAAACACTGACAGCTAAAACAGTAAGAAATTCTAAAACACAAAATAATATTATGAAACATGTTTGTGTCCAAGGCACTCTTCCCATAAAAAAAGTAAAAGGTCTTTATTATTTACTAGCTAATGCATAGCATACACATGTTAAACGTGTTTAAAAAGCACCTAGTAAACTATGAAACAGTTTCTTGGCTCTCAGAGTAATGTTTCTGCTGCGGAATGTAAGAAATCGCTTTCATTCCTGGTTTCGGTTCTGTTCTTTTCATTTCCTGAGAAGGTTCCCTCCCATGCCAGAAGCACATGGAATAATGGATAACACAGCGGGGGTGGTGCATGTAACAAACAGCCTACACTGTCGCTGTCTTCATAACAAACACTTCATGGCTAACTCCCATGGAATGCTTTTTAGATAAAATGGCAAATTCTCAATTGCCAGGGGGAGACTTTTGTCTTAAATTTCCACTAAATAAATTCCTTCTTTGTCAATAGACTCTCTTTGTCAATAGACTCTCTCCCATCTCTCCCTCATATACTAATTCAACAATTTATAAATGTGATGTTCAGATATTCCTACCAAATATATCATTCCTAAAATCTCACCTGAAGATATCTATGTTTATACATAAAGTATATTATGTATACTATATAAAGCACTGCATGTATTACTATATATTGTATATTAAAGGAAATCATATACAGTATATATAGTATACTGTAGATAAAGTCTACACACCCTCACATTTCAAACTTTCTAGTTTAAACATTAATTCAGATTTTGTTTTCACTTTAATTTCAATACAGTAACCAGAAAAATCAAGGTAAAACAAAATATATTAAAAATGGAAAACTTAGTTGCATAAGTGTACACACCTTTTATAATTGGGGGTTGTAATTGTGTTAAGATTAAAGGTTTGTGAGCGAACACAAAATCTCCAAGACCTTATTGTTGAAAGGTTCAGAGTAAGTGAGGGATATGAAATGATTCCAAAGACCGTAAATATATCCTGGAACACAGTGAAGACCATGATCAAGAAGTGGAGGAAATATGGCACCACCAGGACCTTGCCTAGATCAGGCTGTCCCTTCAAGATGGATGATAGTGCGAGAGGGAATCTCATCAGGGAAGCCAAGAGGCCACAGCTACCTTAAAACAGCAGCAGCACTGTATGGTTTGGGTGAGTCTGGCCACTCCATGCCTATAACCACCATTTTGTATTTGGAAGCCACTTTTCACAAAAAAAAACACATCCAATCCAGTCTTAATGATGCGAGAAGACACTGTCAGTCTGCCCAAAGCATGTGGGAAAATGTCTTATAGGCTGATAAAACCAAGATAGAACTTTTTTTGTTTTAATTCCACAAGATATGTTTGGCGCAGAGAAAACCAAGCCCATTATCTAAAGAACAGAATAGCTAATGGTCATCATGCTATAAGGCTGTTTCTCTTCACTGGGGACAGGGAAAATGAATAGCTCCAGATACCAGGATAATTTGGGGAAAAATCTGCTGTCCTCTGCAAAAAAACAAGCAATTAAACGAGGATTTCATCTTTCGGCATGACAATGATTTGAAGTAGCCAACCAAATTAAATAAGGAATGGGTGAAAAAAAGGAAGATCAGTATACGGGAATGGACTAGTAAGAGACCTCAATCCTAAAAGAAAATCTGTGAACTGACCTAAAAAGAGTGTACATAGGAGAAGTGTACATAAGAGATCCCACTGCAATTTGAGTGAGTGTGAGCTCTTCTGAAAAGAAGAAGAATGAGGGAAAAAAGTTCTAAATCCAGATACAAATCTCTAAATTGGTAGACTTATGCACACAGATGTGCTGCTGTTACCAGTAAAGTGTTAATTGAAGGATGTTCACACTTGCGTAACCAAGGTGTTTTAGTTGTGTTAACACACTGTCACAAATGTTGTTTTTATCTTGATTTTGCTGCAACAAGGCGAATGACTGTCGTTTCTAAAACATGGAACTGTCAGTGAGCTACATGTAGGAGATAATGGAGTAAATATCGGCTTTTTAGGCCCATAGTGCGACTGTTTGGCTATGAAACACTTGGATTGTGCTGCAGAAGCTCTTTAGAGAAATTTGAGGGACATTTTATGCCTTTTTTGGAACAACCAGACCCGGTTCACTTCAGTTTGGAGAAGGCTGAGATGGAACTGCAGTAGCTAAATCGCTGTGAATGTGGGTGAATGACAGAATTTTAATTTTGGGTTGAACTCTTCCTTTAACAACACATTAGCTCAGATATTTTTCAGCTCATAATTCACTGTTCATTGGCCCCCGTGAGCCTGGTCTACCTGGTTAAGTCTACTTACCTAAACTTAACTGTTAGCTAACCTTTTCACATGACGAACATGTGAAAATGTCCAATTTGTGCTATTGTCACTTAATCCAGTTAGTGGTGGAGGAACACAATGTTCACATAATTTGTGTCCACAATCTGAGTTTCAGAGTTTGTGTTGAATTTTATGAGACTGCATTGCCTTTTAGGAGGGGAGGGTGGTGGTAGGGTTTATTTGTTTAATTTATACTAGCATACAGTAGTTCAGGGAGAAGCTGAGGAACTATTTTCTGATTTATAAATAAATAGAATAGAATAGTTTAGAATTGTTTATGGCTAGGATTGTTTATGGCTATGTTTACAAAAGCCTATGTTTATGGCTGAATAACATCTACTGTAGTAGTACTGTAATGTAGTTGTTTGTTCAGCTAACAAAATTATATGATATATATGATATATATGATTATAATTGAATGGCACATTCCATTGATGAGATGACACATTAAAAACTGTTTTATTCATCTCTCTGGACCGATGTAATTTTAATTAGCTGTAATTATATTTTAATTATATCCCGTCATGACATTTATTTTGAAATCTGCTACATAATCATCTGAGATGAATAAATATGTAATAAAGGTGTTGTAAAGGTTTAATTATTAATTTACTCATGCCACAAGAAGCGATATCCATGTTATATCCATGTTTCATGAAGCCTGTTCTGAGCCTGTTTTAGATGTAACCTCTAGTGTGGGGGACTGGTGGTTCTTCCCTTAGCATGCAGAACACACAGTGGATCTGATTTGTCTATCAAGTTGACCGTTCCCCCCTTTGTCACGCCCCTTGGTTTCTGTTAGCACCTCCTCATCCTCTGATTTTCCTGTGTGAGTCACACTGTTTGAGCCCCCGAGCATTAGCTGGTAGTAGCTATCTTGTCTACGAACAAAAATGGATAAATTCCTGGAGGATTTGGACTCAACAATCAAATGTCAGGGACATGTATTGCACATTCATCCCTTTCTTTAAAGAACTGCATTTGCTTGGAAACAGTTGTCCTACATTACTATTTTGCCAGCGCACGTAAACAACCATGCCCCCCAATCGCCACTCCCTGGCCACTACCCATCGATGTGATTTGCTGAAGTGATTTTTTTCTGTGTGGTAACTTCCATAGCAGTTCAGTCAGAGGTTTAAGACAGTCTCTCCTGCAGCGCTGTTGCAGCACAGACAGGGGAGACTCCAGAGAGGCTATGCAAACTTTTTTGTTGTTTTCATGCAACCCACTTTTAGTGGATATTCAAAGTTGGCATAAATTGAATACGACACTAAGGATAGTCAACTTCACAGGCATCATAGAGCATCACTAAGCCTAAAACCCAACTGAGTTTAACATGTTTACTAGACTTGTGAGCCGGTTTGCTCATTCTCCATGTTCCTCTTCCATTTCTCACCATAAGGACAAGGGTAGTAAACCCCTGAATGGCTAGAGGGGGACATGTTTATCAGTTTCTTGCAGATACATGCCACAGTAAATCAAATCTTAGTGTGATGTGATGCTGAGGAAGGAGATTTTCCTCTAGTCCCTTCTAACACTGGCTACTTTTGCCATTCGTGAAAATGATCTGGGGTGGGAATGCTATCTGTCCTTTACAGCCCTCAAAGCCTGCGTGCTGCAAAGCAGTCAAATACAGGCCTTAAAGTCATGAGGAAACTTTTTTCAAATGTTTTGCTGACGGGTATGCCTCTTAAAATCCTAATTTGGCATTTTTTATTTTTTTTTAACATCATATAGTATTTAACCTCCATGGCGATCAAGCCATTGAAGATGTACAGTGTGTGAAATTATGACTTTTTATGTTTGATGATAATTGAATTGTCAGGAATAAGTGTACCATATAATTGTATTTCTGACATTCTGCTAGAAAAGCTTATTTTTTTTAAATTGAGCTCAGAGGCGAACAAGATGAAGTTAATTAACCATCCCCTCCTTACAGTGATCTATTGGAACCTGTTTAAGTAAAGGACGGGGAATTTAAATGTAAGACAAAAAATCCCTCTTCCCCTCCAGCGCTACAGCATTTCATTTTTGTATTGTCTTCAATGTACACATTTTTGTTTCCTTTACCTGAAAAATTGTTTTGTCGGTTTAATTCCATTTAAAATGCCCCCTTTCTATTTTCAAAGTATTTCTCATCTTTTGGTTCATAGGGCTTTCAGTGGCTGAATGGGTTCACTCCCATTTCCCTGTCCTTACTCTCTTCTGCTGACTATGTCCCATTCAGGGTCTGACGCAGACCTCCATATTACAAAGATTGATCGCATTTGTTGAACCATAGCTTCTGCCATGAAATAATAAAAGCCTGGTGTGTCACCGAGGCTTTTATTTGAAATGAACCACTAAGAGAAGGGGAATGATTATATTTAAGAGACAGATGAGCCTCTGACGAAGACGTTTTTTTTTTCCTTCTATTTTCAATAAGTTATAGAGAAAAGCATGTGTGTGAATAGGGACTTGGATGTAGTTGTTCTAATTAATCTGCCCTACTTTGAAAGGTTCCAGTTCCGTCAGGCTTATTCATCTTCTACGGCCTTTATCAGGGGGCAATGCAATTTTCTCCCCTCTACCACATATCACAGGCACAGAAACCAAACTCTGATGGTGACTATAGAAAGTAGTCTTTCAAAGGAACTCCAGTGGGTATTCATGAAAAATGCATGAGTGCCGACTGCACATGGAGGGAATGGATGCTCCTTTAAGCTGAGGCTTGGAAAATATGACAATGACAAACAATGGTCTGATATGTCAGCGTTACTATAAGGGAGAGGAGTCTCTGAATGAACATGTGGGTGCACTGTGTGCTCATGTGTACACTGCAGACTGGGGCTGGTCATAGTCCCTCAAGCCCATGCTGTTGTATACTGAAGCCCCAGAGATATTTTTCCATTGCAACTGAAACTCTGAGTGCTATAACCCCAAAAAATCCTGAGAAGAAACACCCAGGCTGTCTCTTGTTCCAGATACATGTTAAATCAGGGATTATTGGGCTGCATCTTCCCCCCACGTCTTTGAAATCAACATTGTGAGATCAGGCAAAACACCAAGAGATCCACTAAAAGATCCAGGAGCATATTATAGTGTAATGATCTTGGAAAGTGACTTAGTTATACTAGTTATAAACTCATATTATGCATATACAGCATGGGGATACAGCATATCATCTAATGGCAACAGTGTGCATTCAGTTGCTAATGTGTTTAGTGACAGACTGTTTGCAAGGAGTTCTGCTATAATTCAACCATCCAGAGCAGCACATGTTGCTTTGTATTCCCCCAGTCAGCCTCGACCGATTAAAACTGTAATTGCAGTGCTTTAGCGCTTCATTAAATATGACCTTTCATTCTTGACCCTTTACCTTGACTCTCCAAACAAGGGCCTCTAAATCAAATTGAGTGATTGAAGTATGAAACAAGGGAATAAATTAATTCTTGTAACGTCTTCTTGTAATGTTGTTTTGCGGTCACAGTTATCACAGGGGTGACACGGCATGGGGGCTGATAAGGCAGAGTCGTTCTCACATGAAAGACAGGAACAGCTAACAGGCGGATGTTAAGCCCGTTTTCCCCTAACACTGATAGTCATGGTCTATTTTAACCAGGCCCTGCTGAGCTGATAACTTCACTCTTGCACGTTTGGTCCTAGAACGATATACGCAGTAGCTACAGGAGGTGAGGAAAGACGATTGGGAGGCGTAGTAAGTGTTGCCATGCCAGGCTTTATCCATGCAAGCAAAATAAATGACACAAGGCAGTTATTTTATACTGGATTTTGGGGGATCAAGTGAACAATAAGTTGGTGAGGTGAGCTTGAAATAGCTGAAATGATGAAGGGAGAGAGAAAGAGATTATTGTTAGTGGAATCAAATGCGTCATTAAAATTATGCCAAATGTCAGCAAAAGCATATTAAACCAAAGTATAACACCAAAGGAAAATACAGCTGTTGGGCATGTGATGTCTCTTTAATCAGCTGGCAAAAGGGTTGCGAACATAATGTTTCTTTCTTTCAGGAGTACCTCATTTTCACATTTTGTAATCCGAGTCAACCTAATTATTTTGGGATTCATTTTGGCTGGGTGTAGCCACCCTTTCCCTTTTAGCTCATGCCCAAAGCTTCTTCGGTAATGGAATTTGAGCTGCCCTTGTTGGTGACTCATCCCTTTGCCATGAAAGGAAAAGAAGGTCACATTAAATGGGGATTTACATAAGGCTATCTCTCCAACTATGAATTCTCATGCTATTATGACAAATTTCAAAAGGCACATAAATGCTGTTGGAGATATCTCAAAATTCACTGGAGACAAACTGATTGAGGCATCTGTGGCAAAATGGAAAGACACTTTCCCATCTTGTCTGTGAGGTATGCACCTTTTTGTTATGTGGGAGAGATGATGTCATTACACTCTCTTCAGGGACCATTACTTTCAAAATGTCTACTCGGTAACAAATGAATGCCTATGCTAAAAAGACCAAAGTAAAACAAAAAGACAAATTTCTACCCTGAAAGTAAATCTGCCTGCTCCCGAGCCTATCGTTGTAACTGTCAACAGCTATAAGGCTCCCTATCACTCTGAGGATAACAGAAGAAATCTTAGATGTTACAGTAAGAGACACCACGACTAAATGGAAAGTTCACACTTGCCGATTTTTATGTCTGCTGCACTCTGTCGAGTGAACTGCTTGTACCACGGTTTCACACAGATTACAGCATTGTGCAAAGATTTACATCCCAGGAGGCCCTGTCCCTGATATTGGACATATTTGTAATATTGGACAGCACATAAAAGATACTGATCTATCTAGGCTTGCATTATTCCATATGGGGAGGCCATTGATAAGAGCTGTCTAATTGAAACAGCAACTTGAGAAAGGGATCGATGGTTACATTGGTGCAGAGAGCTCTCCTCGTGAGAGTCATATTATTAGATTCCATACAATCTGATAACCCTTTTGCTTTTGATTGATCTTTTCCATTTCAAACATTCAGGCTCAGATCAATGCTGCTACCCTCCAGCCACTACTGTCAAAGCAGTAGCAGGGCTGCAAAAAAAAACAAAAAAAAAACACGACATGGTCATTCTCCTCCCCCCACATTCAAGTAAAATTGTGTGTTGTGAATTGATGGGACACAGGACATGTAGTCCAGCTTTCTATAGCAATCCTAGCAGGACTCAATAACAACATTATTTATGCGAGAAACACCCTAGAGCGTCAAATGAAAGCCAGTCTTTTATAGTTTAGTTCTGCTTGGGAATCGTTGCTGTAATAGTACAAATTATAAAACAATGAGACTTCCACACAAGCTGACAGATGAGACTCAAAAGGAGCCTTCCACTTTTACGGTCTTTACATTATGTCATCTGATCTTTCTGCAGTGTGTAACTAAAGAACTAGGATGTGAGAGTAAAGGGAGGAGAGTGAGTACGCAGAGCCAAGTGCCCCTCTCTAATTCTCTCAGCACAATCTCTTGAGATAGCATACTGGTGTGGGTGGGTATAGCTATATGAACCAAAGGGTTGAATGAACTGTAATGAGATTAGTAACTACAGTGCACAGGAACCATTTTATGGGGCAGCATGGCTGGTATTAAATAACCTCCTTGAGCTTGTCCTGCTGTTGAGCTCAGCTTCAGTGTATGTAGAGGCTATAATCTTTCAACGTGAAGCTACACAGCATATGTACAGTCCTGCAGTTCTGGAGTGTGTGAAAAAAGGCGCTGCACCTGCAGAGCGTTTAGTCATTGGTTATGGATGTAACAACATACCATATATCAAGTTTATATGTCATTTGCTAGTACGCACAATCCATACATTGGAATTAAAATGTACCCGACTGGTTTAAAGAAGATGGGGAAGAGAGGAAAAAAGAGAGAGAGAACATGTACATATTGTAACAGTGAACACAACAAATAACTATAAGTTCAAGCCCTAAGAGTGATTGTGCATGTGCAAATGCAATAGAAAAGTTGCTATATATAGTGACTATACATACAACACCCCCCCCCCACACACACACACACTCCCTGAAATGCAGCATTGCACAACACTGTCATATCGCATATCACACCCAAAACCCATATATAGTTCAGGTCTTGTCATTCCTTCACTTCATTCTGGCTTTCTGATGGAATTTTAATCTGACTTTTGGCACTTTTATGATAAAGAATCCCATAGTTTTGCACACTGCATGCATTTTACCCTCAAATCCTCATGAAAAGTTAATGCGTTCTCATACACAAGCACAGAAAAGAAGATCAGCATTTGATGAGGAGCATGCAAACACATGCTCTCCCTGGTGAGCCTCCATATTTTAAGACTAGTAAAAACAGAAGCAAAAACAAGGCAGTTATGCAAAATATTCTGTCTTCTTAAACCCAAACGCACACACAATCAACACATTGTAAAATCAGATTCTACATGGGCCTGATTTCTGTCAAGACAGCATAATGGCCTTGACCTCCAAAAACACAATGAATGAACAAAATAACAAAAATATTCAGAGGAACACTTTTCCCGGGAAACACTGTATGCTTCAAAAAAACGTCTTGAATTCCTTTATCGGTCATTAGTGACACCAGGAAGTAGGCCTACTTATCACAAATGATATTGTTTACCCTCTAATAAGGGTTGAACTCCCAAGCAGACCTTTAGTGTTGCCCTGACCACCTACACTAATCATTCAGACAGATCAACAAGGTGGAATCCTCCCATGGCCACCTTTGGCTCTGCTGTGCCTCATTTAAACCCTTCTCCAGGTCATGTTATCTAAATGGATGAAAAAGGAATAGAAATGCCCTCTTGCTGTAATTTTTTTTTTTTTTTTAAGATTTTGTTATTTTCAGAATAGACACAACAATCCAATCAACAATAGACAACAATAGACACAACACAACAAAAATATACATAATAAAAAATAGAATTGACAGAAAAAGACACAGTATTTATAACATTTATAGAACAGAATAGGTTCTCTTTTATGTCTTCCATAGCCAGCTGTATAGACTCGCTGTAATTTTGTACTTCGTGGCCATGCTATGCTACAATGCTTATTTTTTATAATTATTCAAAACTAAATGATGGGAAATTGAGGATGGGCTTAGAGTGTCTATATTGTCCATCCAGATTTAATTAATTTGGCAAAATATAACTAAATTTGCTACATTATCATCCTGTTAGAATTTGAACCACTTTGCTTAAAGCCGTTATTGATTAACATATTTTTCATAAGCTGGCTTCTCCACTTGTAGCATAGTAATTGCTCACCCCAACCCCGATGATCTGTGGTGCAATCACTAATGAGCTTATGAAAGTCTTAAGTTCCTGGCAGAGATAGCTCTCAATACTTAATGAACAAACCCCGAGCTGAATTAGGATATGAAATTAAATGTGGAGATACACTACACTCTGTCTCAAGGTTTGGATGTATTTTCATTGTAACAGCTGACAACTATCTCAGAACCACCCCCCCCCACCTTCACCATATCATAATTTTGCTGCACTGCAGAATTAGAGAGAGACAGAGAGAAGAGAGAGAATAAGATAGAGCGGGGGCAGGGTCAGAGACAGCAAGATTGAGAGAGAGAAAGGGAAAGACGGTGGGGGGGGGGAGGGTCAGAGACAGCAAGATCGAGAGACAATCTGCATAATTAGGTACAGTAATTAGGTTGTATTAATCAGTCACACAACATCCTGGCAGAGTTAGAAAGCATCCCTCCAGTAATGCTGGGAAAAGGTATGACCAATGATAAAACATAATACATTTTATTAACTTAAATGATTTTGTCTGTGGAAGACAGTAAATTAAATGTTGAAGTATCTTTCAGTAATATCTACGGTAACCTTCTCTGTTTACAAGCCTCTTTAATTCATGTTTCCTAGACATGACTGAATCCATTGCAACATGTCAAATTCAATATTCGTCCCAATGTCGTGATTATGAATAGATTACATTTTAACTCACTTTCACTGGCCCGTCATATCAAATTAGCCGTGGGCAGCTCTGCGAGTGGATCTGGTGTTTTTCTGTCGGGGAGTGGCCCGCCAGTCCTCTGTGACTCTCTCTGCGTTTTAAAGCCGCCCATCACACTGTTTAAAACATTCAGTCAACCAGCCCTGAAAGCAAGCTGTGAACTGTCAAACCCTCCCACCATGTGCCAGGCTGCCCAAGCCTACTGATCAAGGGACAAATGCCAGAGATGGAGTGTCCAGGGAGCCCATCCCAGGGCTATTTGAGGGTTGATGTGACATTTTTTTCAGCCATCCCCCCAATAAACTGTCTGCTTTCTCCCTAAACCGTGCATGATAAGATGTTTCCCCGCCTAGCATGCGGCCTCTCCCTGCTTCCCCCCACATCCATAGAAATCAAAGGCATGTTGGTTTTGCAGCGTTTAGTCAGCCTTATTCCAAGGGGTCACGATGAGAGCTCTTAAATCACATAATTTGTTGATTCCATCAAAACAGCAATTGCACTTTGCATGTCTTACTTCTAAAAATGCAGCAAAGCACGGAACGGAAAACATACTCACACATCTAGACATGTGTTTGCAGGCTGTATAAAAGGGACTCTGACTCATCATTATGTGATAATTACTTTGTAAATTCTGACTTCATGTGTGATGGAAGGATCTCATTAGAAAGATGCCACACCTTCCTAAAGAGGAAAAGCAGCATTTCATGGAAGAAGCTCACAGCTCAGAGACTTCCATTTTCAATGACTTGCTGTGACCAATAGCATTTTCTCCAGCTGTTGCAATTCTCTAGCTCATTCTTGGGGCTGGGGAGACTATCTACTGACTTGCCAATAAAATGTCTGTTGCCACTGGGAAAGAGCAGAAACCGTCAATTGGTTTCACCTTATCTACCTTAAACATGCCTCTGCTGACTTCATGCTTCTTCCCATTTCTTTTTCATAGCAGTTTTCTTTGTTTTCTTTCCTCATTCCATCCTCCCTCTGCACATGCACATAAATAAATTAGTCAATTACTGAAAATGCATTATGAAGCTGAATTTTTTTTTAACAGAGACATCAGACAGAGTGAAAATAAGTAACTGCACAACTTCTTGAGTCAAAAGTTAAAGGTCTAGATCATTTAATTAATGTTGGCTGGGATTATACAATACTGTTCTGAATATCAAGGAGTAAAAAAAATAGTTCTATAATGATTAATTTTAACATCAAAGGGATATTTAACTGTAACAACAAAAAGGATAACAACTGGCTTACTGTAAAACGCTTTATTTGATACTGTCTTTTACCACAAAGAAGTTTGCAAGATCAACAGTCTATTTGGATAATTGAGTGTGCATGCAGTATGTGACGAGGACTGGATATCTGTCCATCTCTGGAGATAGAGGGGAGGTCAGACAAGGTAAAACCGATCAGTCCTGATTTTGAGTGCTCCTCAAAATCAGGACTCCAAACAGTGTTGGAAATATAGATGACAAAGCCTAGCCAGGGAATTGCTCTCAAAGGGCCTGATTGAAAGCTCATGTCAGGGAGACTGAAGCAATCAAACGACTTGTGTATTTCAAGTTGAAAGAGGTCATGTCAAGAGCATGATAAATCCAACATCCAGATCCACAATTCCAAGGCAGCTATTCTCTGTTGTTTGTTGTTCCTTGGTGGGGTTTTGCAGTCTCTGAAATATCATCTCTTCATCCGTCTTCATGTGCAACAGTTCCTTAACATGTCAAAGAGTGACTATGCATTGTTGCTTCGGTGGCACCCAATTTCATTACCTGTCATAGCTACTTGAGCCTGTTACATGGTAGAGACAAAAATCTAATATTCTGAAAAAATATGAATATATAGTTGCATCTGGTTCCGGGATAAGGCAAAAAGAGAAGACAAGGGTGTCATATTGGCAGGTTTGTTAGGGAAGCCACCTAGTAATTGAAAAGTTGCCTGTTGGCTCCCAACTCTGCCAAAATGCCACTTAGCAAAGGCTCCTAGCACCATGTTCCAAGGACAGGTATTGAAAGGCTAACATTAGCTAAAATACTGTGATACAACCAGCTCTCATTAGCTAAAAATACTGTGATACAACCAGCTAACATTGGCTAAAAATACTGTCATACAACTAGCTAATATTGGCTAAAAATACTGTCATACAACTAGCTAATATTGGCTAAAAATACTGTCATACACACACATTGGCTAAAAATATTATACGCACACATACAGTAATATACATCCAGCTCTACATAAGGCCTACATATAAATGTATTGCCTATGTCTAACTGACATAGTACATTCAATAGTTAGAAGGCTCATCAAACCTGCAATGGATTGTCTATATAATGTTGCCACCGTAGTTGTTACAGACATGTGATACAAAAGTAAAATCAACTCTCAAAAAAATTGGAGCAAAGTAGGCTAATACATCTGTGCATCAATTCACACAGTGACACAGTTATTACTATGAAATTATTGTGATCTTGTCTCTTTCTCCAGTAATCCGGCCTCTGTCTGACATCATGAAGTAAATCAGTGGGCACCCGATGCTAATCACCACAATTAAGCAGGAGGTGTTTTTCTGAGCCGACATATCACCCACATTAACCCCAGCACTGCTTTCAACTAGAGGCACATTTTAATAATTAATGGACTCGGAGTCATCAATAATTGAGTCGTTTATTCATTAAACAACAAAAGGAAAGCAACAGGGGCAGAGCGGGGCAGAGCCAGTAAAGAAGACTCTTTCTAAGGTTCATCCTGAGCTGACAGGGAAGCCTGATCTTTAGGCTAGAGAATGGACTAAACAAGGACAGTTTATGAATTACAATGGGAGACTTATGGCTCTTGTGGTTTCCAGACAGGTTCTGCAGTAGGATGATAGATAAGTGGTCTGTAATTGGAATTGCGATAACTGTCATCTAAGTACTTATGAAGATATGAATTTGACAGCTCAGTTAGTCCTATCCAGTTTTATACATTCACTACATACATTTTAGAAATATGTAACCCGCACCCCATTGTCAGTTACAACATAAGCCATGTTATTATGCATCATATTTCAGGTTTTTCTTTTGCTCACTTGGTCCACATGGTCAAGAGCAGGGTAAAAACTCTGGATATCATTGTCTGTGTTTGGGGTTTTTTGTGTCAGAGGATACAAGCTGCAATAGTTTTACTTCCCCAACCTACTCCTTATCACAATCAAGAATAAAGCAGGACATGAGCCTGCCTTTTATAGTTGGGACTATAAAAAGCCGCTTTTCTAAAACAGACAGAAGCCTGTAAGTTACCCTCCATTAGTCTGGGTTTTCAAGTCTTTTTTACTGCATCTTTCTTGGCTTTGCAAAACTCCAGAGGGATATTGTTAACAAACGCAGACCTGCTGCCATCAGCACCTTGCATACTAGTGAGAGTCATAGAAAGAATTGTTATTCTTGCACCCCAAATTTATCCACTATTAAGAAATAGCAGCGACCCATCCTATGGAAAGGAAAAAGACACTTTTACATTTGAAGCTTTGCCTGCAACTCTCTGTGAAAGCTCTGAACAAAATGATACTGTACTACATTTGAGAGAATATTGGGCAACGTTGTTTTTCAGAATTTATTAATTTGTGATGCATTCATTATAAATTCATTAAGTCACACGGGCCAGTTTCACAAGTCTACTGTATATTAGTCTAAAAAACATGTAAGCCCAAAAAGTTGCAGCAACCTGTCCTCTACAATTTACAATTACAATTAGGCCGAAATTAATTATAATGATCCTCTTCACAGAATATCCACATAAGTTATTTTTCTCAGATGGGAACAGTCTGTGGAGTCTGAGGTTTTTCTGGTTCCATTGCACTTTTCAATGAAAATTTTGCCCCACGGGATACTGTAGTGCAAAAGTAACATCATGGTTACTGTCTATAATATCTACTATATTTGTCATGGGATTTTGGGCCAGTATTTCTACCTTTTCCAATTTTGATCTAGTCATGCTGTTATTTATGGCCTCATAGAGCTCAGAATAAAGACACAATAGCAGGCTAAAATAATTATTACCTCCGCCAAGGAGGTTATGTTTTCGGTGCCGTTTGTTTGTTTGTTTGTCTGTTTGTTTGTCTGTTAGCAGGATTACAGAAAAACTACTGGCCCGATTTTCATGAAACTTAGTGGAAGGGTGTAGCATGGGCCAAGGAAGAACCCATTAAATTTTGGAGCAGATCCGGATCCGACTCACGAACAAGCAATAATAGCATGGACGTTGGTGGAGGTCTGCGCTCTCCGAGTGCCCTTCTAGTTCATAATCAAATGTGCATATCCAGCCATTTTAAAATGATCATAAAAGGTTATTGACCAATGGTGAAGTGGGGCACCAAAAACCTGCACACACTAAAAGTCTAGCACTCTTCCTACTCTGCCTATTTTTCTTTCAGTACATCAGTTTCTAGAGTTGAAACTTAAGTTAAAACAGAACACATATCTCAATGTGCTGTGTCCCTATATTATATAGTATGTCAGTGTGGAGCTGATCTGAGCAAAATGTTATGACTTTTGCCTTTTTTAGACTATGGTGTTTTGTGTTTGTTCAGAGACATAGCGTACGAACATGAAAGAATACAGAATCATACAGAATTTTAAATAAACCTTCAAATACGGCTGTTTGATTTTTATTCCCATCTGTTGAGTGGGTAGCTGCAAGTTGAAATGATCACTGAAGATGTGGGCTCACACAACACAGAGCATCACCTCAGAGAGCATCACCTGCCGCTGCTGATCACATGGCTAGATTTTACTCAAGATTCTGTGTTTAAAGTCTTGGGGATTAAAGGATGACATACAAACAACGGTCCTTTTCACGGGTGAGTGAGTAAGACACTTTACTCCGTAGTGTTTTTTTTGGCCCTGCCTAGTTTGAGGAAAATATATTTGGGCCAAGGCTGTGTTAGCAACTTGCCTCCTCCTGTCACTCCCAACCCCAGCAGTGCAATCACATTGATGGTTTGGTATTGATGATATCTTGGGGTCTTTATGGGGACATTCTGTACCTGTGTTATTAAGTGGCATTTCATTGGTTTGTGAGGTTTTGTCAAGAGGCAATTTTAAGTATTGCTACTTCGAGAGACTTGGCAGATATGCTTTCCCCCTCTTCCCTTTGATTTCAAGTTTATTTTTGCTCCTTGTAGTGATGTATCAGTCACTTCCATTAAAGTTTGGAGTGTCATCACACTAGATTAACATGGCTGCTCACTCTAATTGCCACGAAGAACTGAATAGCTTTTGTTGGAAGCAGGTGCTTCCTCACAAGCCAAAGAAGCCAAAGCCAAAGAAGTGGATGACATTCAAGAGTGTCTGGAGGACTTATTTTTGAACTTGTTGGACCACAGCTGAGCTTCTAATTTCTATTTTCACCCCTTCATCCAACCCACACCATCCCCAACACTTCCTCCATATTAAATACCTGGTGGATGTGTTAGCACAGGATTTGTGTGTTTGTGTGTGTATGTGTGTGTGCATACTCCTTTTTCCTTTTTCTACCACCATATGGTTCCAAGTGGTGGCGTGCCATGGACTGCTGCATGTGTCAGTGGAGCTGTGAACCTCTAGTGGTGAGTAGTGGGGGCTGTCGCTCATGCGTGTGGCTTGTCTTCATCACCCAAGGGCCACGAGGAAGTCTTACCCGTAGCATCAGTGTTACCGAGGCAGCGGCAGATGATCAGCCCGGCAGAACAGAGGATCCCCTATGTGTGCTTTGGACCAGGACGCTGGCTAAGGAACATGGCTGGTGTCCATTTTGTACCCTGACTGCTTGGATTTGTTTTAATTTATAATTATTGGAAGCAATTCACACGTATGTGGATGCTGTGGACTGTTTACTGTTTTCTGTATTGGCACATAGCATCTTGCCCCTGAGGACATCCCACTTGTGATCAAGGAAGAGGTTGACCACTGGACAAGTGTTAACATCAATTCTGATCAAGCTATAATTATCTCCGTGTGTTGCTCATCTTCAAATCATCAAAGAATCTAAGGCTTTACAATATCAGAAATGTGTACTGTGTCGTCCCATCCTTGTATCAAAGTAGAATTTGGCCTGTTGAGGAGAAAATATGGGCTTACGTAATCGTATATTTTTAAGTCGAACAGTGCATTCACCCATCACTCTGGTCACCCGTGTACAACTGTTATTATGGACACTTTGGTGTTGACGATATATCTGTATTTATGATTTAACAGGTCATAATTTTACTTCTGCAACCCAATGGTAAAATTCCTCTGACAACAAACACCATCAGAATCAAAAGAAAGTTGAAATCCGAGGACGGCTTGCACAGAAACCAAAAATCTTAATGTCTTTCTTGAAGATGGTCAGTATAACCAAAGTAAAACAAAAATAGGACATTAGCTTTGACTAAAATTTAATGAAACAACTCTTTTTTCTGTTCTCTTGCAACAGAAAGCACAATTTGTTATCTGGTTTTGTGTGATCATACTTGTAGCATTGCTATATGTGAAATAGTCAGTCATTAGCTGGGATTGCTCTGAAGTGTGCTGCCAAATTAAGAAAAGATTGAGAACTACTGTGAATTGACAGCTGCTTCCAGACTAATATAGCAGTATGAATTTGAAATGCTGCAAATGATCAAACTCTTCACTAATGTCTAAATACAAATTGACCCACTGGCTTGTAGCTGTGGTGTAAATATTAGTAGTTCTTGTTATGTGCATTTACGAACCTTAGGATGTCTTTAAGAATCTCTTGGTCAGTGCATGGGGGTTGTTGTTGAAAGGAGGGCTGGCTGAGGAGGGTGATTTCCCATGGGAAGAAACTGTTGTGGGGGCGGGTGATATGGCCACCCAAACAGGTCAAACAGGTGGGTGTCCCAGTTGGCAGGGTCGGCAGATCCTCAGCAATCCTCCTTGCCTTTTTCCTCACTCTGGCATTGTGCAGGTCTTTGATGCAGTGCAGCCGACACTCGATTACCCCCTCAGAGGTTCGAATGACACGCTTGCCTTGGAGCAGGAGGAGGCAGAGTCAGATCAGACTGTGATGGATGATGTGAGGATGCTCGCTGTGATGGATCTGTAGAACTGGACCAGGATCGGTTGTGACACACTGAGCTGCTGAAGTTGATGCTGGAATAATATCCTCTGCTGTGCCTTTCTTGGTCAGATGTTCTCATCCCATTTGAGGGTGATGCAGATTGTGGTCCCAATAAATTTGAATAACTCTGCTGCGTTCACAGTAGCACCACTGATAAGCATATGGAGATGATCCACTGGGTTCTTCCGAAAACCACTCCACCGTCTTGAGAGTGTTAAGTTGTTGTTGTTGGCATAGTAAAATGCCAGTCTGGCCACCTCTCTGCATAAAATGGGCTCTCTGGTGTCATCTGCAAACTTCAGCAGCTTGAATAAGGGATCGCTAGAGGTGCTGTCTTTGGTGTATAAGGAGGAGAGCAGAAAGGAGAGCACACAGATATGAGACCCAGATAGCAGGGAGCCCATCCTCACATACTCTCTCTGCCTGTCATAAAGCCCATGATCCATTGACAGATGGGGGTGCTATGTTTAGCACAGATGAGGGGTGCTTCAAAGAACCTTGGAGCATCGAGGATATCCAAAGGGACCCGTAAGAACCAGTCTGATAAAATTTGCATATATGTACCAGCCCGCTTTGTATAGTGGTTCTTTCTATTACTACTGCGTGAATTTTCTTTTTTCGTAAGCCATTTTAGTATGTATGTGTTGGTTATGTTAGGTTGAACGTTATGGGTGCATTTGCGCTGATTACATCTGGGAAAAGGTAAATGGTAACGACTTTCTTGTTCAGGGTGTTTATGAGTGTATTAGATAAAAATGTGTAGCTTAAATATACCATTGTTGGCTATAGCATTGATATGTTATCACTTACTGCCATAAACAGAAACAATATTACAGTGTACCTACAGTCTAAAACAATATATGTTAAATGCTATTGCACAGTGATGACTTGTTCATCATCATGGTTAGGGTTGATTAAGTTCCTTGAGCATCCCCTATAGGCTGAAGAAAATTTAACAGCTCACAGAGGGATCTATGAGGGTTCCTCCACCTTTTTAAAACCACTTTTAAGTTCTCCAAGTAAGCTATTCTTGCAGCACAAAGCAAAAGTTCCCTTTGCAACTTTTTCAAGAGATTCCTGGAGTTCACCCAAGAGGCTCTGCCAAGTGCAGCAGCGTTCTGGGTAACTAAAAGAGACTTCAAATCATTCAGTATTTTGAGTTTACAGGCTAAAGTGAGTATGATGCACAGTTTGCACACCATGTATATTTGCTGTAAATTCACATATCTGTTTTCCTTATGTTCCCAAATCTTGTTGTTATATAAATAGATAATTTTATTATTTTTCCACTTTTGTCATACTGAATATAGTTCACATTTTCTGTATATTACATTTTACACAATCTGCATTAATTATCTCTCTCTAATTGTCTCATTAGGTTCTACTGCTTTTTTTTGTACACCCTAATTTCTAACCACTTTATCTTAAGTTCAAGCGTAAGTGTTGTTTTTAATGAAATCTCAAGTCAAATACAATGATTTAATGTGCATAGAAAGAGTAAAGGTGTCTTGTTGTGTCTCATCCATTCCAGACAACATCAAATGGATCAAATACTCTAGAGCCAATCTGAACATGCACAGCAGAAGTGTGACAAAAAAATCAATATCTGGGACAGCTTCCAACAGAAAACATAGACAAGCATGCATGCACAAACATATGCAAACAGGCACACAGGCACACACTCACTCACACACACACACACACACACACACACAATGCACAATGTACAATTTAGCACAGCCTGGGCTGCTCAGGTGTGATAGTCAAGTTCACCCCCTATATTGAACAGCCTATAGCATACAAGTACTATCACAGACATGTTTGTATTTGACCAGAGTACACACTGTTGTAAATTGTAAAAGTAAAATCATATCTACAACATCCATGCCTCTGGTATCATGAGAAATTTTGATTTTGATGCATCTAATTAATTTGTAGAAAATCACACTAATCTGTTCATTATGAATATAACTGGGTTTGGATTGGTTTTAGTTGGAGTTACAACATTTCTGCTGGAGAATCTTTCATAATGAGGCCAGCTGTAGGTTTGACATCATTGGGAGAGAGGCAGATGGGCTTTTTCCAAGTTAGAGAAAAAAACATCTGGGGGCAATCGCCTCACCCTGCAACCCCTAACGCTCACACTGCAAGCAGATTCAGCTCAGTTCACAAATCATTTTATAACTTGAGAGTTACCATCGTTTTACTATAGCTAAGGGAGGCAGTGGAGAGGTTCCCCAGAGTGATCTGCATGATTAGAGCAGGGTGATGTCAGTCTCTGTGGAAGACAGAGCAGGATGAGCTCAACCTTATTGGCTTTGCCTTCTCCTCTCAATGCAATTGAATGTCAAAATATTAAAGGTCAAATTTGAGAGATGGAAATATTATGAAAAGGTCTAAAGCATGCTCAGAGATTTTATCACCAGCCTCTTGGGACCGAACATTTGACTGACTGGACAGTACTGCCACAGTGAGTGGCTCTATCTGATTGCACAAGAAATTAGGCAGCTTTATCTAGAATGATAATATAGTCTACCATCAGCTTTCAATTAACTGTTGACATCCTCCCTCTCCATCTATGTTGTGTCAGTACTAATACTATTAGCAGTGGATCAAAATAAACATACAACACAGTCGACATTGGTTGATAAAATGCAAAAATTAGACATTTCCTTTGTGAAAATCTACCAAAAAATAATGAATTAATTCCCAATACTATACATGTGCATTATATAACAATGCATCACTCAGCGATGTCCCCATTCTGTTCACTGGTAAGTTGTTGTTCATTCCCAGAGTGGTGAGAATGTGTTTTCTTATGTCATTATGCAGGAATTGGTTTTCTATTCAGGAGGCTCAGCTATTTGCTGCTCCACTTACCCTGACAGTAACAAAGTGAAACTTTAATCTCCCCTCAGTGTCAACAGCAGCTGATAGCAATTAAGGAGACAGCCTGGATACTGAAGTGGTGCATTTGATTCAAAGAGTCCATCCACCACATCCCTCATTGCAAAATTGCAAAACGAAGTCTGCTTATGTTTGCAGCCTCTGTCCGAACCAAAATGTATCTTTTGCCTCAATTGAATGAAGAGGCCATGTGAATAAAACAAATATGTGTGCCTGTATTCTTGAAATGGACAGGCACCAAAGATGCTGAGAAGACATGAATACATATATAAATATTAGTCTTATCTTGTTTATTTTCATATTGCATATTCTAGTCCTGCACTAGGTGACCACCACATATTTTAACAACACAACTGAGATGTTTCTGTAAATGGAATCTGCATGGAACTGGAGCTCAAAACCGCGGGCATCAGGGTTGCTTGAATATAGAGAGAGCACTATGCCTTTTGGCCCATTGGCACTTAGGTGTAATGCAGCACATAAAGCACCTGCTGTGTGACAGTGAGGAGGCTTTTTGCACTGGGAGCTCACCCACTGCTCATGGTGTGCAAAAGCAGGCCTTGGTTCGTTAGGCAGTCAGATGTTCTACTTTTAGTGTATGATTATCATAACCATTTGTTTTTACATTCACACTTGTCTAAAGACAGCAGGCAGAGCTGTTGAATGCTCATGATGTTGGGTGAAATTGCCTTTGGGCACTGGTCTTAGGCCAGTTTTAAGCATTTCCCCACCAAATGTTTTTATGTTGTGTGTATGAAAAGTGTATGCTAATCTGAGGAGGATGCCTGGGGCCAATCTTGCCTCAGAGTAATTTGAAATTAATTCTCCTTTTGTGGGAATAATGTTCTAAAGGGATATCTATCATGTGCCAAAAGCATGTTCGTCATCATCACAAGCTGTTTAAAGCAGTGTATCCAAATTATTCTGAACCCAACCGTATGCTCTGACTGAGGACAATGAATGCTATTGGCTACAAGGGCTGGATTTGTCTGCAGAAGTAAGAGCAGGGATGGTTCCACATTCAGTTAGTTAGGTTCCATATTCAGTCCATTAAAAATGACTGATTACCTGCTTCAAATTTTAACAAGCAAGGTAATCCCCTGCAGCACTCAAACTTAGTGACACAATGTGATTGCCTTCAGTTACTTTTTGACCATTTTGTCTCCAAAATACAGTGAATATCTGATTAAACAAACAAACTATTTGACTACTTGACTGCAGACTGTAATTTAAATAGTGCTGTTATCGTCAATACAGCTGCTATATGAACGGTTTTCTAAGACCGTATCTGTATAAAGATGTTATTATCTATCACAATCTAAATGCCTTTTTACTTTCTAACATGCTTTTGTGTAATCCAACAAGTAATCGTCTGTTTTGTTTTGAAAATTATGTGTAATCTGATGATTGTTTCTTTTAGAATAACTGTAATGGAATACAGTTACTGTTTTTGTAATAACATTACTATAATCCTGTTACATGTATGTGAATCTTGTTACAAGTAATGGCAAGGACATGAAGAAACACAGCCAAGCCTAGACTATTAGCCTATGCTCTGAAGGTAAACATTCTGCTAGGGGAAAAAAGGTTACTAAGTAGTAAGGATAAACTATGTTAACCATCCATGTTGTCCATATGCAACTTGAGTGAAGCAGATGCTCCGCATTTGAGTCGTACTGCAGGTTACAAGAATCTGTCAGGTGTCTGAATTACAGATGCAAATATAGTCAGCTATTTTGCATGCTATCATAATCTGCACAGAGAGAAATATTGCACCTATATCTTGGATCCCAACATTATCATCATTAAGTTTCCTCCCATCTCAACAGGATGCAAACCAAAGCAAACAACATGCAAGATAAATGTGGCACCAGACAGTCACTAAAAGCTCTTAAATGATGCTGTAAAACATAAAGGGATGCAGCACAATATTTCTATGCCAGATTATGACTTTGGGGAGCTGTATTTGGACCTAGTTGATCTTAGGACATTTGCAAATGTTACCATTAAATGTCTTCATATCATAGGGCAAAATCTGAATTAGAAATTAGACATTTGAGTGAGGTGTCAATTAGGGACCCATATTCTGGAGATAGTCCAAATGGGATGGATGCACAAAACAAGGGCATCTAAATATCTATGCATCTCCATAGAGTCAATCAATCACAACATTGTAATGGGAATGATTTGTGTTACAATGAATTCAAGTAGAGTCTTGAGACTGAAATGCAATTTGAAGTGTAATTGAAAAACAAAACACAGGGAGGGTGTTGCAGTAATTGCTATTTTCATAGTCAAATGAACATTATAGTCAACATATTACTGGGTTATGATTCACAGTGTGATTCATTAATCTTAAATTGATATCAGCTTACATTAGTCTGTTACAAGACTATCTGATTTTACACAATCAGTGGGACAACAAGGGTTTTACTACTCTATTCACAATCTCACAGGCTAAAAGCTAAGAGCACAAACTTAGGCTGAGATTAACGCAGTGTAAATATAAAATATTCAGCTCAAGATGCCGTATGTAAAATTATCCACATCTCTCTCACCAACTGTCAAATTGTCATCTTCCCAGCAAATAACAGATTGCTCGACTCAAATTATGTTACAGAAATCTGCTATTTTTGGCCTAGTATTGTACCTGTTAATAGTCACAGCAATTAAACAGCTTGGCACACATGACGGGCCTTCAATACATAACATGTTTGGTGTCATACATTTCTGAGAAAGCGCCAAGCCAGGAAGAGGAAAATATCTGCTGCCTTTTTTACGCATTTTAGCTATGTATATTTCTGTAGATTCTGCTTATTGTATTTGTTATTAATGCCCACATATGTCTCAAATCCCAGTATCTATCTATCCATCTATCTATCTATCTATCTATCTATCTATCTATCTAGCTATTCGTCTATCTATCGGGGGGGGGGGGAGGACTGCTAGATTAACACGACAATACCTCTCTGAACTAGGAGAAAGAAGAAATGCTTCAGTCCTTAATTAGTAGGACTCCTTTAATTACGATAACAATACAATAACTTTAATTACAGGCAGGCAGACCCCTCATGTGCGGTTAATTCCATTGAACAAAGCCTTTTCAAGCATTTAAAGGGATCCCTGCTCTTGGAGTCCGGGCCACACCGCAAGACCTTAATTGAATTGGAAATGCCACCAACACTGCTAAACGGACAAGTAGCTATTGTGAAACTACTGAGTGTTTCTTAAGGCATATTCACATTGGAATTATGTGGTGGAGAGAATTTCTCTCTGCAACTTTTCTCTGTGTCCTCATTTCCAGTGTTTACTTCCTACTACTTTATTGTTTTTTCTCCCAAATAACCTCAACCAGGAGCCTCATATGTGTTCACTCAGCTTTTGAGAATTCCATTCCATGAATATTCCAAGTACAGCTCACTATATGAAGGTGATGACCATTATTATGTTTTCCATACCACTATTTTATGTTTTCCCTTGCTGAGGCACGCTGACGCTGAGGGAATAAAACAATGCTGTGCAGGGCATCTCAGGGTCATGGTACTGAAGTGAAGCACTTCAGCGACTCGGGCCTCTAACCTGTCTGCATGAATACATTTCAAACCAACTAGTGTAGCTTGGACAAGCATGATGTACTGGATAAGACTGAAAATACCACCAACAAATACCTTATGATACCAAATAAAGAACAAAAACAGATTTTCATGGTTTCATGCCGTAGCTCTGAAAATCAACACTTATCACCACATCTTATGCTTCTGAATGCGGTTTGCTTATTAAAACTATTCTGGTGCTTTAATATTCTCGCCCCCAGATGCAACATAGAGTGCATTAAAAGGCTCTAACAGAAAAGAAACTTTCAAAAATGTGTGGTTTATGCGCGCTCATTAATGTAATCCAGATCATGTCCTTTGACTAAGTCCCTTCTAACCATCTTCCTCTAAGATTTTTTTTCTTTTCTAATCTATATTCAATACTTATCACAGGTAATCTGCGGCCAAGGGCCTGTGAAGATAAGAATCCAGTTCAGTTTTTTTTTTTTTTTTTTTGGTCCCAAATAGGGAAGGTGGGCCAGAGTGCTGTTCATCTTGGCAGGAGGAGGATGCCTTTAAGTCAGATGTTTAATACCAAGGGTTATCTCTGTGTGTGTGTGTGTGTGTGTGTGTGTGTGTAAGCGTCTGTGTGTGTGCCTACGGGTCTGCTGTCTGTGATAATGAAATGCTGCATGTGGCAAAGAAGCATCCAGAGGGAAATCAGAGCTGTTTTTCATTAGGATCAGGTTTCACTGAGTGCACCTTCTCCTCATTTTGTTTAGAGACACAAAAACATGCGGATACATCCTCATCAAAAAGGCATACTGTGTATCATTACCGGGAAACACCTCTGCCTTCTGTTTAGTGAATCAATATATGCCATAGGGATGAAAAATTCAATTTTCACGAAACACAGTTTACTTATAGCAAAAACTGACAAGGTACAATCCTTGAAGACTGTTCCCTTTGTTGAGAAACAAAACAGCATCCAGAAAAATTGGTCATTCAATAAAGGCTGCGTGCCTTAGTTGACTTATTTATCTATTTATTTATTTACTTGTTTACTTTTCCAATGTTTTTCCTACTTCAAGACACAAGCATTAGTAAAATCTCAGGCGCACTGGCAGTCATTATAGAAGTCCTCCATCATGCATCTACCTTTATTTGATTCTATTTAAATGTATACTCACTTTAATGTAGAAGTGAATTGGCATTGGCATTTAACTTGTGTCTCTCACACTTGGTACGTGATCATACTACCTATGTCAGTATGCTATGGCAGTACATAACTGAAGAAAACTTTAATTCCAAATATTTTTTCTCCAACTAAGAAGCCACACTACCTTCTGTAATGCAGAAAACCCCTATAAACCCATGCTATGCCACGCTTCTGCATCCTCATAAGTCACTGAGACATGTTTATGTTTTGCAAGTGACCCCTACTCATGAGTTTGACATGCTCATCATCTCAGCTAGTGAACTGGCCTGCCTCCTGCGGTTTAAGGGAGCTCCGCCGCTGCGCTCAGTATGAAAAGGCTCGGTGGGGGTTCAGGATGACTGGCTCTGTTTTGAGTGTGGAAAAGGAAGGCAGTCTGTTGGAGGCCGTCAGACCTCTCCTCTGAAAAAAAATCTGTTTATACTTTCTCCCTCCCTCCCTCTCTCCCTCCACCTCCACCCGCCTCTATCCCTCTCTCCCTCCCTCCCCCTGACCTCTCCTCCCTAAGTCTCCCAATCTATATCCTTTCCTCTATTCCTCCCACCACTCTCCTTGCCTTCCCTCACCCTCCTTCCTATATACCCACAACTTTAATCTCTGCCTCCAAATCCATAACTCCCCCCCACCCCCCTATACCCTTATATCCACTGGAAGCTAATTCTGTCCTCTTCCTTCCTGTGCAGATACCCCAGGTGAGCTACGCCTCCACAGCCCCAGAACTGAGCGACAACACCCGCTACGACTTCTTCTCCCGTGTGGTGCCTCCGGACACGTACCAGGCCCAGGCCATGGTGGATATCGTCAAGGCCATGCGATGGAACTACGTCTCCACGGTGGCCTCGGAGGGGAACTATGGAGAAAGCGGTGTTGACGCTTTCATTCAGAAGTCTCGGGAGGACGGTGAGTATACTTGGCCTCATGTATCATTACCGTTCGTCTTGCTCCGTGCGTGGGAAGATTTCGTCCGGCGAGGACGTACTGTAGAAAATCCTTGAAGCGTGAAGACAAAAGAGCACAAGATTCGATCACAGAACATGCAAACAACCAAAGATAAAGGACATACTGTAACATATAAGACATGTCATTAAAGCACATTCAGAGGCCTCAAAATAGCACAAGAATATAATCTGATGCAACCAAATATAGTTACTGCGTGAATGGCTTTCAGTGTGCAAAGTGTGTTTTTTCCTTTTACAGGAAAGGTACATTAAGAACAGATTTGTATGTTCTCAAACCAGCAAAAAAAAGGCTCCAGGATTATTACATTGTGTCTTCACTACCAAGAAATTATTGTTTTTTTTTTTTTATTATTTCATGATCATTTATCTCTGTCAGCCAAGCCTAAGAATTAGTTCTTACTGGCTTTGACCCATTTGGCAGAATCAGGTTGAGGGTCAAAGGTACAGATTCATTCAGCATCCTCTGGTAGGAATAAAAAAATGACTTTGAGAAACATAACACAAAAAAACGAGACTTTTCATGGGGCCTCACTTTGGATGTTCTTCCTTTACTTTTACTTTTACTCCCATCCACCAAATTACTCCATTGCAGGAGTTTAAGTGTGTCGGTTGACTGTAAGTAAAAGTGTAATTAAAAGGATGAGACCTTAAGGTGCCCTGGTCACGTCTTTGGCTTGCACTTGCCTGGATAGAGTGAGACAGACTTGGCTGTGGCTGCTCATGAATTACCTCTACTATCACTCCCTTGCCTGAACATTAAATCGCCTGGCCACCAGTCAGCATCGCAGGGACAGGAAATAAGTGTTAATGGGTAAAAGTTGTTAAAGGATTACATCTCTGGGGTAATACTTGAGCATAAAGACCAGGGCATTAA
Organism: Centroberyx affinis; assembly: GCF_046629955.1. Taxonomy (NCBI): domain Eukaryota; kingdom Metazoa; phylum Chordata; class Actinopteri; order Beryciformes; family Berycidae; genus Centroberyx; species Centroberyx affinis. The sequence continues at coordinate 350,458 of NW_027281845.1, forward strand.
TATCTCTGCATATTAAGATTTCCAGTTACCCAAGCAGAAGTGCTAATAGTGTCATGTATGAGGTACAGGCGATAGAAATACCACCATAAAATCTTGCCACAGTGATGACTTCTGTTGGCTGTGCACTGGTGTTAAGTGCATACTGTGGTATGATTATGATTCAAGGACTCCTTAGAGGCCATATTCAGTGCCATCAAAGGTAATCATTAACAATTCTGAGTGATCATCTTCATCTGATGATGCATTTCCTTCCTAAATATTAGACAGAAATGGCAAGAAAGCCTTTCTGATCTCTGCACTCTCAGCATGAAATAGTCTACAAAAAGACTTGAAACAGGAACCTCTTTCTCTTACTGAGTTCAAAGTTATGAAAGATGACTCCATCGGGAGTTTCTGTTGCCTTAAATAAGTTGTTGTCTAGCTTCTGAATTGTCTCTCTCTGTCTGTCTCTCTCTCCCTCTCTCTTGTACACACATTCAAAAGACCCTTTTCAGCAGGAGCTTTCTAAAAAGTGGTAATCCCAATGTGATCAAGATTCCAGAAATGTTTTGCTGATTCATTTGTAGTACCCAGATTTAGCTGAATAGCTGGGTTCCATATGGTTCCACTCATTCAATCAATCAAAGAGTAATGGATCACTGAATCGGATTTACAGTTCGAAGTCTGAAAAAACAAACAAACAAACAAACAAACAAAAGAAAAAACAAGAGAAATGGTTTTGTGCCGCATTGTAACCACCGCTCCAGTGTCCACTATTGTACAGCATTTACAGATTCTCCAAAGAGTGAATGCTTGAAAGAACGGTGGATCAGACTCATATGATAAGATCAGATTTCTTTCAAACAGCCATGTGGGGTGCTAGGATACTGGGGGTGGGGGGGGGGTTCCGGAGCACATAGCTAGCTACCTAACTTGGGTCAAATTGGTGTTGAGGAGAGTGTGACAGGGGATCAAGCGTAAGAGGGTAAGAGCTGTTCTGATTGTGTGATCGGTTGTTAATTGCTGATGCTCAGGGATATTGCAGTAGGTGTCATGGAAACATACAGTATGAGTCACATTCAACATTCAATCACTGATGATAGCAATAGGGTTGAGCTGATGAACGATGCCATTGTCCATGAGGACCTTAGATGGCTGATGACCCTGATGAAGGCCACAAGCCGAAACGCGTTGGTCTAACATTAAAGTTGTTCTATATACTACAAGTGTTGCTGGAGCTTTGACTTCTTTAGACTTTTTTTCCCTTCTCCATGCACCTTGGAAGTTGGTGAAGTTGTGCCAGAAACCCCTACTCTACGACCTTAGATGGCTGAGCACGTTGCTAGCTTACAGAGCCCCCCACGAGTCTCCTGGAGAAAACAAATAGTTGATGTGAAAATCTGTACCCACGGATTAGTAAACTGTACATACAGATTCGTAAACTGTACCCTCAAATTAGCAATTTGTACCCATAGATTATATTTACAATACAATATTTTCATTGATTTTTCATTTTAATTACAGTAATGATAATACAATTTATATTTCTATCAGCCCAAATGTACAAAGATTCCACCATATATTAACTACAGCTTGGTTTCTGAAGGTATAAATGCAGAATCAAATTAATTTCTAACATAATCTAAAGGTGAAACTTCACCTTTGATGCTACCTTATTTGATAATTAATACAAGAGAATAATTCTTATTCCATTCCCATCCCATAGCTTGGATGACAATTTATAAAAGTCTTGGCCACGATTGGTGACCCAACAGTTTGAAACACATTGGATTGGATTGAAGATTGGACTAAGTGTCTGACTTTCACCTGATGACCCCAGTTGAGTCACTGCAAAGGAGTCATCTTGATGATCATGGTAAAAATGATGTCAGGCACAACAGTTCGATGAGTAATCGTGTCCTGAAATCTTTGGTCCTGATTCACTAAGATTGCATTGCGGGAGGAAATAGTTTGAGCAAATCGGTCGGGAAACTGCAGAAGCAAAGTGCATCCTATTCACAAAAATATTTATGCAAATATGATCGTGCAAAAAAAACGCCCACAATTTATAACTGCGCCTGCAAATTGCACAATTTCCAAACGGCTAAATTTACATGCACATAATAAAGTGACTATTGTCAATGCAGCTTTTAAGGTAATAGTCTGTTTAAGCCATTTACACGATTACATAAACTGACAACTCCTCATAATAATCTTGTTTACATTACTGATATGTTACTATTTATTTATTTATTTATTTATTTATTTATTTATTTATTTATTATAATAATATAATTATATATATGTGTACATACACACATATATATATATAGATAGATATAGATATAGATATATAGAAATATATATATACTATATTCATATATGAGAAAATTGTGGAAATTGGATTTTTATGTTTTTTTGTTTTTTAACCAAATTTAACCAAAACAGTTACAGCCTTGATTCTGCTCTACTACATCATGTTGTTCATCGCAGCCATATGGCTATCTCTATTATCATTGTAAAATCCCATGCTCCTGACACTACTTTTGGAAATCCCATTGAAAAGAAGGAGATGATGCAAGCAATTGTTGCACCCTGGGCAACCCAGTGTTTTTGGATGAGGATACGGAGTGAGGATTGTTGGGAACAGGTGGTCCTGAGGGAGTTCAGTGATGAGTGGAGACAGAACTTCAGATTGGAGCTGTGTGATCTACTGCGTCCAGCGCGTCCAGGATGTCACCATCTGTGCTCCTATACTCCTGATGATTTGCGCTGTATAAACTTGGAAGGTGTACGGAATAGCCTACCAAATTATAGCCAACCAGTTTGGTGCGTGCAAAAGCATATATGTTTGTGTACTTATTTTGTAACAGCCTGTGCTATTTGAGCAAGATTCAAACAAAGTACCCACATTGGATTAGATGTGCATAACTGCGCAGTGCTTGGAAAATAAAAATCGTATCTCTCAAATTAGAGGCTGCAGATGAAACGCACATATCTGTCCCTCCACCTTCGGATGAATATAGGGATTTCATCAATCAAAATAGATCCTACAAACAGTTGTGGATGACAGATATTGGTAAGAATCAGATCTTAATCTAGCCCAGTACAGACTACAGTTCCCTTCTACCTCCACATAACATGTTGAGCTGGAGACATGCGCAACTTTGTCACAATTCAAGAAATGCGACTAAAGTGTATACATGTCCCAACAATGCCAGGAATTGAATGGGATCTATGGGTCCTCTGTTCTATATCTTCTTTTATATTATTGAAAAGATGCAATATCATCTGAGTTGGTATCTCCAAATAATTTCTGGCTATTGCAGTTCAAGGATAGAAATTCTTGCAATGCTCACATGCTCTCTAACTGATCTAATTTGCTGGTGACAATGTCTGTGTCTTGCGTAAATAACAGCCGCCATGGTAAAAATCCATCTGGCCCAAAAAGTGGCTAATTTAAGGGTCTCACCCAAGTGAGCAATTAAGAGCACCTTTTGAAGAATTTTGTTTGCGGTACTTTTCCTGCAGGAGCGCATACTGCCTGATGTTTTGTGAATTGGTTTCTAAGCCAAATTTACATGACCAAGCCCCGAGTCATATAATGTAGGCAATAATTATATGTAAAACTCCTATCTACATATGGATGAGGAGCATTGGCAGAACGCTCACAGTGCACCGTTAGTGATTAGCAGGAGCTCCTTTTTCTCTCATTGCGGAGGCTTTGCATGTTCAGTTACCTCCGCAAACGCTTAGTGAATCAGGGCCCTTGTATCTGCTACAAATCACCAGTGTTACTCTGACAGTGTAAAAGCACTATGCCAATGTTTCCACATTCATCGGAGTTAATTTAATGCTTGATAGTTTTGAACTCTCTCCCCAGAACCATATCACCTCTATGAGTGGACAAAAAACTTGTCAACTCAACATATATTGTCACTGAAAAAATCAACTTATTAACAGTTGAAAATTTACTGTGTCGTGATAAGCATTAATCTTGATCTCTTAATTGAAATGCACCCTATTCCATTACTGGCCCACCAAAACCCTTGACTTTATGTTGCTAATTCATTGTTAATTTACTGTTGCACCTCTGCACTTACTTTGCCAGCTACTATTGTCTTGAGCTGAATGTACCGAGAAAATGAGGCGAAAAGGCAAATTATCTGAGTCAGCTCCCACAACGACAACCCCGGCAGCCACCTGCTTGGAGCTGCACCAGCACAGCTCTCCCTCTCTCCCTTAAGAGAGCTGGCAAATATAACTGAGTACAATGCGGGTAAAAACCAGATGATGAAAGGTAAATATGTATTCCAGGTGGGGTTTGTTGATCTCTGCTGTGTATTTCCCTTCCCTGGTAAACAGTGTCTGGAGTCGGGCATCAGTGGCCTTCAGTCCTCTCCTTCTTGGGGTATTTGGGGTGAGCAGCTGCTCGTCTTCCACGCACTGACCCAGGATTTGACTTCCCCTAAGCAGGGAGATATAAGGGCAGATGCAAGGATACACAGAGATAGAGGGAACCACTAAAACAGTAGTCGAAATTTGTTGTATGACATGCTTCTGTGTTCAAGAACACCACTTCCGGAAGCGCATGTTGTTGCCAATGGAGATTAAATTGGAGTAAAATGTCCATGGTCCTTCATTTGTGTCCCCGGAACCCATTAAACTCATTGAAAATGCTGTATCTTTAAATTAGAGTACAGTATAGGACATTTTAAGCTAACGTTGGACATAAAAGGTTTTAATCTGACAGTAGCAGTATGCTCTTGCTAGCCAGAGAAATGCCATGACCTTTCCTTCAGTGCCAGCCTCAAAGAAAGTTTTCTCCTGGCAAGGTGAATTGTGCAATTTAATCAAACCTGGAGGAAATTTAAGGAAATAGCAGGACAATTGGGCCGTTAGCCTCAAAATTACGATGCCTGCACTACCAAATAATTTGGTAGGAGCGACTTAAATTATGTATTCTTGGCTGATATGGACACAAGATGCTTTATTTCTTTAATTTCCAATGCAGGGCCTATTTGGTGCAATATACACATAGTTTTTGAAATGAAAAGTTCGTAATGGTCATCTGGGGCCCACTCCATGGTCTGTTACTGCATACTGGCTTGGTATTTATGAATTTAAGATCCTTTTCGAGTCGCGACTTTAGGAAACAGGCAGGAGACAGTGAGGCTAGTGAAGTGTGGGCTAATGGGCAAAAGAAGCCCATAGAGTCCCATCTTTGACTGCAGACAGCCCCTCGCTGGTGCAGAGATGTTGATTACTGTGGAGCATGCCCTAAGAGACGTCATTAATCAAGTTAATGAAACACAATGTCAATAAGAACCCTAACGAGATTCCCCTGCAAACCGATGGCCAGCGTGACATCAACATGAGAAACCCTGCTAATGGAGTCAGTGTCATCCCTCTTTGAAGTCCTCGATTACAAGCATTAGCTACAATGCTAGCATGAGCTGAATGAGCGCATGGGGGAAATGTGAAATAAAGAAAAAGAAAAGGGGAACACACACACACAACTCTGCATTGCTCCTGGGTGATTTATTTGTAGACGCAGAGAGCAGGACAATATTAGATTGGGCTGAGTTTTTGCCAGGTAACAGAGTGTACTGTATAAACTGCGATAGAGGAAGGAAGGAGCTCAATTATGCTTGAGTAATTTGTTTTATGCCTGAAGAAGATCTTTTGGGTTTACAGTGTAAATATATCATATCACAAGCAAACCTATTTAACTGTGTCCGTTTTTAGTTTGTTTCTTCCTATAATGTATTTAAAGATGGCCATGTAAGTTACAAAAAAGTTACAAAATGTGGTGATTGGAATATCAAGCGGGCATAGCATCGTTCCACCCAGAGCAACAGAGAGACATCTGAACATCTGTATTGTAAATGACCGCTGCCTCCCAGGGACCAGACCACAGCGCACTCAGCGATGTTCCTGCTACTTTCCATATGGCCTTTTCATCTCTAGTTCTCACCCGCGTGCGACATGTCAGCCAGTTATGTCCTTATTTATTATGTGACATCACGCAAATGACCCCTGAGTGCCTCAGATATGTCCTGTTGCAATTTGTTTAAACAATTACTTGTCTTTGCTTAATTGGGCAAGGCGGGCGGCTCAGTAATCATCACTCATCTCCTCTGTCGCTTTTATTTCTCTCTCTCTCACTCAGGGTCTTTCTCCTCAATGACATAATGATTATGTATCTCCCTTAATGCAGATATATGGTAAAATCCAATTATCTAAAGAAATAGCTTCTGTTTTAAGCTTGGTCATCAGTAGTATATACAGTAACTCTAGCAGCTATAGTCAGCGAACCACAGCGTTCCAGGTGACATCATGCTGTAAGTGCATGTTTGAGTTTGTATTCTGCAGTTCATGGACATTGGCCAGTAAATACAAATAAACATTTTCCTCTCATTTGTTAACATGTAGTTTCCATTTGTAAATATTAAAAGCGAAGAAGAAAATTACAGCAACTAATTGTTGCCGATCCAATCAAGACAGCAGAAAGCCAAAGTAATGGATTAGGGTGTGGGGGAGGTTACAGTGGACGCTGCTGTGAAGCAATCCAGTAGATGTTTAATTTATCCTCAAGTACCCGGGGGATGCTGCACAAATTGGTCACAAAAAGCAATGTGAATTGGGACAGATAAGGTTAGTGGCTGCTAAGCTAAATATGAATATAATTGCATGTAAAATAAAAAAGATATAAAAAGAGGATGCTGACTATGAGAGCTCAACACCAAAATGGCTTCAAAGGCTGCTGTGTTGTCATGTGCCTATGAGTAGAGCCCAAATTACATTTGTTGGCCATCAAATTGCTTCCAACAACAGGGGAGACAATCAATCTAGAGTTCAAGAAATATAAAAGAACACAAAATGAAACAAATTTTAAGGAATGGGAACCGATGATTCAGCCGTGCAATAGCTCCATGCTTGTGAGTGTATTGGAAATAGCGATATTGGAAATGCGGACGGGGGGGAAGGGTAAGTGATATGTTGTTGAAAGATATTTAACTATGCCTTTACATTTACCAATTATTAAGAAGAGAAAGGATTACAATGAATCAAAATCAAACAATTATGTAAATTGATCCACTCAAGCAACTAATCTGGATTACAATTCTGCAACTAATCCATCCAGCTCCTCTTCATTAGAACATATTGATAGCACTTTTGTAAGAGGGATAAGATGTGCTCAGCTTTCACTAAGCACTTTCTAAATTGGCTTCATATTATCATCATTAGACTAGGCCAGACTAGACATATTGTATTCCCCAATATTCTTAAGATTTTTTAAGAGAAAATGTTATTTTCTGGAAAGTGGAAACTGATATGAAATCGAGTTCAATAATAAAATAATGTGATTGTTGCATTTCTTTTTTTTTTTCTTTTTTTTTTTAAGAAAAGCAGTAGTGCTGACAAAGCTATCGGATTAAAGTGGACACTCCACTCTATATTCAGCAGTTACAGTACACACTGATTCTTCAGAACTGGGACAAATCGGGCTTTAATTTTGAAAAAAACAAAATTTAACATGTTAAGAAATCTTGTCAGAAATGTCTATAGAACAAGTTTTCAAGTAACAAGGTGGTTTTACAGGTGGTGGGATGATATGTAGTCACATAATTTACAATAAGTATAAAAGACCTATGTTTTCTGGGGACAGTCCCAAGATTTGGTGCTTTGTCCCTGGCTGGCACCACGTCTGGAAATGTCCCGGGATTTCCCCCCTACCTGGACGGCATTAGTATTACCTGTGGCCATCCTTCACTGTTCCTGTCCGGAACAAACATGTCACTGATTTTCCCCGGCTGACATTACCTCCTGTACTGTATGAGTTAACTGACGTTAACTGACGTCCTGGGTATTCCTGTCCGGATCGACATCTGATGTTAAAGATAAATTAGATGAAACTTTATTGATCCCCATGGGGAAATTAGGTCATTGCAGCAGCTAAAGTAATAGGATTCAGCACAAAAAAAAGACAAACAGAATATAAGCAAACAAATAGAATATAACATAATCAATAAAAGGAAAAGCTAGTGCGTCTAAGCAAAGAAAATAGTGGAAAAGAGCGCAGGAGCTGCTGCATCTGGCGATACGACCATGTGGAGCCACTTAAAGAGAGTTTTGCCTGTTTTGCTGTACTGCGGATGACGTTGTGTGGCTTGTTCCTGGATTACCACAGTTTAAAAAAAAAAAAAAATACTGTCTGGATGATTGACATTGGTAAAATCAAATTACTGACCTTCCTTCCTAGTACTGATGCCGTATGTCCTTATTTCCCTCTCAATAGAAATGATCAGCTTTAATTTTTTCTTTTCTCCTCTAAAGGGTTTTCAAACCACACGCAAACCTCCTTACATAGCTAAGCTGTTGTCACATAAATAAACAGATCAAATTTCAAATTGTTGTCACCAGCCCACAATTTGAATGCATGACTCAAATTGCTGTTGCTCTTGTGCGCAACTAGCTACTGTAGCTAGGGCTTGGTCCAAAAAAAAACAAAAAAACAAAATCTGATTAATAACAAACTGCAGAGTGAGTGGTCTGACTTTTTCAGTTCTTGTCTGTTTCTTTTCTGGTCACCATAGCTTAGAACAACAAATGTAAATGCTTTAATAACCTAAGTATAGGCTGATTAACTATTGTGTTATATGAATCGGTGACAGAGAGTAGAAAAATTGACATTTATTTATATGAAAATAGTGTTTATTCTGCAATGCTAATCTGTAATGCATCGTATCAGAGCAAACTTTCCTTTGTCTGAGGTAAACTGTCAAAGAGAACAACACTGCTCAGCATGGAGTCTTGTGCTACAAAGTCCAAAGCAAAGCAAACACAGCTGTCTGTAACTTTTCCTCCACAACTCTCATCTCGCTAAAGACAGCGCTTGCTAGCTAATTAGCAGCTGGGAGATGCTGCCTGCCAACGTCTCGGCGATTAATGCCATCCTCTCATTTAACCTCAGTCTCAATCCTGATAGACACCCTCTTCCCAAGAAAGTAGCATTAGTTAAAACTCACCAAATTCCACGACAACCCAAATTTTCCTTAATAACATATCCAAAGTAATTGGTTAGCTGCTCTGTGAAATGTAGATCTTACCAAGTGATTTAATGTAGTATTTTGTCTTAAAATTGTTGTCTTAGCAACGATTTCCTGATTTTCACAGAACAAGCAGTCAAAATATACCAGTGGTTGAAATTGTTTAGCTTCAAACCAATTCAACTTGTTTCAAAAATATTCTTGAAACAAGTGGAATATTGTCCCAAGATATTGTAGTGAGTTGAGATTTTTTATTCAAGACCAGGAACAGTGGCCCATGCAGAATGATCATAAGACAATTATAATATATCTAGATAATGTAGCTCCAAGAATGGTTGATATTAAGGCAACAAAGGCCTTAACTTGAATAGTCATGGACTGCAAAGGAGCACTGCTCCCCATTCACCTTTTAAAAAAAAAGGTCAATAAACCTTTCATCTTAGGAGTTGTGTATGACCTTTAAAAGGCTTAAGCAGCATGCAGCCATTAGTTGAAATTGGCTTGGAACAGCTTGGAATTGAATAACCGATGATTATCGTCAGTCATCTACATATATTGTATAATGTTTTTTTTTTGTTTTTTTTGCCTACTATTAGCTAGGTGAATAAAATGCCATGATATTCTTGTATGATACAAAGGCAGCCAATCTCAGCACCTTAGGACTTGCTGCATTGAAACGTGAATAGTCGCTCCTTTAACTGTATTTATAGGCATTGCCGTGAGTGACATTGTCCCAAGCAGATTATTCACACATCTACTAAGAGACCCTGAAGTGAGTCTTTGGTCCCTCGCAACAATGGAAACCAACCTTTTGACTCATTTGCATAATAATTCTATTACTCTATATAGTGTTCACTACTGTCACAGAGTTCCAACAATTTCCCAAATCCCCATGCTTCTTCTAATGGGGGACAAATGCAATTTCATTTCGGCAGGAGGACCTTGAAGGGTCAATTTGGAAATGGGCACGGGAGAGCCCCCCATCCCCCATCCCCCCTCCCCCCTCTGCCCCATGTTATCAAGCCAGACAGACCACTGTCAGACTAACATGTGATGGTGGGTGGGTGGGGGCTTTGGAGCCTTATGGCATGGAAGACGTCGGCGCCAGCCAATCGCTAACTGTCGGGGACAAGCAATCTCCAAGCACAGCATGCTGAAATAACCCGACCCTTGATGGCGGAAACTAAATTTGATTTAGAAAAAAATAAATAATCGTAATGCAGTATTTTGAATAAGATTTCCATATGGTAATAGGCTGCGCACTGAGACACAAATAGGATTCCAACTGGCCTATTAGCACTGATGAAACCGTGAGAACGTCTGGGCTAAGAATCCAGGTTTGACTGAAGGGGATGCCACAGAAATTATAGTTTCTATAATTTATCTCCAACTTTTCCTTCATTGGAATAAACCTGTACTTAATTTCTGACCAGAAGCTTTAGCCTTCCTGAGAAAGACTGGAGAAAAAACTGCTAAAGCATTCTGCCACGCGCTAATGTGTTGTGGGTAGGGATTTTTTTTCATCAAAATGGTAAAAATTATCTGCCTTCAGGATACGTGCACAAAGTGGAATTTTCGACCGGTTGGGCGTCCAGACACATTTGATATTTTCCCTTTGGCTTTGCACATTTTAGTCTCTTTTATATCAGTTACAGCTACAGCAACCTAAACCAAATAAAAAAACATAGACCTTTCACAGCTTCATAAAAATGTGACGCTACCCATCAGTCTCCAAGATAAACAGCAGGAGGCTGAGGCAACGCCATAAAAGGCTATCCTTTGTGCAAGTTTAAGAAAAGGCACAGCCATTTCAGTGGAGGAGAGAAAAACAAACATCCTTTCATTTGTTTGTTGCCATTTAAAAGTTGAACATAATCCCCCTATTTTCTCTGGCAGATTTCAAACTCACTAAAGAGGTATGGAAGTTTGCAACTTTCCCAGCAAAACTTGAGCAAAAGGCATATTGGCTAGAGTTCAGGATTTCAAGTGTTATTGAAGACATTACACTGGAGTCTTTTTGAAGTTATGGAGGCTCTGTGAGAGTGTTTCCAATTTGATTCTGAATGAGGCATACAGCGAGAGTGATTTAGCCTGGCAGGAATCACAGGATAAAATTCTGACATAATGTCACTTTGACTCAGGGCGTGTCATTTCCATTACAAATGACAATACGCTTAACAGTCAGTTGAAATAGAAACAGAGAAAGAGGGAGGGAGGGAGAGAGAGAGAGAGAGAGAGAGAGATGTGGGGGTGAGACAAAGCAGGATCGGATTTGGAGGGGGAAAAAATAAAATGTTTGCAGAATGCAGGGAAACAGTTGTTTGATCAGCCAGTTCTGAGTGAGCTGCTGTAACCCTGGAGTTTCGTTGCTCATTTGTTCCTTTGTCACTCTGATGAAGAAGTGATCAAAATGAAACTGCTCATTCATTGCTGCTTATTGTATGTTAGAAATAGAAAAGTTGATTTGGCTCAAAGTTGGCATTCCCTATCAAATGAACACCCTCTGTATTATACTCACCATGCAGAATACACTTTCTTTACTGGATTTTTTAACATAACATGCATTCCCTGGTTTTTGCTTACCGTATTCTGATTAATCAGCGGCAGAGGAGGGGGGTTGGGGTATTGATAATTTTTTCAGGCATAAATCTACAATTTTTTAATCTCATATTTCCATTTTTCTCCCGTATTGATCCATTAGGTATCATCAGCGGGGCTTTGTGAATGTGTTAAGCTACCGCGCAACAAACAGAATAGGGTGTCCCATCAACATCAGCAGCGTGATCAATGGGAGAGACGGCTTGGGTCAACAATTTCAAAGCCTGTGTTTACTGAGGCAAAGTATTGGAGCAAGAGGGGCCAGTGGAATAGAAGGCGCAAACTGGAATCAATAGAACAGCTATCATCATTTGCAGGGTTTATTAATGGCTTTGCCCCAAGCCGGCAAAAAAAAAAGAGTAACACTCACTTGCATTTAGGCAACACTCCAGCGCTTATGGAGCTCAGTTCCTATCAATCATCACAGTGTACGTTGCTCTCAGCAATGGTCTGGCTACCTCCGTTCGCCTCACAAAAACACTCCCCTCAATCAATTAATGAATGGCATCAATTATGTGACCAAACTGCCAAGATATACAAATGATCCAGAATGGGTCAAAGTCTAAAGGCTAGCAATAGTGAGGCTCAATTTAATTCACTTTCTTACTGTGGCTCAATAGAATTTTCATGAATTTTAAAAGGTATTTCCACCTGTACACAACTGACACCGGTATCATCAGTCACCCAGGATACAGCCATGAGGTAACGAGTGTTTCCACCAAAAGGTGCGAACTACCCTTGTGGTTGTCAGATAATTTCCTATAGGTAAAACGCTACATTCACTTACTGAGAGACCACAGAAAGTGTCATCCACTATATCTGACAGCAGAAAAAGAGACACACCGCTATCTATGGCAGTTAAATAGTTTCTACAGAATGTGGCAGTTGAAGAATAGGGGTTCAGTTCAGTCAAATATCACTGCAGTGTAAAGCAAATGAACAAATCCATTTTTCCTGCTGTCAAATCAAATTGCCGAACGCTTTGTGATAGATGAAAAAGAAAAGACATAAAGCTCTACTTTTTAGCGTTGCCAGACAAATATAGACAATTTTTGATTTATATGGAGGATATGATAAAAGATATGAAGATGAAGATATGATTAAAAAAAAAGAATTTGGGTGAAGTATGAATTGATCCACAAGCTATTAACCAAAAGCAATGACATAAAACCATAACAGAATAATGGGGGGAGCTACAAGACAATAGAAAGATGGGAGGATTATCACTTCTCACAGTCCATGAAAGAATAAAAGGCCTGGCTAATGAATTCGGCTGATTGAGCGAGCTTAGCTTGGTTTATCTCTTGTGTGGTTTTATGCTCTCCAGCGTCTATACAGATTAGACACTGCGGTTCTGGCCTTGTGGTACAGTACCATGTCCGCGGGATTAGCCCACTTTAACACAGCTCCCGCAGTCTTGACCCACAGACTCGAAAGTGTAGTGCTACTTGAGAGGGCCCGCTCTAAAAGCCAGGGAGCCTGATCCAGGATTACCATATCTGGACCCGCTGTGCTGGGATACACTAACATGAATGGCAGTGCAAAGATCTTGGAATGATCCTCCTCCCTCTCCCTCTCCCTCTCGCTCCTCTTTCACTCTCATCCTTAAACCACAAGGCAGAAGCAAATCAGCCTCACCTTGTCCGAGGCTTCGGTAAATCTGCAGTACCTGCAGTGGCATAATGCTGTTGGAGATGATGTGAGTCGTCTGGAGGAAGGGTTTGAAGGTATATTCACAGTCAGAAGCGGCGGTTACCGGGATCACTGTCACCGCGTTCATTACAAGGCATGAGCGGTAATTGGAAACAACACAGAATACGATAAAAACTGTGCTGCATTGTTTCTTGTACAGTATCTTCCAATGCATAAAACACATCCTTCCCATAAAATAATTTGCCACAGGACATTGAAGTCGTAGAGTCATCTGTTATCCATTTTATGCTTGGCCTGTATTCCTCCGCCAAGTGTTCTTTTATTGTAGAGTTGGGAAACGAACAATGTGTGCACTCTGCTGTGAATTCTCCGCGGAATCCTTGACAAGGCTTGAGAGAAAGATAAAACAGCCATCAAATAGTCGGATCTCCATGTATTTCATTGTGGAGGCTGAGTATCTTTCTCTGCATGCAAATGAGAACGGGTTTTCTTTAAAAGGTACTTGCGCTTATTTCTATCTTACCATAAAGTTGGAGTTGGGCCCATAAATTTAGCAATCCACAAGAATCATACTACCCAATTTACAAACAAAATAAATGGTGAGATGTTTGTTGAGTGCAACAATAACATGCGCAGAATGTGGAATTTTGTGAAGTCAATATCAGTAATACAGTATGTCCAGACAGCAATGTTGGCTTCAAGGAAGTAGCGTATTTATTGAAGTAGACGAGCAAGTGCAAGTTTAAATCTCCATTTCAAACAAAACTGCAGTGAATATTCCTCATCCAGTTTACCCTCAGTCATGATACCGGAATATTTACGACAGACCTTCATTCTGCAGTGCTAAACACAAATTAACACATTAAAGTAAACTGGGCTGACCTGTTGATAAGCCATGTCTTTAGCAGAACATCAAAAAACCTCCAATAGCAAGCCTGAAGACAACCCGGCAAATCCCGGCAAATGAAAAGCCTCATCATTATCTGACTTTGCCCATATTGTTCACACAATATGAAATGAATGAAATTGTCTCTGCAAGGAACGGGCGAGACGTTCCCCGCTGTGGGCACTAGTTCATGTGCCAGCGTGCGTGAAAAAAATTGGAGAACAACAGTAGCCTGAAGATGAGAGAAGCTGGCTTGTGACAGAAAAAGGTTCCCAATTTGAAAACTAGCTTGGGCTGGGAAAATTTGGCTGTGGAAAGTGAATACACTCCCGAAGTAACTATTGTCATCGTTCCCTTGAGCAAGATACTGAACCCTGTTTTTTTTTTTTTTTTAGCAAAAAAGGGTAGAGCACTGACACTACCAGATTTTTGATTCCCACTGGGGCCATGCATGCTGAAAAATGCATGCGCTCATGGTACTGTAAAACACTTTGGATGAAAGTGTCCACCGAATGGCAAATGTTATGTTTTAACCCCCAGCTCCCATGTGCGAGTGAATGTGTGTAATCCTGCAAGTACTCCCAGAAGCTGTGAATCAGAATGTGTTCTTACTCAGGTTTGTCTGGTTGAATAATATGAAAGTATTTTTCTAGCAAAACACCCGTGTTGCCAATTTGAAGTCATAGAAAAGATTTACAAATGTGCTAGTTGAATAAATGCAACAGCAGCTGCGAATTTGTAATATCATATTTGCTCACATTTATGTTTTTTTTCTTGAATATATTTTTCTAGTACATGTACAGTGATTGTTTGGCCAATCAGAAGAGTCGTCTAAAGCAGCTTTCACCACACAATCTCTCAGGTGTTTTGTTAAACACACACACACACACACACACACACACACAGAAAGACATGATTGGGACCCTCTGTTAAGTATCATTAACCGCTGAGAGGACACAAACAAGCTGCAAACTCAATTATTATGCTTTCTAAACAGGCACTTTCCATGCTTAAAAAAATTGCATTATGAAACAGGCAAAAAGGTATTGCAATTATTTAAAAGCAAAATAGAAAGCAGCACATCACTTCTACAAACACTTTACAAAAGATTATTTATTATTAACTAAAGGTCGGGCTAGGAGAGCGATAAATAAAGTATATAGTGTTTATAAACTGCTTATTTTTGTAGGACACTGTGGCATTTGATGATACTTTGTGCTCAGAATAATGCGTTTGAACTGAGCCAAATCAAGGATGCTGCATTTGTGGTGAAAATGTTGCTGCATGAGATTTCAGGGGAAATGATATCACTGTCCCTCTGAATTCTTTTCATCTTGCTTCTTTGATGCAAAATTGGTTTGGTGCAGCCGAGCACTTAACAACATCATAGAGTGGGTGGAATACTTCCCTTTCTGCACACAAACACCGAATCTCACAATCCTGTTTGGTCGTTTTGTGAGGCACAACACATACTTCTTTGTTTAGTGTTATCTCTTCAGCGTTATTATTAAGATCTGTGTGTGCGCAATATATATTTCTTTCTAAAATGTTAAAATGAAAATGAAGCTTCAAACGGGACTAATGTGAAATCACTTATTTGAGGACAAACTCCCCGAAAAATGACACTCAGCAAGGGCATTTATGTAAATAACAAGTCAAGCCAAGTCAAGCTTATCTTTATTATCACTGAGAGGCAAATTCTGTTGGCAGAATCATCCACATTTAACACACACACACACACACACACGCACACACACACACAAATTAATAACTAAATTCATAGCAAAATGAAAATATCACCCAATGCCATTCTCCTCCAGTAGACCTGACTCATGTCAAAATGCTTCAAGTCCCTTTTATTTGCTGGCATGTCCATTGTAAAGCCTGTTCATGCTGGAGTGAGGGAGCTGCCAAAATGCTTAGCGGGTATTCCACACTGAAATGGATGGCGACTCCCTTTCCTGCTGGTTTTCCTGCTGGCATATTTAACAGTTCTTCCAAATACGTGGTGGTTAAGACTGCATGGATCCAAACATACTGTACAGACAATGTGAAGGGACACAGCCCTTTGCTCAACAGCCTGGTACAAATGTCTTAGTGGACTTAAAACAATAGATTTCTAACATTAAACTTGTTTTTTGCTTATCTGGGGTAATATGACTAGGGTTAGACCGATATAATAGATCTATATATTGGGCCGATATTGGCCTGTATGAAATAGCTTAACCTACCTAAAAGAATTTCATTATTATGTGTTCCATGGTCTAAATGCTGTTTCAGAGGCTTTACCATCCTGACAAGAATAAAAATCTGGGTGAGACACTGAATACTTTAACTTTTTTGGCATGAAAACTATCAAATTTAAAGATATTGAATATTGGCCCAATATTGGCGACTTCAGTCTAAAAATATCAGTATCAGCCTTCAAAAACCTATATCGGTTGAACCTTAACGTAAGCCAAAAATCGTTTTGGAGAAAATTCCAGTTTCTAATTTTTGCCTTAAAGGGGAAACTGAAAAACAAAGCTGTTTTACCCCGCACGTGATTTCAAACATATCCCAAAACTGAGAACAGTCGTGCACAAAATCCTTTTTAGAAATTCAACTCAAAACAAAGACTGACAAACAGCTATCATATGAAATAAGGATCTTAGCAAAATGTATTTTCTGAAAACCAATTACCCCAAAGGGTGGGAAAAAAAATAGCGCTCGGATGAATGGAAAATGCCTCTATAATAGATCATCCTCAGGGCTGGACACGTCTCCTCTCAAAACAGAAACCAAACAACAACAGCAAAATCTTTTAAACAACTGCCACACTGGGCAGTCAGTCATGTGTAGCCTCATGATTCTATATTTATAAATATCTTGAATATGTACTTAGTTTTGCATGATCATATTTTTTTGTCCGCATTTGTGTCTCTTCTACAGGAGCTCCAACGGGAACAAATTAGCGGAACAAAACACTTGATTTATTTTTGCCATGTTTCCACGGCAGGCAGCGATTTTATGCCATATGAATTCACAAATGGTGTTTATATCACCTTCCCACGTCAGCGCGCCTGGTAAAGCAGCATTCTGTAAATCAAACACAACAATGTCAACGTTGGATCATAAAAGCATTTTTAGAGGGTGATAGGAAAACTGAAGCAAATCAACCAGTCCATTAATAAATGGAAGAAGTTTAGGGCAGTGGTTCTCAACCTTGGAGGCCGGGACCCCCCAGGGGGTCACGGTGTCATTTTTTTTGGGGAGGGGGCACGAGATGACTTATAGGATAGGAAAAAAAACATTTCTACCATAGAAATTCATTATCATGTCAAATTTTTCTGATTTTTCTCTAATTTTTGCTTGTGAAATACTGATTAGTTTTCACCCTCCTGGCCTCCTCTGATAATCAGATGAAACAACCTGAAAAGGAAAAATAATTTTTTGAGTGAACTGTTCACCATCTCTGAATATGCAGCCTGCGATGGGGGTTGTGAGTAGGCATCACTTTGTTTTAAGGGGTCACGAGCCAAAAAGGTTGAGAACTACTGTCTTAGGGTAGAGTGCTTTGTAACCATTTCACTGGTGAGGAGGTGACGGCCACAAATGGAGGAAGGTTATTCATCTCCTGCAGGCAAGTTTTTCATTGTAACGGGAAGTATAGCAGGCCGCCTCCACAGGGCGGGAAGGCAAAGAGAGTTAATGGACGATTTGAAGGGTTTGTGAAAGGGATGAGCTGGGCACATTATTTAACCGCTTTCAAGCACTTTACGTCACACATCAGTCTTCAGTTTGCACCATTTCCCATTGCTTTGCACAGTTTCTATGAAAATGTTCTCCCAGGTCTGTATTCATTATGTATTGCAGAATGTTTGATTAGCATTTCTACAACCCAGCATAATGAATGGGCAGACTGGGCCTGTTTGTTGTCTGCATATTTTGCCCATATCTCAGCATTTGTGATTGTGCAGCTCTGTTATCTCCCAGGCCTGGCAGCTTAGGGGCTTGGATTTTCCTCCCTTGGAAGCTCATGTGCTCCCGGGCAACAGGTCCCTCTAATGATGGGAAATTATGCCTGTGGCACGTCAATTATGGAAGAAAAATACTGGGGAGCAGTTGCGATTCATTTCTTGGGGCTTAGCATTCTTCTCATAACAGGTTTTCTCCACTATTGCAACTTCCTTTTCACTCATAGCAGGCTGCCTCAAAATAGCGCCATAATAATCATTAAATAACATATATATCAAATATTTTCTTTGAGTTTGACCCAATCTATGAGTATTCAAGTATTGCCTGCACCACTTTTCTCAATAAAACAGAAATTCTTCCTCTTGACTGATATTATGCCATTTTATTTCACAATTTCCACAGGACAAACAAACAAAACAGTGTAGCCTACTTTGTGTGGGAGGCATGTGTGATCCAGCAGATGTGATTTACCAAGCACCGATGGCCTGTGAAGGCCTATTTCCTGATCATAGTCAGTCTGTCATTCCGGGTGACCCCATCTCCACAGTGACACACGAAAGCAACAAAGCCATGTTCCAAAGCACGAGGACCCTGCTGTTAGGTGGCCTGCCTCCATATGGCACCTGTGTGGAATCCCTCCTTTTTAATTAACACCTTTTGAAGGCAAGCAGCAGTCCCATTTTCATGCAGGACAGGTCATAGCTGCGCAAAACACTCTCTCTGGAAGAGGCACAGGCAGGATGTCTAGACGGAATTAGCGGGAACTTCCCTGCTGTCTGACCTTTTTTAAACACTCCGATTAAAGAGCAACTCATCCAGACATAATCACAATTCAAAATGTAGGTCATTACCACTATAACATCTAGTTCAAGTTTCTATGTGACTGCTCACCCTATATTTGGCACAATGTATGGTTACATCAGTCCTGTGTATTGTAAAATGTTTTAACATGCAGATATAATTGATTTGGAGTGATTTATTCTGAACAGGCTAACATTGGGTGTTTCATTGCCACTGTTTTTTGCGATAAACTTGGAGTCCCACTGGGAGCCTCTTGTCGTTTTCAGTGTATCATGTTGCCGAAGTACACTTGAAAATTCAGTCAATTTGGTGGCACTGAACTATGACACTATTACAGAGTCAATTAGGTAAGCTACAGTCTAAAGCGCTCCTATTCTTAGGGCTTACTGTGCAGATTCAGCTCTGCCTGAGGCATTTTGGGACCGTAGTCATAGGAAGGAGGTCAGGCAGAAGTCAATTGGTTTGATTGAAATCACCGCCCTTGCTTCAGAAGAGAGGAGAAAAATAAATACAACATTGTGCAACCATGTCGTTTTTTTGTGTCCCTCGCGCTGGAATGGCCGGGGGCGTACATCGGGCTGTGTCCGTCTCTCCGTCAAATGCAATATCTCAGGTGATATCTCAGACACCACTGATCTGATTTTGACAAAGCTTGGAAGGATGACATCATTGCACTGTGTTCCAGCGTATAAAAAACGTCCACTGATTGGCCTGATGGGGACGTTAATTAAATTAAAAAAAAGTTGGAAAAAAAAAAGTTACTTAGTTAGGATTTTTTTCTGGTGTTTAAAACATTACACTGATTGGCCTGATGGAGAGAGGTAAACATTTTTTTAACTCAAATGTGATATTGTGTTACTGATTTCCCAAGCTGTGCCTGTATCATTCTTGGGGACGACATGTTTACTTGTTTTATTTCGACACTTCAATAAAATCCCAGTGTTTGTTGTAGATTTATAAAAGCTTAATCATAAGAAGCCGTTCAGTCAGAGACAGAACGCATTCCTGAAAAACACCTAACATGCTGCCAGCCTTCAACAGCTTTTACAGCGACATGGGAAAAACGGCCTGTAGCCATTTTTGCTGTCTCCCCTGTGCTTGGCCAAATCATCTGTTCCAGGAAAGATTAAAAGTCTCGCCAGAGCAGCTGTTCACAAAAATAAGGAATTCTGACATGGGCCTGTAAGGGAAAACTGATCAGTGGCGTGAAGGAAAACAACGATTTTAGCTGGGAATTTCACCATGAGTAAAACAGCTTAGTGCTAGTTTTAAGCTCGCCACCTGTTTTGTCTGGAAACCAATATGTAAGTATCAAACCCAAGTATATCAGTTGTACATTCACAATTTCCATTAACTCCCAACATCTACGCTACGCTGATGACAACATCACACAAACAACAAAAATCAAGAACACCCAAGGCAACCTGTTTAGGCCAAGAAATAACTATAGTCTCAGAGGGGGTGAATCTTGAAGTGCATGGCATCCACATTGCACTGCATAAAATTAAGTAATAATAAATCACTTTCACACACACACACATACACACACACACACACACACATATATATAGGCACAGCTCCTCTTGAATGTCTCTCCACAGTTACTTCAAGGCAGCCCAGAGAACAGCAAAAACCAAGAGCCATATCACAGAGGACATATGCACATATGCACTCATCAACAGTTATTTGGCGGCAACGTCAAAAGACTAATTCCCTAAAGACAGAAAGAAAGAAAGAAAAAAAGAAAGATGTAAACAAACAAAGGAAGAGAGGCACAGCAAGGGAGTGCATGAGCGAGTGAGAGAGAGAGACAGTGAGAGAGAGAGAGAGAGAGAGAGAGAGAGAGAGAGATAGGGGATCATCTTCTTTCATTCAGACATTTTATTTATATATATTTATTTTTTTTAACTTGTACTGCTCATCCAAGGCGACCATTTCCATTTGCAAATGTATTTACTGCATATTCAGCATTCTGCCACCAGCCACCATCAACATGAAAAATGTTTTCATGTATTGGTGAAAAAAGTGTTTTCTGATTCTGATGTTCAAAAGGAAACAGGACGGACAAACCCGTCTTTATTTGTCACAAGCAACCATTTTTCACACTGCATGCACACACGGCTTACACACACACACACACACATGCTTCTAATGGCGCCGTGAAATCCCATCCTGGCATTTATCCCATCCTGGCCTGTTCTCCTCCACGGGCAGGCCAGGAGCGGTGGGCAGCTTGCAGCGCAGCGCCCGGGGACCAACTTCTCTTTTTTTGACCATCGCTGGTCAGGCGACGATCTTATTTCATGTTTTTAGTGGGGGGTTCTTATCGTTGTTATATGGAGGTACGGGTGAGCACGGGGAGAACATGGCCCTTTTTACGAGATAACCCACCTGGGCACTAGGCACCGAAGGCATGGGGGGAACATGCCCCCAGTGCCAACAGCGACCCAGGCAGGAATCAAACCTGATATTTGAAAAGTGTAAAAGCAATAATTCTAGAAAATAACATATACATGACTAAGATGTACCTAATTTGTGTACAACGTAGCCTACTATAAAGACTTTATAGAACGTCAAAGTTGATTAGTGCGTCACTTGCATAGTCAGCCACGTTGCATCACTGCCTTTACCTTGAGTGGTGATCAAACTGCACTCAGCTCAACATTTTGCCTTGCCACGGTCTGCTCAGCCAACAGGACTAATATGTTAATCAAAGTGTCATTTATACCTGACTGAAGAAATCATCTGTTAATGCATCATGTCTACAGTATCATCTAAAAAATATCATTTACTCTCTTTTTTGTAATTAAAAGTTACATTTTAATCTGGAAAAGCTACATGTTTAGAGATACCTGTTTAACTATGGCAACTATTACAAACTATCCCTGTATTCTAAAGAAAAATAAACCTGTGAGGGGTTTTCCACATAAATAACTCCTGATGAACCAAGACAGATCAAGCATGCCTACAACAGAAGCATCAGACCATACAAAATAATGTAAATGAATCACCCACATAAAAAATGATACCTGCACATTCTAATAAGCAGTAACTTTAGCAGTAACACCACAGACTAAATACCATAGAGACCGGTCTTGGCCTATCCGTGACTTGCAGTGACGTCAGTGTCTCCCTGAAAAGCATTCCATTATAACCACAGACAGAGAGCGATTATGTAGAAGCAAATAGCTCACCTCATTTCGGATAAAAGAGAAGAAATAGTGAAAAAGATTGAAGTCCTTGGAGAATGGGACCCTTACACTCTACCGCCAACATCGCTGACACCAGCGGTCACATCTCTCTTTATAAATGCAGACACGATTTAATTCCTCCCCCTCCAGTCTGATAGTTATTTCAACCAATAGCGCATCATACAGTATACAGTAACAGCCAAGAGATCAACAACAGGAGCTAGTCATAAGCACTAAACACACATCAGTTGGTCCATTTTGAAGATCTGGAAAGAGACCCGAAATATGTTAAATGCTACAGAGACAACGCCATATACTGACCAGCAGAGGTAACTGCCACAGCTATAAGTGAATGAAAGTGAATGAGCATCCAAAATGAATGGAAGTCTTAGAACACTGTCTCCAAAATGTGTCTGCCAAAATGTCTCTCCACCTATAGTGACGAATTTAAATAGGAACAGATTTGTTCAGCACTTGACTGAGCCTTGAAGCTGCAGTGCGATGCAGTTTATTTATTTATTTTTTTACCAGCTCCCTGCATTTCCCTCCAATTATTGATTCGTAATTGAAACTACTGTGGATCATATTACACACTAGGCCACTGAAATGACAGGCATGCCTTACCTGCCAGATATTATGTGCACAGAAGCCTAAACAGTAGTATGAGGTTGTTGACTTTAACATTCTGAGTTAAATACACTTTAAGTACAATTCAGTCTGCATAACTCAATTGAATACAGCTGCATTCCAGAAACC
Organism: Centroberyx affinis; assembly: GCF_046629955.1. NCBI lineage: Eukaryota > Metazoa > Chordata > Actinopteri > Beryciformes > Berycidae > Centroberyx > Centroberyx affinis. The sequence continues at coordinate 373,332 of NW_027281845.1, forward strand.
GAATTCCTCTTTTACACTCCTTTTCTAGCAACTTTAACTTCAAAATTAAATGCCATAAGTCCATAACACCACAGCATACAAATGTAATTTTACTGCTGTATATCACTGCAAGTAGCATTACTTTACTGTATCTGGATTTTGAAAATAAAAGTACAGAGCTTTATTCATTGTTTTCTGTTTCATCACCACACGGACATCTTGGTAGGAAAATAACAGGTGATTGTAATAAATGTACAGGCAATTACAATCAAATGACAAACACAGCCAATGAGCTGTGTGTATTGTAAAGCCGTATTGGTAGGAAATGCATGTGACATCATGGGGATACTATGAATAGGGTTAATCAATCATTTTATTGTCTAGATTATTTGTCTGAGGCATTTCTCACAGGTGCACACGTATGTTTGATAAAAGCTCAGCATCATTTAGATGTTGGATACAGGTGTATTTATTTGCATATACTATAGATAAGAACAGAAGAAAAAGAAAAAGAAAAAAAACACTGTGGAGAACAGTTCAGAAGCCAAGAGGCATCTGAGTTGGTATCAAATAAATTAAAAAAACTCTGATAACTGAGATTAGGTCCATTTATCAAAAGAGATGAGGTGTGATACAGGAGGTTAAAAACAAATGATTTGTTATTTATAAAGACAAGTAGTTTGTTGGTATTTTGTGTAAACCTAAGCTAAAAAAAATTAAGAACAGTTACGTCAAAACTGCATGTTGCACAAAAGACCAAAGACGTCCCTATGCACAGTAAAGCTGGTCTAAAGCACATTAGCATTAGCTCTATAAACAGGGAGGTTCAGTGGCAAACCACAGGAGGACAAAATCTGTCTATTATGTGACAAGCATTGAAAATGAAATTCATTTGATGTTCTATTGTCCTTGATATGATGAGCTGAGGAGTATGCTTTATAGCAAAACCATTTTGAAAGATTTGAGAAACATTTCAAAAAAGGTGTATTCTATGTGGAAAAACTCATCTGTAAAGCATAACGGGGCAAAATGACAATGTTTGTGTGATTCTGGAGTTTGTTTAGGAATATGTTTGTTATACACACATATTTCAATGTGATATAGATTATGTACTGTATATAGATATAGATGTGTCAAGTCATGGGCACCTTGAATGCCTGATAGAAATAAAATCAATGTAGTATTTATTAATCATATTATTAATCACTGTTTAAATGCTGCATATTCACCTGTTTTGCATATACATTTGTGAACATTTTGCAAATAGATTCTAACTCAATCATTCAACTTTGAAAAGTAAATGGGAAAAGCAAACAAAACAACAGTACAAGTGAGTCCAACTATGCAAACTGTAAAGCTGATTGTTGGAGTTGATTCTAAGTCCAGAAAAAGGAGAACCTCTTCAGCCATTAGTATCAGCACTTATTAAAGGAATTATGTCAAATGGCAAAATGGGAAAAAGGACAGCAGTCAAAATGGGCCTGAAAATTATCGTCTCTACATTTATAGCAAGCTATGGATAAAGTCTCTACTTCCAAACTGCCAAAAAAGTCACTGCACATCTTTCAGTGTGAACATGATACACCATAGACAGTGATTTAATTTGAAAGTGGTCCAGTACAAGGACTAAATATCGGATGACGGCTCGAAACATCAAGCCTAATCATTTTGCTTTGGCACATCAAAACAGACCACGCCGATTGAAAATTGATGTGCGTTAGCAAGGCTTTTGCCAAAAGGCCAGATCATCATAAACGGAGCTGAGATAGCTATGGTAGCTAATGGGCGTTATGTTAGGTAACTACCTCCATATATTGGCAGAACAGAATACAGAGGTACAGAAGTCCTTGATTTATAATTTGTCAGCGATTTGGTTGGCAAAACGTAGCCACAGCTAGCATAACAGATGAGCAGCTCATATCGTTAGTAGCATCCTGACTACAGCAGCGCAGCATAGCGGGAGGAATCTGGGAGGAATACCAGAGAGTTTTGGTCTAATGACTGGTTTCTCCTCCACTTTATTTTGCACTACACACCGGGCGGGGGAGGCGGAGCTGGTTGAGCCTGGACAGTTAGAACGTGTGGGAGGGGCTACAGCTAAAGGGGAGGAGCATCTTTACAGCCCGTAAAAAAATTGATTGAGCTGAATACAAGGGACAACAACAAACCAAATGGGGAATAAACAGATTATAAATCCCATCCCGCCACTATATTTTTTGACCTATTGAGATGACTGTAGGCTAGATTAAAGTGAACATTTTACATAGACTGCCTTTAAATATTTACAGCTCAATATTTGCTAGGAAAACATAGCATATAAAACTAGAAATTATTTGCTGTCCAGTGATACCAAGTTCATTCATGTGAGATGAAATTATATATGAACAAATGAGTAATTTGAAATAGATTTTTAGTTCTCACTCATTCATTTTTGCCCGGCTATATGTCTTGTCATGGACTTTGACACGTGCCATGTCACACAACTATCTTTGAGATCACCAAATACAGAACTATGACAGTTCAATTGCCTAGAATATTTGACATTATTATGATCAAATGTTAGATAAATAGCATAGATAAATGCATTGCACAAATAGCAGCTTACTGTCTTGAAAGTTAGACCAATACGCTTTTATAGCCCATGAATTTATGTTGCACCTTCCTACTTTTTTTGATAGCCAGCTTCCCATGGCAATTGTACAGCTGGTGTTTTTTCATTCATTGAAGGAATAATATTCAGAAGGGGCATGAACGTGGTGCAGTGATTGTGTATTGATGATAGTGCTAGGTGGGCGAGAGTAGAGATGGTCTGTGTACAGAAGAGCACAGTAGGAAAGGAGGCTGAATTTGCAGCCAAAACCCACAAAATGCAACGTCGATGTAAGGCTCTGGCCTTGGGACTTGGCTGAACAGAAAGTAATAGAACTCAACACATAGTGACAATGAAACTAGGTCAACAGTAAAAATACAGTCATATAACTGTCATTATGATGGGCAATGATTTTTTGCCCATTGTCTCTCTTTTACATCCTACATTGCACTTATTATCCCAGTCAGAGCAACATAATTCAATATCCCACACACCATTGACTTCAAAGCATAGAAGTAGCTTATTTCAAGTTGTGCTCGACTTTATCAGGAACGATAACATTTTCTGGAACTACTTGAGCTCTCATTTGATTAAACACATCCTTCCAAGCTGAAGGTGTGACATCAGCTAACTTGGCACTCACCAAAACCGCAAAATGAAACACATTGGAAATTGTCCTTTTTGTCAAAGACATTCAAATCTGAAACATACAAAGCCTAGCCAAAGGAGTCAAGATGATGCCACATGTTAATTATTTACTTGAGTGGCTTTGCAGACTAAACACATAAAAAGACATGTGTGGTGAACAAATAACAGGGGAAAGATGTACAATTAGGAAACCCAGTGGAGCAGAGAAACAACAAATTGTGTTTTCAGAGCTAATACTGTTGTATTTCTTTGTCTTAATTGAACATGAACTGAGCATGGACAAAGCATAACAGATTAAAGTATACCACAGCCACACTGATAGGGTTTGTGGCGGACAAGTGTGAGACAGATTTTTAAAGGAGAATACCATCATTGGGCTATAATTTCTCTGTCACGGATCCGCATAGACCGTTAAAGGTAAACTACTTTTGGCAGGAAAAGAGAATAATTTGCAAGTAGAGGTTATTTCAAATCTCCTCACATATCCACAAAACAACCTTCTGACGCAAAGCAAGCCAACAGCAAACCTAGACGATGCTTCTTTGTACTGTAAATGCAGTGGAAAGATAAAACCATCAGAGGCAAAGTTAGTTTCTAGCATCAAACGGTGTTCTCAGGATCCAGTTTTCCTCTCCCAACATTTAGTCAATTCAGTACTAAAACTATTTCATGAACTTATTTGACTTTTCAGTAGTTCAAATTTCATTTCTAAAACCACAGAACAGCTGTTAAAAACATTAATATGGCTGATAAATGACTCACATATGTTATTTTAACAGTTATTAGCTTCCACTGCTCATATGATCCCATTAAGTTTAAAACTCCATCAAATTTCCCGCTGACAGACATCCTCATTAATCTAAAGATAACAGTTCATCACTGATGATGTATTGCTATCTTCCTTCCACAGGAGAACATCTGTGTCTTCCTTGTTCTTTTCAGGAATTACTTTGCTACCTGGCAAAGAGTTCCCTACACAACATATTCAAATCAGTATGCAGCAGGAACACTATAGTTTGCATTGGAATTAATAGCAGTCATTTTTTTTATCTGACTGTTCTGCAAGGTTAGCAAGCCGCTGCTCACTGCTGTTTTTACAACTCCTGACTTAAGCAGGAAATGATGTTTTACCTCAAATTACAACATTAAAGCCATGCAATGGGAAATGGCCTATGGATAATGTAAACTATAGATAGAATGAAGGAAATGAACCAAAAACTGAACACTGATATTTTCCTTTAAGTTGTTCAAAGACCCAAGAATCCCAAAGATGTAATCTTGAATTGCTTAATGTTCCTGAGCTGTTTGAGCAGTCACCCTATACATTTATGGGCTAAAGTGAGACTCAAAGACACCCTCAACATACTATATGTACTGTAGGTACCACCACCCCCCTCCCCCCTTTCCCCACCTCACACATGCACACACACACACACACACACACACGTACAGTACATGCATACTCACACATAAATGTATCCTCATATACTGTATATGTACAATACTTGCATATGGTGGGTATGGAGGGCCAAACAGGAAATATTCATTGATCTTTGATATATATACTGTGATATAAATACATCAAACTTTTATTTGTATTTATTGAACTTTGATATATTTAATGAACTTTGTTATATATAAGGAACTTTAATATATATACATCAAAGTTTGATATACTGTATATATTGAAGTTTGATATACACTGACTTTGATATACATCAAACTTTGAGTTTCAGGCAGTATAGAGCGGAGTGAAGACCATTTGCCACTCAGCAATCGCCCGCCACGCTCCGGCGAGCGGTGCAGCTGATTGGGCGGTTTGTCACCAGTCCTTTGGACTTCAGCTCTCACAGAGGATCCATCCCCGCTGCCTTTAAGGCCAGCGGATGACGGCGAGGCGCCGGCTCGTTTGAGAATCACGGGGGAAACCCTGCTGCCATGCTCGAACTGCCGGCCTGGCTGACTACTATCCTTAAAGGAAATGATCCCGACTGTCACACCGCTGCCAGCTCTCTGTCTGCGCTCCACACAAGGGAAGCACGAGAGCAGCGGAGCAGCTGGTTGTCCCGAAACCCTGTTTCCCACGGCCTCGAGCACCGGAGTGTTGAGAGTGGTTAGGCTCGCTGACATGAACCCACCCTGCTGCTTACTAGGGCAGTGGGGTGGCAGTCCTTCATGCCTAAGAACATCAAGAGTTCATTTAGGTCAAGGATGATTCAGCTGGATGCGTTCCATATCAAAGTTCAATGTATATACTGTATATCAAACTTCAATATATAAATATCAAAGTTCATTATATATCAAAGTTCACTGAAACAACAAAATGGCGTGTCCGATTTGTGTGATTGTGGCTGGCTTTTCTCTATTAGTTTCTATTAGTTTTAGTTTAAGACATCATTAGAGAGAACTCCAGGATCATCCTCTACCACAGCATGTGAAAAACTCCCAAGGTTTGCATACTGCTCACTTATCCAATGCTCACCCATTTCAGTAAACACCCAAAATGACCTATAATGGAGCCTGGACTGAGTCAGCTTGACAAGTGGCTCGTCACAAACAAATGGTTGAACTTATGAAATGCTCCCACTATCCTAGCTGTATTTGAAGCATCAAGACAATTAAATTGTGGTCTTTAGAGATCTCACAAGTCACTCCACGGATCAAACACATGATTCTCTTGAAACAGCCGCCAGTCAAGGCAAGGCAAGTCTATCATAATAATGTCAAAGAGCAAATTCATGCATCAAAACAAGCTTGAACAAGATCATTCAAACAACTGGCACAATAGAATAAACTGCCTTAACTCTGTAAACAGCAAAACATGACACTCTTCATTACGGTACCTGAATCCATAACCTAGTCATTTCTGCTTACTGATAAACACTCTACAAGTCCTTAGATGTGTCTCTGCACATCTCACATGGTAGAGCGTGGCGCTAAACCTGGCAGGGGATTTAACTCCCACAGCGGTCACCCATGCTAAAACTGTATGCTCTCCTAGTACTGCAAGGTGCTCGGTGTGCAGAGTGGTAACAAGAAAAACAGTGAAAGCATTAAACGATGTAAACCACAGAGCAGCTGTTCAAAGTCTCCTTCTTGGTGTGAGAGCAGAACTAATTACATGGGTCTGCAAATTTATGATGGACCATCTTCAGAAGGTTTTTTTCCTTCTTTTATATAAATACTCACCTTTCTAAGTTTTTTGTTTTGTATGTGGTTTTTCAGTTACTTTTTAATTTTGTCCCTTTATGTAATGGTCTGCACTATATTTTTGGTTTTAATTGTCTTTATTTTAGTTGCTTCACAATAGGAGGGCCATTTGACAAGCCCCTATGGGGTTTTTTAGGCTCCTCCTGCACATCTTTTCTGTTTTTAGTTGTTGTTTTCAACTCCCAATCTCTATATATTGTATTCTGTCTCCCTTCACTGTTAAGTTACATAATGTTGTTTTATGCTTCTTAAACTAAACTAAACTAAACTAAACTAAACTAAACTAAGGCGAGATAGTAAATTATATGTATATGATAGTAAATGTTTCACTGGAACACTGTCAAAAACCTAACATGTCATCACTCACATGAAATAACCTTCTTTCCTCTAGTTTTTTGTGTTTCCAATGTAGAGGGCACACGCTAAATGATGTGGCACAGATGGGGAGGTTACACATCGTCCAAGTGAAAACTGGCTTAGTGCTAGTTTCAAGCTCAAGCTTTCACTGTTTTATATGTGAAGCTGACCAATATAACAGCTTAAACTATCAAACCCAAATATATCAACTGTGGATTCAAAATGTCCGATAACTTGCAGCATCTAGCCTATATGATGACATCACACAAATGACAAAAACCAAGAAGGCTCGAGGCAAGCTGCTTAGGCCTATAAATCATTTTAGTCTCAGAGGGGGTGAATCTTGGAAGTGCATGACATCCACACTGTACTCTCTCCCAAAAAAAAAGCATCAACAAACTCACTTACTCTCTCTCTCTCTCCCTGTCTCTCCCTGTCTTTCTCTCTCTCTCGCACATGCACACACACTCAGACACACACACACTCGCATACACAGCTCCCCTTGGATCTCTTCAGTTATTTCAAGCCTAACCACCACTATAAGAGGCTCTCATAAAAAAATCTTCCCTTGGATTTAGTGATGAAGGATACTGATACCCCACTGTCTTGCAAAACAAATGCAACACGTGACTTTGTTTTTTCACCTGATTGTGCTAAAATGGAGCTTGAGAAGGAAGAGCAATTTGCAGCACCTATTACATGTACACTCATTTATGCCAAAAAAAGAAAATATGAAGAGGGCTAGATGCCGAATTTAGAGGAGAGAATAGTTGGAGAGACACTGGCAGCATGGGTTGTCTGTTCTGCAGAGAGCCACGATGATGTTGTGTTGTTCTGGAGTTTCTGCTTCATCTGTCTTGTTTCGTTACAAGTTCTCATTGGCTATTGCTGCTCACCATTCTCAAAACTTGTCTTTACATATCTCACAATACAAGAGCGTTGCAGATTTTGTGCTGACCAACTTTGGAAGTCTCCTGATGCGTGAGACTGCTCCAAGACTGGGTCAGACTGCCTGTCTGACCTGCTCAAACTTAACGAGCTTCGGTGACAGCCGAGCAAACTGAGTGGGTTGCGACATGAGAATTTTGTCTCAGATCTCAAAAAGTTGTCTGGGACAGCTAAGTCCCTAAAGTCCTAAAGTTGTGTCATGGGTACCTGCACCCCCCCCCCCCCCAGACCCTCAGTGACCTGGGCACTAGGAGACCACAGGGTGACACTCAATTCTCCATGTCACCCACACAGAACAATATTCCACCTTGCCAGTCCTTAAATAAAAGGGAAGAAGTCTCACACTCCTGTCTATTTGCTGAGGCTGATTTATTTACACATCAGCATTTCAGCTACATTGCATCAGGTTGTTCAGTGTGTAGTTGGTGTGTAAATACATGGAAAGGAGTGTGCGACTTAATTAATTTACCCCTAATTGTTCAGTGATTTCCAGTAGTCTGCCCCTTGCTGGGTGTACCTTCTGATTGCTTTTTGAGAACGCCTTGTCAATCCTTATAACTGATCTTTTTGTGACACAATTGATAAGTGTCACAATTGTGATAACAATTAACAACAACCTGAAATTGGACTGACAAGTAAATTACATACTGCCTTTGGCAAACAAAAAGTTATTGAACAAGTCTGGCCTCCCCAACTCTAAACTGGTCTCCATCTGCAATAGCAATGCACATCTACACAGGATCTACTGTACTGCGTATAATATCTACAAAGTCTTGATTTGGCAGTGTTTCTCCACTGCCTTGCAAACTGCACTACTGCAGGATGCTCATAAACAAGCTTACAGACAAGCATGCCGCACTGAGGCACTCTCCAGTCTCACCCCAGAAACCCTGTTTGAGAGGCACACCGACCTTTGCTTTGACCGTGCAAAATGACTTCCCATGTCCTTTTCGTTTTGTCCCATACAACAACCTCTGAGGACGTTGCACATGGAACTCAAAGTGGTCATTCCTTGTGATCATACCATTTCACAAAACTGGAAATGGAACTGAAAATGGACAAGGAAAAAAAAACAAGACAAAACATATACATATACTGTATATCTCGATCTATCTGTCTATACATCAGTGGGTAATGCATAATCTATTATGTACTATTATGTATCGCATATTACACATTTTATATGTTACATATATGTATTGGTGATTTTATTATTTACAGAATTTTGGCAGCATTTGTAACAAATCCTATCTATTGCTCCAAGTTAGACCAATCTTGTTGTAAAAAAAAAAAAAAAAATCCTTTAAACTCTAAACTCAACAAACTGAAACATGGCAAGGCTGTTTCTCTGTTTTAGCAGCCAGTTATCCTTCAACTGGTGAATCACTTTGCTATGTCCACAAACTTATTTTCAATTTCCTAAGCATTCCCTAGGTAAACCGATGCGGTGGCCACAATGCCCTCAATTTCATTACCCTCGACATGAGTGACTGACTTCATTATTTTTTTGTAACAAATTACATTTTAATCAATTAAATTCACAAAATTAGAATTGTGCAGTGCCATTTTAAAGATAGGATTAGGAAGAAAGGATGAATTTCTTTACAGAAAACAACACCCAGCAGCTACTGTTGCTCAAAGAGTGTGAATGACCCTGGACTGTATTATTAGGATATCACAGACTCAATAAATTTCAATTAAATGGCAATGACATGAAAGCAGAGGACATAACATCCATCTACTTTTTAATTGCTGTGGATCCTCACTCTTTGCAAATTACCATCCCACCTTTGGACTTGCATTGTTCGCTTTGTATTTTGTTTGATAATGTGTTCCTCCTTATGGTTCAACTGCCTTGATGAAAACTGTCCTTGATGGAGAAGTGAATCCTCAAAATGAGCTGGACTTACAATAAATCAGATTCCAGATGTCAGATTTCCTTGCTTACCCCCTCTTAACAGGAGATGCTCTACAATCATATACAGTGGTGTCCAGCCACTATGAATCGCTGTCTTTAGCACTTTTTGAATTTGCATGGCGATTCATAGCAGTCTGGACATAAGCCTATCCACTGGCAGTTATTTTAGACAGATACTGTCCAACACCTGATTGGATGGTCGATGTAGGCGGGACAAACCTACTTGACGAGCGTTACAGAGCGCGACAACTACCAAAATGGCAGCGCTAGGCAAAAGGAATTGGATGATAGCGAGCTAGATTTAGCAATTTCGTCAGTCCTTAAAAACTTAATGGCATCGATGAATTAAACAATCAGCATGTTTAACATCTTGTAAGTGAACGCCGCCATGAATGTTGTTCGCTCTGAGGCATTTCCAGATTACGTCAATCTGCTTTCCTACTGTGATTGGTCAAAGATTTTGATAACTGACAACTAACACCAACCTTGTGTCCAGACCCCTATGAATCACCATGCAAATTCAAAAAGTGCTAAAGACTGTGATTCATGGGGGCTGGACACCAGGCAAAGTGAGATTACAGAATCTTTCTCCTCAAAACTGAAACCACTGCTGTTGATTTGCTGCACACTCAACCTGGAAAAAGTGTGTGTTCTCTAATGAACTGCCTCAGTGGCAAAAGGCAATATGATGTCTAACTAACCTAACTACCATATTTCTGTTTAACTCACAGATGTGGTAATTTTGCATTTCTGTGATTAACCAGCTACTGTGACAGCTTCCTCCAAATACAGGTATGATATGTAATTGTAAATGTCTCTGTCTGATTAGGGGGTGTGTGCATCTCCCAGTCGGTCAAGATTCCCCGGGAGCCCAAACAGGGAGAGTTTGACAAGATCATCCGGCGACTCAGAGAAAACCCAAATGCAAGAGTTGTCATCCTTTTTGCCAATGAAGACGATATCAGGTAAGGCCGTGTAATAGCTTGATAGCGCCCCTTTGAAGATGATAAATACATGATTGCATTGGACAGCACAGAAACACCTGGGAACACAGCAATTTCAAACCGACTCAGCCGGAGCATTGTACTATAATGAATTGTAAAACAAAATCAAAGTAGAGCTTGTAGTGAAGCTGACCTTATCCATGGCAACATCTGTTTCTTTACCTTTTGTAGGCGGCTGCTGCATGCGGGTAAGAAGGCCAACCAGACAGGTCATTTCATCTGGGTGGGCTCCGACAGCTGGGGCTCAAAGATCTCCCCGGTTCTGCACCAGGAGGAGATGGCAGAGGGAGCGGTCACCATCCTGCCCAAGCGCCAATCTATCAGAGGTACATCGAAGGACATTATGCATTCATGATGACTTCAGGGACTGCTTTCCAGTCTAGGTTACTGTATATTTCAGTGGGTTAATCCATTGGGGCCTTTCCATGTGAGGGAAGGCTACATATGTTTTCTGAATAATAAAACATGCTTAGCCACTATCAGCTGATCAGCTAATGTCAACAACAATGAAATTATTTTCAAACAATGTGACAAAAAGTAAATTAGAATATAATATTCAATCAATTATTGAACGCACTAGAACACTTCATCACGTACTGTACGGATACCACTGTTTACACTGACACTGCGCGTCAGTGACACTGAATCCATTGATCTGTCTAGGGTTTGATCGTTACTTCATCAGCCGCACACTAGAAAACAACAGGAGGAATATCTGGTTTGCTGAGTTCTGGGAGAACAACTTCAACTGCAAACTCAGCCGTCACGCTTTGAAGAAAGGGTCCGGGCTCAAAAAGTGCACAAGTAAGATATTCTCCTCTTGGGAAAAGCTGTTTAATGTTCTTTTTTTTTTTTTTTTTAACTTTTTACTAAGTTGAAAACACTCTTTTGATGTCTAGAAGGAGGTGACACATTTGGCTCATAGTGGAAGAGTTTTGACGACATTGCCCAACCATTAAAACTGGAGCAGCTATACATTCAATATTCAAAATCGCAGTTCATCTCACAGCTCATTGCAGTGCTGCACTATATTTCTGCTGAGTCTGGAGTGTTTACCCACATGGCTATAACAAGTGAATGGCTTAGCAGGGCTGCATGGTTAAAGGCTCCGGGCTCTGTGCCATACGTTATCCAGCTGTGGATAGCACAATCTGTCTTGGGGTGGAAAAACACTGCACATTTTAATAAGATTTAAACACCAATTAACTAGTCCAACACATATTTAGTGCATGAGGGTCAAAATTCTCACAGCAGGTTTTTCTTGAGGTTTTCTCGCAGCAGTCTTCCTTATCTACTGTAGATAATTTTCTGCTTAATTCGTTTCAAGAAATCAACAAGAAATTCTGTTGTGTTTACCACACTCATGATGGTCAATATAGAGGTTGTTTCATCTTGATAATGGCAATGATCACAAACATACTTTTGTGTTGTGTTTTTTGTTGTTCTTTACTCAACATTTTAATCAATATTTCTTGCAAAGGCATATAATATGTCCCATGACAATAATCCAGCAGGTGCATGCCCCATTTGAGTTTTCTAATGTAAGACACATGTTCATTATGTAAAATGAACCACTAAGAGAGTGGCATAATTATATACTATGTGCATAGTTATTCTTATGCACAAATATTCATACACTGTGCTGCTATTGTCAGAGAAAGCAGTCACATCTCTTTAATACCATCTGTGGTTTGGCACCCGCTGCTTTCTACCTGTCAATACGGGATCTAAACAACACAAATTTTGGTAATTGAAGGCAATCTTCTGCTCATCCACTCTTGTAATTAAAGCAAACACATTTTCTGAGACAACAATAACAAACAACGACAAAATGAATTTTTAATTAATCAGTGAGATTTACAGAACATTTTTTTGGTCCACATATCAATAAGGGCCCGATTCAGACTACATTAGGTCACATGGGTCTCATGCGGATTGAGATACTCATGCTGTTCCGAATCAGACTTGGATTAACCGTTGTGCGCACTGAGGATTTTGGGCATGCCTTCTCCTGTGCATGGGTTTATTCAAAACCTTGGTTTCTTTGTCGCTCCCACTGGTATGGTGGAAAATCAGGCCATTAACTTTTCTCCTTTTCATGTCTTTCTGCAGAGAATACTGTGCACCTTTAAATCAGTTTTGGTTGGGATGACGGCGTATAAAGATTGAATTGGCAACATGCCCTTTGTGCATCAATTGGATAAAAACTTTACAAAATCCAAATTCTTTGCCAATAAGGAACTTTTTTAAATATCAAAAATAAGTTTTATATCAAATGTTGAGTTTTGAGGTTGAGTTGCTTTACACTCAATTCACCACAGTCACTCCCCAATTGCATTGCTCACTGCATTGAAACGTGGTGCAAACACTCAACGTCCATGTCTGCATCACGTACCAGCTGGATGTTCATGGAATGTTGTCATGTTGAAATTTGTCCTTGTGCTCTCTGTGCGCTGACGGTCACAGAGGATGGCAAAGATGTCGTTTAGAAAGCTGTGTGATGGAATCTGTCCTTGTGTGTCTTTGTGTGTCATGTGTCTAGCCAATGCATTCGTTGGTGTTTCTGCTCACTGCCATTAAGAACTGCAGAGACAGAGATATTCCCACAACAGCCTGTCCAGCTGAGGCAGTACCTGACACCGGGACGGAAAGAGTGCATGTTACCTGCAGTAACACAGGAAGGATTTCGGCTCTACAATCTGGCTCTGCATATCATTATTCGGCTCTATGATTGAGGCTCTATCCATGTGCAAACGCAGGGCACATGGATGAACATCTGTTAAACTCCGCCAAATTCAATTATCTTTTGGCACCCTCCATGCTCCACCCTCCATCGCCCGTGATGATCCCCTAGAAACTCAGGCACATAAATGGCAGGACATTTGCAATCAGTTGCAGCTTTGGCAGGGCACATGGCAAGACAAAACAGGTCTGACTTTATAATAGGGGCCCAGATGATGCTTAATTATATTTTTAAATAATTTTAATAATTTCTGAATACTCAATTAAGCATTTAAAAGTGTTTAACAGATAATAACAAATGACTAACAAATTGTTAACTAAAGCAATCAAAAATAATTCCATTTCAGTTTCACAACACATAAATGATTAATTGACCAACATATTGTTAAATACAGATTAAATAATGTAGACAAAGAATGTAGCAAATTAAGTAATCATCGATTCATTGTTAATTAACCATCAAATAACTAGAAGGGCACTTGGAGAGCGCAGACCTCCGCCAAGGCCAATAGTCCAGTCTTCTATGATATGCAATGTGCAAGCGCAACCAATATACGGACCCGCGCCAAAATTTAATGGGTTCTTCCTTGGTCCATGCTACACCCTTTCACAAAGTTTCACAAAAATCGGGCTAGTAGTTTTTCCGTAATCCTGCTGACAAACAAACAAACAAACAATACATAACCTCCTTGGTGGAGGTAATAATTAATAATGATTAACTCACCATTTGTGTGCCACCATTAACTTATTATGTGTGTATGTTTCATATCTAGTCACATCCTTTTTATGCAAATTGAGTGCACATTTTATATATTGCGTGAGCACAATAGCATGTCAGGCACACAAGTTAATACTTTGCCATCTCAATTTTTATTTTATTTTTTCCTGCAGGGCGGCCACTTGTGGCTTCCGTAATATACTGAGGTGGTGACCCATTTGTAATTAGCACTATGTTATACTATGCTTCACACAACTTGAGATGATTAGATGGGAGTATAATTGTCAGTAGTAACGTATCAATTAATGGGTCATAAATTTACAGTTGTAATGGCTCATTAACCTGAGTTGTATCACCACCCTCACATTACCCACATATCATGTTATTATATTAATTCTCCAATCCACCTGACTTGCATGTCTTTGGAAGCCTTCTTTGGAAACCTGCGCAAATCCACACAGAAAAGACTGTGAGGTGACAGTGCCAACCACTGAGCCACCGATATATCAAAGGTTATTGAGATATTTATGGGTATTGGTATATCAATGTATATGGAAAGCGTGATGTTGACCTGTATTGTAAATTATTGAAAAGTTTAGGTTAAATTAGCATTAATTTAGCAAGATTTTAAAATTAATATAATGGTTAATTAAGATTAACAATAATTCAATTCGGGTAATGATGAAATTTACAATATTGAAGTTATGATTTATAGTGAAATTAGACGTTTACAAGAGCACACCTGCGAGCATCCCACCTTCGGATTTCAAATATAGATAGGATGCTTCAAAATACAGGCAGCCTCCAGTTTTTAAGCTGTTTGCTAGACAGATGTGTTGTTTGCAGGTTTGTAAGGCCCAGAGGTAATATAAATGACGAAACTGAAACTGAAATGAAAGCTAAAATTGAGGGAAAAAAACTGGTCTCTCTGAGTTTAAACTGAAACTCACCTCCCACGAAGCAATCAACCGCATATTTGTTGATCACTACCATGTACGACATCACACAAGCAGTCTAGGCTGATAAAAGCAGAAATTATCCTTTAACATCAACACACTGTCTCACTATCTACATGTAAAATGTTCATCTACTTGACATGATTTTGCTCTCACGCATGTAAAACCCCTGGAGCAAGGCTTTGAATTCATGACACTGAAAATAGTTGACACTGAATAACATGGTATGGAATCAGCCCTACTAGCATGAGAGAATCACATAACTTGAATGGATAGAACAGTCCTTACACTGTTTGTCTTGGTAATATGGCTTGTACAGCATAAAATGGTGATTACAGAATTTTAAGGGTTAGTTGCTATGGTGACAAGGCAAGTCTGTTCATTAAAGTGTGTCACACGTTTGCTTGAGAACTGCAGATGAGTCTGATAACTGTCAAAACTCAACTGAAAACTAACATTAGCCATTATCAAAGACTGTACTTCTCTCTCTAGCTCTTCTAGTCAACTTCTAGTCAACTTCTTCTAGTCATTAGCATGTTAGCAATCCATGGCAGCAAGGAGACAGAGAAGCTGCGGTAGTTCTTGCTGTAAAACCTTTCACCTCAGTCGGTTCATACACAAGCTAGCCCAACGGTACACATAAAAAATGGCCGCCGCTCTGACCACCCTGGAATATTGATTTGAATGGGAATGACCGTTCAATCCATTCAAGTTCTGTGGAGAGAATACAGTGTGGGCGTCAGTGGTGGTTCAGTTCCTGCCATTTTCCTCGCTCATTACAGGCATTTTTTATGGAGGTTCTGTAAAAGTCTGATACTTCAGCGTTAGCGTTAAACTTAATTATGAGCTCTGCTTGCTGGGGAGGCTGCCACACAGCATCTGTTCCAGGGCAAAGTGTGGGACTCCAGGTGCCGCTGCACTGGTGGAGCGCTTTGCCCCGTCTTTGAGGCTGCTGTGCCAGTACCACATGGGGTACGGCTGCAGAATAATCAATGTCCTGAGAGGGTTAGGATGCTCAGCGTGATCAAAGGATAAGGAGTGTGTGAGCGACTGGGAGAGAAGAGAGAGATTTGTCTTTTATCTGTGAATGAGGGAGATGTAAAACTGATATTGATTAACGTGGAGAGGGGAAGTAAGGTAGAGCAGGGTTCCATCTCGTGGGTTCGTATTTCTCCTGCTAATTAATGATGCGGGGGGAAAAGCATGCAGACAAAGCGATCATGTCCTTTTTATTCGTTGTATGAGATGAGCTACAGTATGGGAGTGCCCAAACCCCAAGTATGCCATCCAAGTAACAGTTTGATGCTTCAGGGTGAGTTTGCTGTTCAAAATTAACAACATATTCATTGTTCCTGGAGTAAGGGTAGAAGACTTATAGATATGCTATATGGCTTATTCTTAAAACAGAGCTTTTGCGTTGTGAAAAAAATTATACTTGATGATCCTCATGATCCTTCCTTTCTCCAGGAGACCCTTCATAATATTCAGCTAATTATTACTGGTGTAAAAATCTACTTGAACAAAAGTAAAAAGTAGTTTATTTAAATTGTACTCAGAGTTAAAGTTACTTTAAAACAAGACATTATTATGTATGAGCTTGCCCATGCAATGCAAAACAAGACAAGAGGACAAAGTTCAAACTAGATTCTACTAATTAAAAAGTAAACAAAAAATATAACTTTAGAAATGAAAATACATGAACAAAGTAATGGATGAATCAACACAAAATGTGGGAATATGTGGCCTGTTTCTGTACACTATCCCTCTTTTTTCACCAGCTTAGTGTTATACTCTTATTTTTCTAACTGCACACCTAACAAGCCATAGGCATGAGTGAGAGTCTGGGTAATGATTTGGATATGATAACATTCACTGACTTTTCCTAACCTGCTCATCGTTTCCCTCACTCACCAACTACATCCTTCCCTTTCGCATTTGTGCTTAGCCATTCACTCTCCCTCTCTCACCGACCTGCTCTTTCCCTAAATCACCCCAAAAAAACAGGTTGCTGTGGGCAAAGTTAATTGCAAGAGTGTAGTCACCCACATAAAATGCAGGTTGAAGACAGAATAACAAAGACTAGCACAGTTAAGTGATCAGTCAGTTGAAGCATGAATCTCTCCTTCCACAACTGCTTTATCCTCATCAATAATTACTAGTGCAGTGCCCGTTCAAAATAGACATAGGCTATCAGTCACTTGCTTTGAGCCCTACTGCTGCACAGAGCGCTGTTTGCTTGTTTATTTAAAGTTTATTAATATTGAACGTGTCGTGTGTCCAATCCGACACTGCACGTACTTGGGTCCCCAGCAATACACCCACCAAGTGTGAAGTAGATCGGACGAACGGTTCTCGAGATATGCGAAGGACACACATACAGACACAGATTCCTTGCTTTATAGTATGATTTTCTTTCACTGTTGATATTGCACATTTCTATATGAGCATTGGAGCATTCCAAAAATCTCTGTCATTATTTGATCTGTCATTAACACCAAAAAATAAATAAAATAATAAATAAATAAATAAAATAAATAAATAAATAAAATGCCCATCCCCATGTTTCTTTTACTATCCAACTAACTAGCAAGACTAGCAAACTAGCAAGACAACAATCAGGCAAACAAACCAATAATACTGTAGCTGAATGGATGTTTTCTGGCTAATGTTAACTGAGTTACTATCATGGATAAATTTAGCATTTCACATTCCAGTCAGTTAACTTAATGTTACCTCCACACGCTTGCGTAGCTTTCATGCAAATGCCATTAACGAGTTTCTGAGGCAGTGCTTATGGACAGCCTCCAAAAGTACTCTGTAATAGCTGTGATTTGAAATGTAGCAAAGTATAATATTTCAGTTAAAGCATCCTTAATAGTCTCACTCTCCTCTCACTATGAGCAGTCTGCCTTGAAACGGCATCAGAGGCCGAGGTAACAGGCCATCAATAAAGCTCATCACAGATGTTAAAGAAGCAGACAGTAAATGCAGGCAATAAATAGATACAGGAATAAATGAATAAATGAATAAATAAATAAATAAATAAATAAATACATACACACATACATACATACATACATACATACATACATACATACATACATACATACATAAAATAAGCAATGTTGACATTCAGAATCAGAATCAGCTTTATTGGCCAAGTATGTACACATACAAGGAATTTGACTCCGGTTTTTCTTCTTTCTTTTTTTTCCCCTCATGTTCGTGAGTGGGTCTTGTCTACCACATGTTTAGCTTCATTGTACTTTCTTGTCTTACTGCCTTTTGCCATTGCTGTTTCTGTGCTGAGCTGTAGCCGCTAGCCTCACCTTGACAGCCACAACCAGCTCACCACTGGCTGTCCCAACAGCAAATGGTAATACGCCCCCAAGAGCCAATTTCAGGCAAACAGGGGTATTTAGGCATATGTACGCCCAGGGTCACAGACAAACACAGACTGATAATGTATCATGCATGTTATTTTTTATTATTTGATTGTGAAAAAGTTGTCAATTGTAGCTTTAGGTAAAAATAAAATTACCGACTTCAGAAAATACTCAAAAAAGTATAGGAATATAAAAAAGATACTCATTTATAGTGGAATTGTCATGGATAAACACAAATTAATGAATGAAGAATGTCTCTTATGTCCAGTGATACCAAATATATGTAGACTTCACCAATTGTGAGGCTAATTCAAAACAAAAACTAATTAAAAGTCATGAGATATAAAATCACATTTATATGATTTGATTTTTTTATTTTTTCACATGGATGAATAGGACCCATAGTGGCTGGCTATACGTGCCTAGAACTTGGATGCACTCCAAGTGTTTTGGCAGAAGAAGACTGGATGGCCTGTGGCCAATCACAAGGAGAAAAAAGGTCAAAAGGGTTTGAGCCAACATAGTCTGTCACAAACTGCCTCGTGTGACACCTCAGAGTGGGAGACACCCTCACTTTGCTGCTGCTATGCTTAATCTGAATGGATTTCTCTGAAAGCAAAAAGCCAGCCCGGGAATGTGTGGGAGTGTGCCAACATGCCAATGAGAAGAGAGAGAGATAGAGAGAGACAGAGAGGAAAAGGGGGAATGTTCTTATGGAGAACAGACAATACAAAGTTGGTGTGGGTGGGCTGACAAGCCTGCAGGAAAAATATCACTCTCACAACCAATCTGGCTTGCAGGCTTCCCCATGGCATAGGCATGTCAGCCAAACTGTGACAATCGCTGTCCAATCAAGGCCCTGTGGCCCTTAATTACAGAGCCGTAACCTCCGCCATTAATTCATACATTTCAAAAGCTCATGAGATAATCGGGGACATTAAAACGCCTTTAGTCTGCAGTGAGGAGCTGGAGATGTAGCAAATGAAATATGGCTGTGAGAAGTAGACATCTGCTGATTTGGGGCTAGCATCCTTTTAAATTGAAGTGGCTATTGAAAATTGCTTGAGCCCTTATCAGGACAGCTGTTGCATGATAAACTGAAAATCTGTTCTGAAATGTTTTGATATGGAGCTCTAAAAGTCTCTACATGTCCAACATGTTGAGAGAAGCCGATAAACAAGACGACCCCATGCTGCTCAAACAGCAGTCCTTCGTGATAGCCAGCAGTCAAACTGTGTGGTGAAGCTTGGCTTCATCTTGATCAACGTGTGTCATACTGCATGGTGCAGTTATTAAAATTGGTTACTCAAAACAGTTGGCAAAGAGACAGAGACATGTTGACCAGCACATGAAGCAGAACATGTTAGTATAAACGGAGATCTGGAGATATTGACTCTGTGTTGCATGATTGTGTGATGCTATAATAACAGTTCATTATTTGTGTGCACAAATTGCTGTGTCTCTGTGATAGGAAGAGTTTAATCTAGAATGTCATCAGGGTCTTCCTGAGGCTGCTACACTGACAGTGAATAGACTTTCTGGAATATTTTTTTGAACTTTAATATGCAAATGAACATTATTTGCTCAAGGCTCTGAGCTGGAAAATGTGTCTGTTTTCCCACAAAGACACCCTGGGTAGCCTACTGTCAGTGTCCACAAAGAAACTGGCAATGCAGCAGCTCCATAAAGTGCCACAGGTAAGATCACAGATGGGGTTAATGATACACTTGGCATTTTTTTTGGCAGTGTTGATGCGGCGATGCTCCCAGCAACAGACAACAAAGGAGACACAGAGTCAAAAATGTATTGAGATGTTTGCCTGCGACAAATTGTTACAATGTGTTTAAATACTTGGGCGCTGCATCAGTGTTGCTCAGCAACGTATCACTGCCTGGAGCTTTTCTAGAGTTCTAGAGTAAACTTCTTCTAGAGTAAACTTTACAAGTCAATGAAAAAATACAGGTACATTTTAATTGGCAGGTTTTTGCTTTTGATGCAATTGGGGTTTCAACTCATTAGATTTTGTGGCTAGCTATAAGAGTCGAGCTACAGCATTAACTTATCTTAGCCAACTCACCCAGTTTTTTCTTGAAGTTCCTCCAGTGTTTCTCACACTTTGGGCCCTATTTAAACGATCCATGGCGCATGATCTAAAGCGCATGGCGCAAATGCATTTAGGGCGTGTCCAAATCCAAATTGCTAGTTAAACGACGCACAATGTGGCCGCAAAGTAAGGCGCAAGGCACAAAGGGGTTGTACTAAGTCCCTTAATTAATCATAGGTGTGTTTTGGGCGTAACATGAACTCAACCAATCAGAGTGTAATCTCCCATTCCCTTTAAGAGCCAGGTGCGCTTGCACCTTGGCGCATTGCTATTTAAAAGGCGGATTCGGCAAGTTGGAGAAACGAACGGTTTTCTGCTGAGGAAACGGATCTGCTCGTGCGCGATGGCGATGTGTGTGTGCGTTGGGTAGGCCTATGTTGTGCGTCAGGTGAAGGTAAGATGCCGTTGCAGTTTATTTTCATGACTTTTTGTTGGGCTGTGCTTTTTATTACTGTGTTGTTTTTCTTGGTTGTAGGTTGCGTATTTAGCAATTGGCAATGTGTGATGATGGACATGTACGTTGCGCATTTGGCACTGCGTAATGGTGAAAGCATATGGCAATTTGGCAACAAAATACATGTCAGGAACGAAGTAAAGTGCAAATTTTCATAGTAGATGATCCTATTTTTCTATTTTGCATAGCAAAATTTCTATTTTAAATAGCAGGAAAATACTGCACCAGACTTTAGACCAGGTTTTTGTTGGTCAATAGCGTAATCGCTTTCCGCTGCCTCAAGATAGCAAAGCGCCAACAATGCGCCTGACCACACCTCATTTTAAGACCAACACGCCCATGGGCGCAAAGATGGGCACAAGTACATTTGCTATTTAAACAACGTGGTCGCTGGCCGTGAAAATGACAACTGCGTCAGTCGGAAAGCAATGACAATTGGGCTGCGCTTTGTGCCGGGTGTAAGATAGGGCCCATAGACTTTACTTGGGCAGGCTGCCCAGGTATATTAACGGCCGCCAAAGTATATTTGGCGACCCATTATCCGTCCGAGAGAACGACACCATCCGTGATCGATTAAGTGGACAATCTCCCCTCGCTCTACCCCTCCAGGGTTTCCCAAAACCTTGTGGCGGGCCGCCACAATATCAGCACTGACCGCCACAAATTTTTTTTTTTTTCACTATTTAATCGTAGAACGCTCTCTCTCGCTCTCTCTCTCTATCTCACTTGCTCTCTCTGTTGCTCCCCCTCTCTCTCTCTATTGCTCGGTCTCTGTCTCTCTCTCTCTCTCTCTCACTGACTCGCTCTCTCACCGGACCCGTCTGTTCGCCTCCCACTGCACACGCGTGAGGGATATTTTTTTTTCCATGCCAAGAAGACGGCCGACTGAATTCCCGAAAAGAAGAACTAACAGTTAACGTTACTCGGAATACAGCTGAGTTTCCGAGATTAGCACGCTGTATAGCCTAGCTGCTAGTCAGTATCCACTGAGTGGACTGATAACGTTTTTAACTCTGAATGTTTGCTCCCTCAATCCAGTTTAATATTGAAAAATATTTTCAAAGAAGGAAAAGGACTCGTCCTGAGGAGGAGCAGGGACAGTCTGGACCAGAGGAGCTGCTGAGCAGTAAAACAGAGTAGGCCTAGATAATAATGTCAAAGGCTAGTAATTTAACGATGTAAAGATACAGGTGAAACTGACGCAGAGAGATGTAGCAGGGCAGAGGGGCAGAAAAGCAGATTTGTCTGTAAAAGGGGTCTCATTTCTATTCTTCACCTTGTAGACAAAAGCAAGCAACAAACAGAACAGTGTAGCACTGTTTATATTTTTAAGTTATGTTATCTTTGACACAAAGTACTTTAGATATATGTAAATGGAGTTGCCAACCCACCTACCACCACAAATACATTTGAATTCTGTGGGAAACACTGTCCTCTGCATTTCTCTTCCACAACATTTGGTTACTTGTGCTGCTGAAATATATTCCAAACTGTGGTCAGCTACAAGTATGCCAAGTATCATTGCAGTGTGTACATATTGCATATTGTTTCATTATTTGATTTTTATTTGTTTATTGTTTTGTTTGCTTGTTTTGGTTTTGTTTTTTGTTGTTTTTTGGGGATTAAGTTTGCTACCACTGAAACTTAATCTTTGCCTCTGACAACACAGCACCACATACAGTAATGGATCATTCAAGACTAAATATTTAGTTCATGAAATCATTATTTGTTCGACGTGATGCTTGCATGCAAATTTTGTCATCTAAATATACTTATCTACACTTTTCTGTGGATGTGGCCAATATAAATCCTGTTAATTTGCTTAAAGCAGTGTCCGTTAATTTTTACATACAAAGATGGCAGTGTCTTTAACCAGTTGGTAAGCACAAAAAGTAATTTTGCAGCCTACGGCCATTATTCCAGCCATTTCTCTCTTCAAACTTCCAGTCAGCAGACCCTCCACCCCCCACTCCTCCCCCACTTATTAACTTGCAAAGTTTAATTGAATTCCATTCAGCAGGTATATAAATATATGAAGCTCTATAGCTCATTCCTGCTAATTACTCTATTGTTAATCTAAATTGAACACACACATGCTTTTTTTTTTATCTCTCTTCCACATACAGTAGGGTTACATGGAGGCGGCTTTAAGAACTGGGGCTCCTGACGAGAGGACCAGAAGTTAGGATTGGCATGTTGTATCTCCTTCCCAGTCCCTACCTCCTCATAGCAATTAACGGTTACAAAAACTTATGGAACAACCTGGGCCAGGATTAATAAACACCTATCATAAGTTATTACATTCAGCCTATGAGCGGATTAGCCGTGTCTCCTGAATGGATGTCTTCATTTACTGCTTCCCTGATTCCTCACTCTGTTGGCCTCAACATCCCAGCAGAAAGCATTGCATTCACAAACAGCATGACTTTGTCATGCAGGTCAGGATTACATCAAATCGTACGTTTTGTTTTTTCCAGTTTGTGAATGGAAAAACTACATAATATAGGTAAGGCCTAATGTTTACAGACTGCTCAGAGGGAAATCCATGTATTCCTGGAGAGACAAGAAAGAGTTTTTGTTTTTAACTGATTAGATTTCTCCGTGGAGAAAACCTTGCACTCCAGATATTGGAATTGATTTGCTCCTCTGCAGTGATCCAGATATTTACCTTCTAGCTAATTGCAAGAGGCAGGGCCCATTCAGGGTAAGACTCACCGAGGAGCAATGCATTTTCTTCTATGCCTTTTGGACTGGCGCCACACCCTCCATTTAAAAGACTCAGCTCATTCTAAGTGGCTTGCACAGAATTGTCCTGTCCGAACTTCAGCTACATTACAGAGTGGGGGTAACACTAGATGAAAAGTGTTGGCAAGACAACAATAGTTTTTTGCTACTGTGGGGCAACACCATAGTACATTCTAGTTGTGCTCATGCTGAAAAATGTAGTGGGGTGAGTGTAAGTTGAAGATGGCTCTCATAACAGTTTCTTTTTTTACTTTGATATTTCATGCATATCAAATGTTAAAAACTGCTGCATATCAAATGTTAAAAACTGCTGCTTTTTCACCAGTCTTCTTCAAACAAGAGCAACAGTAGGTCACATTTCCACAGGGACAGGGACAAGCTCACAAGTAGATAATTCTTTAAACTGGCCTCTCTCAAAGAACTCACTCAAACCTTAAAGTGAATGCATTCTTCTTGATTGCATGATGTGGCTGATGGAATTACAAATCTTTCCCCTTGATTGAGTATTTCCAATTGACTTTTCAAATCCTTTTCAATCTCTCTCTCTAATGTTTGCTTGACTGCATGGATACCAATGACTTATCCCAGCACCTGACAAGGTTAACAATGAGCCAAATGAGTGACCACAGAGCAATGTAATTTCACTGATTTTAATGTCTCCAGTTGATAAGAAAAAAGTAATATGTGCATGTGACATGTCTAATTTAAGTTTGTCTGTGTACCTTACAGATCAGGAGCGGATAGGAAAAGACTCATCCTATGAACAGGAAGGGAAGGTGCAGTTTGTTATTGATGCGGTCTACGCGATGGCCCACGCCCTGCACAGCATGCACCAGGAGCTCTGCCCAGGGAAGGTGGGTCTCTGCTCTAGAATGGATCCCATCAATGGCACGCTTCTGCTCAAGCACATCCGCCGCCTCAACTTCGCAGGTCAGTCAAGTTCATTAATATTGGAACACATGGTCGTCTGTCTCGCCTTAGGATAATGTTTTTCGTTTCATATACCGTTGGGCGCAGTTGAAACGCTGTGAAGATATGCAGTGGGGACATGTAATGATTTCTGCAGTTTAGCGATACTCTAACTCATTTGTAATCATTTTAAATAATGATTTTCAAACATTTTCTGGTGTCATACATAGTCCATCAATTTCTCTCATGACGTAAACTGTATTCACTAACCTATAAATTCACTAACCTATAGTATGTTTTATTGCTTACCTTACATTGCAGGTGTTGAAAATACTTTTATAGCATAACCAGTAGTTTTGAAAACATTTTCTCCATTTAGGCAACAATTTTGATTCTTCTGTGACATATCATGGGATCCACACAGCCTTTGATAAACCGTAGTTGTTGTCTTTGACCAATTTGCCATTTCTTATCATTTAGCCTCACATTACACCAGCTGTCAGTCAAGGCTCCCCCACCCCACCACCCCTACCTCCCACCCCAACCCATCCAATGGGGGGCATATGAATGATTTGCTGCTTGCATGCAAAAGAGCTGCGATCCTAAGTTTCATTATGCAGACACTGCCTTTCTAAAGCAAAGCCTGTATGGCTCGTGCTTGTACAGAAGAACATTTTATGACAATTACAATTCTTTCATAGAGACTCGAGTGTGCTTTGTACAGATAAATTATTCATTTGAACTCCTGCTCTTCAAGCTAATTTGTCATTCTAATATCTACTTGTTGCATTGGCAGAATGTCAATTCAATGTTTAATTCATATCAGAGTTTCAAAAGATGTTGTCCCTCAAAAATACTAACTTGTGTGTGTGACTCATGGCAGGCTTTCAACTGCCTAAGGCTGATAGACTTTTTAATAATGAAAGGGAGGATTTCTCCTACATCCTAGGACAGTTCATGTTGTATATATTACAGTATTGTTCGCTATAGCCTGAAAGGAGAGACAGTGGAAGCCACAAAAATGTATAGCTCTGTTTGCAATGAACTGGAAAAAAGGGAAAGGTGACTATGGAAGCGTCTGGAGGAATTTTCTGGGATCATTAGCACAGTTTCTGGCTCAGATCTGTTAGCGCCACTATACAATAATGAAGCTCATTTGTGAAAGCTCACACAAATATTCAGCATGCCCACAAATTGAGTTTCTTGTTCATTAGCATTAAAGGACCTCCACAATGTACAGTTTTCTAGTTTCTATCTTGGGGAATGAGGTGTTCATGATCACAAACATTTATTGAATTGTTTGAGGCTACAGAGATACTTTTCACACCATATTTAACATAAAATATGAATCATATTCCCTTCTGAACATAATTATAATTTCTTTTAAATGCTTAGCTGGTGTGACTTCCTCAGTGTCTGTTGGAAATTGAAAAGCACTTTGGTTGTTAAATGAGGAAATCATACAAATAATGACTGTATTTCAATTTCAATTTATTGAAAACTGAAAAAATAGACAAGCATAAAAGATGAGTGTTCGCTAGCGAGAGGTCAATTTATTCATGAATTTTCATGTATCATAAAATTTTGTTTCCTATGTTTTGCCAATATTCAAAAGATGTTGCATAATATCACATCATAATGTCATAGGAATATTAACTGTGGCAATATACATTGACCTTTTCAGTGTGGGAGTGGGGCAAAGGGCATAATGTACACAATGTCCTCAAAGCATTTCCTTTATATAGTGTTTAACATTTGTTCAGCATATAAGTACTAGGCTTGTAAACTGAAGTGCCACTGGTTTGAATCCCTAGACCTGCTGGGAAATCTAGGTGGGAAAAGTAAACTAATAATGTTTCAATCTCCCTCAACAACCATCAGGCTTCCTTTAACCGCCCAGCTGCTCCAGTGGAGCTGCTCAGTAGCCAATAGCACGAGTGAGAAAAAAAAGACTGTTAGACTGTTATATGCAACATGTCCGGTGGTCAGTCAAGTCAGGTTCAATGGTGTTCATGTTCTGCTGTAAAATAGCGTCCTATACTTTGATAACTGACACTGTAATCCTAGACGAATCATGTTTGAATCATTGTCTACAAGAGAATGTCATATTTTTCCATTCGTATCTGATAGCTGTAATATTTTATTCCATATACCGAATATGTATTACATTAGAGACACTTCTGAACCTGCTACCGAGTCCAAGGTAGAGTTTTGAATGCAAACACCCTGGGGCAACATCACAGCTTTCCTTCCCTTTTGGCTCTGACTTTTGATGTCATCAGTTAGATCATGGTCCTAAAGGGACCATGGTCCAAATAAAAACATCAAAGCTATGCAATGTGAAATGACATATGGTTAATGTAAAATAGAGGCATGATGGATAAAATAATTGTGCAAATACAGATATTGTGCTTTAATTAACATACCAAGTATGCATCTTGCTGGAGACGCCTTGTTCTGTACTCAAGTTTAATCTCCAAGTATGAAGAGGAAAATGTGGCAAAAAATGGAATTAAACATCTTCATGCAGTGTGTAGGTCGAAATCGTGCGAGTGCCCATAATAAAAAAAACATTTTTAAGTGAGCCACTTATAGTGGCATGCCTCTATGTGTTGGGTTTGGTGTAGGTCATCCTTTTTTGGGGTCAAAGTGGTACAGCATCGCAATTTGCTGTCAATCGACCAATCAGAGCCCGTACTCCCACTGCACATCTCTCTGACCCTACTTTCAAGACGCCCTGGTTTGAACACAGTTTATTTCCTTGTCTTAATGTTCATCCAGTTAATTTAACTTTAGTAGCTGAGACTATGTGAAGCGGTTGGCTAATTGTTGCTTCAACTCAGCCAGAGATACTGCAGGTTCTCCGCAGGGAGAGAAGCCAAAGGCCGTGACAAAAACGACTCCCCACTAGCTCTGGCTACTTGACTAGTATTGATGATATTAACTGGATTTTTTTTGGCTACAAGTGAGCACGTGTTTTCTGCTTATTGTAAGTGTGTTGTGGAGAGAAATAATAGTTTATGTCCTTACTCAAATTTGTTATTTATAAATTAAAGTGTAATCAGCACAATGCCACTCTACAATCGTGGATCTTGCTCTTGCAACTTGTGTTTGCCTTAGAATTCTGTAGTATTCGTAGTATGCGCATCTTCCTATTTTTAAACAAGCCTTGAAATAACTGTGGAGAGACATTCAAGGGGAGCTCTAGCCAAACTGTATGACAATACTTTGAGGTTACACATATCTCCATCTAATTGCATCAGCACGTAGCAGTATATTGAACTTGTCCAGATGGATGTAACAACCCAACTGCTGGAACTGGGTTTACTGGAATGGAGCAACACATTAGTTCAGGCAGAACACTGAAGTCATGCATGCCATCAGCTGATTGGCTATCAGCTGTCCCATCCAAACAGCACATCAGCTCATCAGTATCCACCAACTCTGAATCACCAATCACATTCAAACAAGTCAGTGAGGCGGTCTTTATAATCTGACAGCTCACACACACTCTGCTGATCATTCATGCCACTGCTGCTGTTAACCTCCTCCTGCTGTTATCTGTACACAGGACGTTTGTGCAAGCTATCTCTAAATTATGTGTGTTTTTATGTTGGTTTTCATATTATTGAATGATGCGTACGTATAGTGTGTCTACTACACTGTGGGGGTTTATTGCTCTCCCCGCAGAATCTCACGCATTCTGCTTGGATTCATCGGGGAGCATCCTCAAGAGCAGAAACTTTTCCGCCTAATACAACTGTATAACCATTTCTTGCTATAAATAGTCCAAGCTCCTTTGACATAAGTGTCTCTGAGTTAACTGAGTGTTATTTTTCTCTATATATCCTGATATATGTAAGTCACGTACCAATAAACACACAAAGCATTAATTTTTCCTCTTGTAAACAAATTTGACAGATGTGTAAAAGTAGGTCAACTATTTTTTTCAGTCATAATGAATCATTCTTGAGACTGTGTTAGCAAAAGTCTATTGTTACAAGTTTTTGTTTATTGTCAGCAGTTTTAGGGTATCTCTGCTATAAATAAATTCACATCCCGTTCTCTGCAAAACTGCACAGCTTTCAGGGTCCGGTGTGACGCCCATGCCAGATGTATTGTGTCTTTCTCTGGTTGCATACATAATGAAGCACATCTGATAAAGGTCAAATGTCAAAAAGCGGCTGTTGTAATTAGAACCCCATAGTGAGTTGGCCGAATCCCTGGCAGGCTCACAATCCATTTATTTATGATATCTCAGTGGACTGTCGGGGTCTCTACAGTCGACACAGTAAGCAGGCTGGTGACAGATAACCTTTTATAAGGGATGACAAGTAATCTGACAATGGTATTAGGTTGGCTGGGGTATTTTACCAGTCTGGTAATATCTGTGTGCTTTCATAAGAGCCTATATATTGTGCGACTCCAATCTTCCACACAGACATATCTGAAGCTGTAGCCTGGCTATATAGCTATTTCTTCATTCTAAATCATCAACTTTTCAAGTGCTCATTTTGGCTCATTCAGCAGCAGCAGCCAGAGCTGCAGCCTACAAAGCAGAAGAATCAAACAGCTTCAATCCGTGCTCATGCCCTGTTTGACACCCTCCAGCGCTTCCTCCTTTCTTGTGCCCACCTCTGCGTTTGATGTGTCTAAGAGTAGTTTCAGACTTCAATAGGACACAATTGAATGAAGCTTCCCATCAGTGTTCCATGTCTCCAGCTATCACGTCAGAGAAAGTGTTTTTGCTCGGCTGCAGACAAAAAGCAGTGGCCTTTCCACTGTCATTCTCACCAAGCACTGCAGTCATGAGTGTGGAACAAAGGCAAGCTCTCAGGGTTTTCCATCTCTCCACTCCTATCTCTCCTCTCAAGGATGTGCAAAGCCTTCATTGTTGTGTAACTCCAAGATGCTTCCAGTTGAAATATTTTCCGCTTGATGCAAAATGTAAAATGACTTTCTTTCATAGGCGTGACACCCACTCCTACACCCCGTTATTCACAGAATCTGACTGTCAGCATCAAACAAGATACAAATAAGGACAGTCTTATGTAAACTCTACCCCATACTCCATTATAGTATCTATTATTGTTACCCTAAGAAACCATCCTATGGCTGATGTACACATACTGTTGATGTGTGGCTACAAATCTTTGCCATTCTCCTCATTCTTTCCTTTACTATTATTTCTAACCTCATAACCCAAACACATTATGTGGTTATTAGTGTAAACCCAGGTGTACTCTAAAGTGCATGCCACTTGTATGCTCATAACGTTGTAAGCCCAGCTTGAGAGCACTTACAGATAGCAGAGGCTTATATATTTGGATTGAGTAATCATGCAAACCCTAGGATAATGATAGAGGGGCAGGAAAGAAACACTCTTCAAAAGGATCAGAGTGGATCTGTGGTAAATTCTGCATGACTTGCCTGCATACAGGTCATTAAGCGTTAATGACCGGTGTAGAGGGCAGCAAACTGTGCTGCCATTCGCCAAGGTGTCCCGGTTGTGCATCCATGCAGAACAAGCACATGTTGGATTAATGATCACACTCCAGTAATTCTTAAGGTGGGGGACAACATAAGGCGATACCACAATCATCACCTATTACATATAATTACAGGAAATCCATTAACCCCAACATTCCAGGAGAGCACCCTAAGCCAGGTTACAGTGTGTAGTCGCACATGTGTGTATCACAGGCTGGTCTTGTGTGATTGCGTTGTCACATTAGTGCGCAGCACAACGCTGCAGTGGCAGAGCCCTCTGTGGAACTCATTAGACCCCTGACTAGTCATGGGCCTGTTTAGACAAGCAGTTTGTGCCACATGACAGGCCTAATTCCTCATCTGCAACTCAAACCTTGACCATAATGTCCCAGTATGCACCACTCTCCACTCTAAATGAAGAGAACAAGACACTGCCTCTGGAGGAATAACAAAGATCTGGGCCAATATTTCCCCATACTCCCTTAATATATGGCTTCAATCTCCAAAGAAGAAGCAAAAATTGTCCTTTACATTTGTCTCACTATTATTGTCACCACTGGAGAGCAGTTGGCATAGCACTGCTGTCCAGCTCTACAAACTGCTAGTGATGGAAAACAGACACACTAATTCTTAAGTGATGAAGATAAAGCAACAGAGAGTGGAGATATGTGGCTGTGGCATTATGCAGAGCAAGACTGAGAAACATCTGAGTGGTAAATAAAGGACAATCATGTAGATAACTGCTTAAAGTGGTAATCGTTGAGATTTTTGTTTTTGTTATTTTTATTGTGGCAACATGTTTTGTGACAAGCGGTCATCGCTGTGGTGATTTTGCACTGCAGTTCCCAGACATCACCTGTCAATCAAACAGTGTGTCCAGTATTGTGACGTCTTTTTCCTTGGATTTTCTGTTGATGAAGGTTGAGTTTGTGTAGGTGGCTACAGCTCTTTCCTCTGTCTGTTCAGCCATGGTGGCTATCACTGCTCATGCTAACTACCCAGTTCTTCTTCTGTTTACTCTTATTTTCTTTATTCTGTCTCTGCAGTCGGAAATGTAAAACGCATCACTTCCTGTGATGAGGATTTTTCCCAGGAAACACCTACCAGACACCGGGTGCTTTAAAACTTTGAATCACGATTGTGTTATATCAATCTGCAATAGAGAGTAACAAAATAGACATTTATTTAGATGAAAATGTTGAAGATTTTTACTTTAAAGTGATATTAGAACGAAATCAGCATTGAGCACATTTAATCGAATTTCAGTTTTTCACTTCCAAAAACCTTTGGAAATGGTAATAGGCGGAATGCACCCATACAGCAGCAAAATATACAGTAGCTCACAGCTTACCTATTCTACATAGCCTATTCTATATCCTTTTTTTTCCCTAAGAGCCAGGGTAAAACAGCTGTCAATCTCTGGACAGGCCTTAATTTGAACAGCAAGCATGACCAAAAGACCCCATAAGCTGCTAAATATAATCATATCAGTAGTGTTATGCTGGTAGTGCGGCTGCATTAGTCTCTCGAAAGCACCAGTACGGCATTCAGCATCCATTTTCCTCTTTCAGCAACAGCGTGGTGTCCACGTGAGCACTTACAGGCTCTAATACACAACCCCAACCGTGACGGTGTAATGCAGACGGCTTCACAGCTCTTTTAACAGAAATGGGGAAAAAAAAAAACTCGGTACGATTAAAATCTTTGACAGAAAATATGACAGCTCACCAATAGTGTCGTTGTGCTTAATATGTTTATATAAACATAATGCCTCCCTGCTTCATAAAGTCACTGTAATCCCCCCACGATCAGTAACTGCTTTGTGATGTGGGCGGCATTGTCACAGAGGCACGGCTGACTAAAATGGTAATGCCTTAATCCAGCGGGGCTGACTCATCGAGATGTGGATTAGGGTGCTGCATCCTCCAGCGCCAAACAAAGAGCAAGAAATAATACTCATCAGCAGAAATCCAACAGCAGCAATTGGCCATGTTTCCCCCCTTGTTCTTAACTGGGATGCCCATTGTGGTTTGGGGGACTTAATAATAAGCCAGGCAGGACAAGAAAAACGCAAGTGCTTATAGCTTTGATCAGTGTATGAAGGTAGACGTTTGTGAAGCTTGATGTTGAAAAGCAATTAGACACAGAATTCCCCTGTACTCCATCTGAGGAGAACCCTGACACCTTCTACCATGATTAAATGAATTGCTGGACTGGAAGTGTGGCTTGTCTGGTTTCAATAGGGAATAGCTTACAGAGAGATCTTTGGTATTCTTTGTTATGTGACACATCATTAGAGCGTGTCTTAAAACACCACGAAGGAATACAGCGTCAATATAATACAGCAACTCAGAAATCTCCCCACATATATGGCACATCTTGGGCAGACACGGAAAAGCTTGAGGTCAGGAGGTTGACTGTTCAAATCCCTGAACTGCCTGTGAATATCTGGCTGAGGGAAGTGAAAGAGAAGCAACTAACATGAACGATTAACATCCAAAGAGTGTACTATATGTGTGTATCTCTCTCATGCAGCAGCCATGGTAATCAAAAATGTGTTTATAGCCAGCTTACCAAATTAAAAAACACTTCAGAATCACAAGTGTAATTTTGGTTTCTAATGTGTAAGGATGATAACTGTAATAATTGTATTACAATGATAACGTGTCAGTATGCTTTCAGAAATTCATGCTTACTACACAGAAAATAGCTAAGTGAATGTGCAGTAAATAATGTGATTATTCTCTCATGTAGGCATAGCTGGCAACCCAGTGCTCTTCAATGAAAATGGAGATGCTCCTGGGCGCTATGAGATCTACCAGTACCAGATCCGAAACCGATCGGCTGAATATAAAATCATTGGCCACTGGACAGATCAGCTACATCTTAATGTAAGCGTTGCCCTTTCTATTCCATTCCCACACATTCCCACACAAAAGGATTGACGGTATTCATGTTCATTCATATTCCCTACAAATATTCCATTTGTGTTAGTGTTTACAATGGAAATCCTCTCTGCTAAGCTGTTTTCTCCAGTTCTGCAGCTATGTTTGCTCAGTAATTCCTCCCAAACCATTTGATACTGCTTAGTGCCATCTTCAAAGGTGTAAATATCCAGAGGGTGCTTTAAATGATTAACAGGGCGGATTGTGATGAAAAGAAAGCCATAAGAGCTTAAGGACAGAGATATTTAATATAATCACTCCAGACAGCATCACTGACTTTCAAAAAACAATGTTGTGGGCAGGGGGTGAAATGAAGTAATGCTATAATAACAATAAATTACATAAAGGAACCAAACAAATTATGTTTTGACAAAATGAAGTGGAGGCCTTGGGCAAGCAAAAGGGAATAAAATTGAACACATGAAGCAGCTTGAGAGGACCTTTGTCTTCTTTACCTCTTTTAACAATGTGTGCTGCAAAAAAAGCAAACCAAAACAAAAGGTTTTGTTCGAGTTAGGCTCGTGCTGGGCACCTACTGTGGTATGTGCCAGTTCCCACTCTAAAGCTGGTTTTATTTAATTAGTATTCTTTGAGCTCTTAATTAAATACACATTTAGAGAAGAATTTGCCAGCTTTGAGTTGAACAACCACAATTGAATGAAAACAGTGCTAACATAACATTAAAGAGACCCCTTTGAAATGACAAATTGAGTTTATCTTTAAAAGCATACTTAAAGGGGAAAATCCACAAAGGGAGGACATAATCCTGAAACAGAATTTATCTTTTATTCCCATGATCTTGGGCAGGTGAGTATAGATTTTTGAACACAAACAAGTATCTACTAAAGCAAGAAAAAGCAGGAACATTTAAGTGTCAGCTCCCTATAGAGCAAAAAATGGATTGGCCCGCTCACCCTTCAGATAATTTGACCTCCCTTTGGAAATGTTTGCTGAATCTAAAAGCCCTCTCTGACCCCGCACTCAAACAAATAAATACAATCAAAGGGTAGCAGGGTCGCATATGGATTAGGTAGACCAGGTAGATCCGTCTACCCAAGTTCAATGCTCTGTAACACCAAGCATCCGCTGTGCTGAAGTGTCCTTGAACTCCAGGGGTGCAGGTCTATAGCTGACCCTGCACTCTGACCCCCTGTGGAGGGGGGCAAGCAAAAATATGTCTCCTTTGGGGATCAATAAAGTATCACAAACTATAACCCTAACCCTCCAACACTCCATATCCTGTAAAACAGTGGCATATACAGGTAGTACATGCTACTGTTTTACAGGATATGGAGTGCTCAGTACAAATCTCTTTTTGTTCTCTGTTTGTTTATGCGTCTATCTTTGTCTCTCTCTGTCTATCCTTGTCTGCCTCTGTCTCTCTCTCTCCCTCCCTCAGGTCCGGTCGATGCAGTGGCCAGGTGGCGTCCGTCAGGTCCCTTCCTCAATCTGCAGCCAGCCCTGTCAGCCTGGCGAGCGCAAGAAGATAGTGAAGGGCATCCCTTGCTGTTGGCACTGTGAGCGCTGTGATGGCTATCAGTACCAGGCAGACACCTACACCTGTAAGATGTGTCGCTTTGATTTGCGGCCCAATGCGAATCACACGGGCTGCGTTCCAATCCCCATTGTCAAGCTGGAATGGAGCTCTCCGTGGGCGGTCATCCCCGTCCTCATCTCTGTCGCTGGCATCATGGCCACTCTGTTTGTGGTGGTCACGTTCATCCGCTACAACGACACTCCGATTGTCAAAGCATCGGGCCGAGAGCTGAGTTATGTGCTGCTAACTGGCATCTTCCTCTGTTACGCCACCACCTTCCTAATGATCTCAGCGCCCGACGTAGGAATCTGCTCCCTCCGAAGGATCTTCTTGGGTCTAGGCATGAGCATCAGTTACGCTGCCCTCCTCACCAAAACCAACCGTATTTACCGCATCTTTGAGCAGGGTTCCATGTCTGTGAGCGCGCCCAGGTTAATTTCCCCAGCCTCCCAGCTAGTCATCACTTTTACCCTGGCCTCAGTGCAGCTGCTTGGTGTATGCATCTGGTTTGGCGTGGACCCCTCCCAGGCCATCATTGATTATGAGGACCAGAGGACATCTAACCCAGTTCTGGCCCGTGGGGTGCTGAAGTGCGACATCTCTGACCTGTCTCTGATCTGCCTGCTGGGGTACAGCATGCTGCTCATGGTCACCTGTACAGTCTACGCCATTAAAACCAGAGGGGTGCCGGAGACCTTCAACGAGGCCAAGCCCATCGGTTTTACCATGTACACCACCTGCATTATTTGGCTAGCATTCATCCCAATCTTCTTTGGTACCTCACAGTCAACAGAAAAGGTAAGCTTACAACTATTACTGTAATGCTATCGCAGTGTATTTTCTTCTTTATCATTATATATTAATGTATTTTCTTTATTCTACACATTGCCACAGCCACACATCCTTTTCTGTCATACTGTCTCTCCTCACTTGCTCATGTTTATGTTTTCTCTTGGTCTGCTTATCCTCTCTTGGGTCGATTTTTGGAACCCATTTTTATCATTGCAGGACTGTGCGGGTGTAGGTGGACAGCTGGACTGAAATATAACCAAAATGTATTGTGCGGTAGCCAATTTTTGCAAAACTACAGTTCAACCATGCTGAAGTTTGTACCTCTGTCCAATACGGGACATCAATTTTCATTTTCTTATCATAAAGTTTTTAGTCTTCCACCCACAGTCTTGATTTTATGACAAGTGGAATTACAGTTTGCACGGCTCTGACTTACGATGGAGAGACAATTAAAAAAGTGATGTCATGTGGAAACTTTAGATTTTGAACATAAACAACTCTGGATATAGAGTTTTATGAGTGTATTCTCTACTAATTCTGCAGGCACTTGGGTACGGCAACATGCAAGCCTGTGACTCACATATATGTGACAGCTGTATGCCACAGTGCATTAGAGACCCGTGAGCTGTTTACACAAACACAAGCTCACACTCGTATTCCCATGTCAAATCAATGTGTCTGGCCTCATGAACCGTGGTCCTGGATCACATCCAGTGGGAGCACTGGGAGGCTACAGGTCAAGAGGGATCCAAAAGGGACATGGAAATGGAGGCCGGGCTTGGAACACACACAAACAGAGGAGAGAGCCTGGGTACAAAGCCAAGGGGTACAACAATGGCACAGTAGAAATGTGTCGATCCAGTTGAAAGGGGTCTTTTGGCAGTGTAACAGAAGGGGCTCAGTGGCTACAAGAGAGGACAGTGGTGAGGGAAAAAGCCTCATACTGGCATGGACACTATCAGCGGTGCCAGAATGGGTCTGACAGATGCAACAAATTAATCCTTACCTCCTCCCCTTTGGGATTAAAGAAAACAATGCATCAAAATGTTGGCCTGGAAGACTGGCTGTGATAGTTTCCTTTGTGACAGACATTCTTCAGAGACCAAGCTTGTGTATTGTGTCATGCTCAGCACCACAAAATAATTTCTCTGGTCTACAGCATTGCAGAAAATCTGCATATGACTGTAACCAATTGAATGTCATCATTGATGCAGTATGTGGCCAGCAGTAAGTACTTAATCTAGGCTATACAGACAATTTAGTAGATATAACAAGCACAGAGTTTCACGCACCATTGTCAATACAAGGCTTCAGTCTTTATTTTCATACTGCGCATGTTGTGTTAACACCAGAAACTTCAGTGGATTGATGGTTGATTTGAATTTTATAATTGAAATATCTCAGCTTTCAAATCCATGACTTTTCCTTGACCCACTTTATGCACAAGCCAGTGTTGTTAGATTTTCAAAACCATGCAAAGAAATAGTGGTTAGAATTATATTTCAATTGAATTGAACACTTCAATTGAAAGCTTGCTGGCCTTCTCTTACACCCCAAAAACATCCATTGGCCTTTCACACTCTAAAACTGAGCAAGAATTTCCACATCTACAGAATAAAGAGACACATGCAGCTCAATAGATAGACTGTTTGGTTTATGTTTTATTTGCTTTCCCAAAATCTATTTTGGAAAATATAGCCTATTGTCATCACTATATGATCTTAATCACACACTGTGAAATTCACATTACTTGTTAATGTGAACGTTGCTCATTGTAAGTCACATGTCACAGCAGCCATGGATATCGGTTCGCTCTTTGTTTAAGCGTTCCAACTCCTGCCTCTGAAGATGAAAGAGAATTATAAAATTGTGGAGAGATTTAACATCAGCTTTTTTGGAGGATGAGGTAATCCATTAGCTAGCATGGCTTTGAATAGTAAAATAGAAAGAAAAAAGAAAACTTTGAAGGGTAAGTAAAGCCCTACTTTTGTTTCTTCTCACAATCCCTGAAATGAATTCAATTTAAAAACCTTGAATAACCTCTCATTGAAGCTTAGTACAAGATGCTCCGTTTCTTGCTTCAAATTTTATTAGTCACTCATTAATTATTATTTCCTGTAGAAAACTGCACACACAATGGCTGGGAGATAGGCCCACTTTTAATCATTAGGAAAACTTTGCCACCATTGCCTGGAGCTTGGCAAGGTACAGTAAGACATTAAATGGAAAAGGAAATGGAAATTTTGCTTTAGGGAAACGTCCTACATTTATATGATTTTTTTTTTCTTTCTTTATTCGTCTTCAGCTGTAGAGACTAATCACATTTAACTTGACTTACACATAACCAAAGGGGTGTTCGGGTGTAGAGTCAGAAAATCATTAATTTAAACTCACATTGCAGTATAGTTTAGTCTGGTCAGACTAAGCAATAAGTTACTTTGTTGTTGTAGATTGTCTTTATTGTGTAAGTAGCAAATTTTGCTGTGCTAGCCTTCATGCAGAAGACTTAATTTTTTAAATAAGGGAGAAAAACACTGTGACAGATTCTCTGAGCTGTTACATAAACAATGTTCTTATTTAAGGAATTAACATGTCAAAGCAAACACACCTCATAATCATCGTACTGTAAATGACAGGCACCACAAAGCCTCACAGCCCACGTTGACACGTCTTTCAGAGCAATTAAATGCTCCACTTCCTCTGGGTCTTGATTTACCTTATCTATCCGCCTAGGCGCTCATCACCAGTTTACAGCGGGCCTCTGCCTCAGCATTACAAGCACAGTCATTTATTTGTCATCTGGTGTCAGGATAAATGTAACGAATGCCATGGGAGGCTTTCTCTATCATTCAAATGGGGACATCTGGTCTATCTACGGAGCGTGATCACCGAGCTTTATGCCAGCTTCGGGAATAGACGTGACACCTGCTTACCTGGAGAAACAGTCTAAATCAGCAGCTGTCTCCAAGACAGAGGGAGGAAGAGGGACATTGGACAATAGAACTCGTGGGAACGAAGCTTCAGCACAATGGGCTCAATTCAAATTCAATCAGCCCACACAAAGGGGTCCTGCCATTACGGTGTATGAATGGTTTGATGAATTGAGTGGTGTTGTTTATTTCTCTATGAAGTCTCCATCACACTATTGGCACTGTCAACTTAATGACAAAAACTGCTGTTAGTGCACTAGTCAGACAAAGAGTGGGAGTTATAGTGAGTTCAACAAGCCCAGATGTCACGCAGGAGTGTGCTCGTACTGATGTTGGATCTGTGTTCATCCCTGCTACCTGTTACCACCCTAGTCCTTTACATTTCTCTCTCTGCCCCTCTCTCTCTCTCTCTCTCTCTCTCTCTCTCTCTCACGCCTTTCTTTCCAAAGATAAACAGCATTACTCACAGTAGCATCCCGCAGGCCCAATAATACATAATGAAGATCGATGCTACAGAGCAGAGGGAGCTGGGCAACATCTTGGATTTCAGAGAGCAGTTGTTACATTCATTAGGCCTACAGCACACCGGCCCTCCGAGTCTAAGCTGTTGACCTCTGGGTGCTCTGGCAAAGGGAGAACAGGCCATGAAGCTAATCAAGGCCAAAGCATTGTGATCTTTGTAAATGACATTCTCCCATGAAGCCATATTATTGCGTCCCCTAAGGCTTCTGTTTGTTTATTAGTTTAATTAGAGTGCGATTATAGTGAATTCTCATGCAATAAGCCACTCTGCTGAACATTTCCACACCATGCTGGGAAAACAAAGCTTAATGTATAGTGGGAATTATGCAGGGTTTAAATTAATTTTAGAGTTTGCATCTAGGAGAACAGGCTCTCTAGAGAACCTGGCTAAAATTAGCATACTTTTACATATATTAACCCTCAAATCAATCTTATGTTATCCGATTGATCACAGACTTGCTCAGCCAATTGTACCACACTGTGTGTAAGCAGTGAAGTGGGAATCTCTTAGGACCTCCTATCATGTGCTGTTAACATCCCCATTTTCCTCCCTGCTTCTAGTTCACTCATTAGTGTTGCATTGCACTGCTTCTTCTAAGTGTGCTTTGCCTCAGGCAAGATCTGTTGATGACAATGTGATGATAGGTGCGTGAAATATACACCATCACACTTTTATGAGCTCCACACTGTGCATGCTCAGGTACAGTGCTATCAGGAAGAAACAAATTAATGAGCCAAATACTGCAGTGGATCTGACAGTGAAAACAGGGCTCCTCATGTGAGCTCAAACAGGTCCGTGATACAGTACAAGTGTAGATCATTTTAGTTTTTTTCAGTGACACCTTGATACTCTTCAGGCGAATAATAGAATGGCCAGAGAAATATTGATTTCAAATGGTTATGTATAATGAAGTCTACCTTTGTTTCCATTCTTCACTTATCTTATATACTCAGTGTCCACATGGGAGGCTTCAAAGATGGCTATTCTTAGGTGAAAGGCAACAGAACATTTTTTTCCCTTCTATTTATTGTATGAGTAACAGCTTGGGTTCTGCAGTCCCTCCCTAAGGCAGCAGTGAACCGAGCCCAGAGCAGTGCACTAGTTAACACTCTCTACAGCAGGGAGGGGACCGCCGCAGCTGTCCCTCTATCATGCAGCCTTCATCCTCCCATTCTTCACTCTATCCAGCAATCCCCCATGGTACCGGTCCTGGCCGAGATGAGATACAACCGTTCTGGTGGGAAAGCACTATAGAGAGTCACAAATAATGAAAACAAACAAGATACTAAAGCAGAGGTCACATCTGGGGAGCTAAATGTTACTCTGTTTTGATGAAAAAACCAGCAGGGACGTACTGCGTTCACTCAATGGCTGATGAAAACACACACAGTCAAAAGGATGAGATTCTACTTCAATGGTATAAAATATTTACAGTTTTGCGGCATAAAGTCTATGCATGAAGGGATTTATAGATTTCTATTAGATGGTGAGAATGAAGGGAGCCGATACAGTATGTGGTGGATCCTGGAGAGACTGCCACGCTGTCAGAATGCATTCAAGCCCACGGTATCTTGTACCGTATACAAGTTAATGCCTCTCACATGGGCGGTCAAGCAGGCACTATACACTACAATCTATAGAAATTACACGAGCTTTCCTTCCTCCTTAACACTCCTATGAAGAGGTCTCATTAATTTGCCGCAGCTTTGCAAACAATTAAAATGGAAAGAGCCAGACTGATACTCAGCAAAGCCCTCCCCCATGTTTCAGAAGGTTCAGCCATGTATAAAATTTTCATGAGGTTGTTGCTTTTTTATGGTCCTGCTTATTGTGAGTCAGAATAGGATACGATCGACTGGTGTTATCAAATTTGCTTTCAGGTTGGCGTGATGGCCATATTAAAACTAGCATGGCAGAAAATTAAACAAACAAGGTGGCCTTGGCTGCTCCAGCACACCACCGTAAAAGCAGATGAGATGCTGATTTAAAGCAGAATTTTATCACATATCGCTCGCATTAAATCGTTCTTTGAGCCTCTGTAGGACACAGTGTAAACCACTTCAACAACAGCTTGACCAGCAAATGGGTCATTGGATACTCTAATTACAATGATACACAGCAGATGTCATTTTCACTGTACAGGCCGCTACCCATATAGAACAATCAGAAAGAGCCAATGCCAAAAAAGCTATATAACGTCTCGATGTGTTTCTCTATAAAGGGCATAGCAACAAATCACTGAGAATAGGGCTCATGTGTTGGTGTTTGCCATTTTGCAGATGTACATCCAAACAACCACGCTGACCATCTCCGTGAGCCTGAGCGCCTCAGTGTCCCTGGGGATGCTCTACATGCCCAAGGTCTACGTGGTGCTCTTCCACCCCGAGCAGAATGTGCCCAAGCGCACACGGAGCCTCAAGGCTGTGGTTACCGCTGCCACCATGTCCAACAAGTTCAACCCCAAGGCCAGCCTAAGACCCAACGGAGAAGCCAAGACCGAGCTGTGTGAAAGCCTGGAAACACAAAGTAAGAACAAGTATGGTAATGAGGAAGCCTTTGACTAACAACAAGTTCAATTTGAGTTTTTTTTTTTTTTTCCCATGTATGTTTTGTCCTTGAATTTCTGTAAATCACGGAAACAAATTAGTGTGATGCAGAGATAGAAGGAAAAGTAAAAAATAATTACTTATTGGCAAATGTGCAGCATGTTATTTTACACTTGAGTGGATTTAGGAAATTAGCCACTATTGTTCATTTTGAAGAAAAAAAAAAAGAAGTGGGTTTTGTTTGTGAGTCAGGAAGAAGCATCACAGGATTCTCAAATGTGTAGGGAGAACCAAGTCATGAAGGAATGCAACTGCAACTCTACATCTGTAATACCTTATAGTATGGCAAGTCAAGTGAATTATTGTGAATTATTTCAGGGCATTTAGCGGCTACTCATGAAACTTGCTCAATATGCTAAACAAGTCTCTTGTTTCTCTCTCTCTCTCTCTCTCTCTCTTTCTGTCTCTCTCTCTCTCTATTTACACTCCAACACTGTTTCAACACATTGTAAATAATCAAGAGGCAATTGGGTCTCCTTTCTGAACCAGCTGAACTTCTCTCAGTGTGTGCCTCCCCCTAATTTCAATACCAATAAAAATGCTTGGAGCTACTGTATCAGTGACAGACTCTGGATTTATACAACTGAAGTAAATAATGACTTCAGCAATTGAGTCAGCAGAAATTACTCAGGTGACGTCCGAAACAGTCTCTCTCAGCTCGCCTCGGGCAGGAAAAGGTTTTAATCGGTCATGTCTGTCAACAGAGATACATTCCTGCTGCCTGGCCTATCCTAATCATGATGCATGCTTATTGTCAGGCATTTTTGAGCAGCATTGAGTCCTTGCTTTCCCCACCAATAACAATAATACCACATTTTCCCCTCATAAAAGAAATAGACAAGCTGACAGTGTATTTGCTGTTGATACCAAAAATAGAAATCAATACAATTCGCAGCGATTGTATGACAATGTAGTAACAATGGCATGTTTTTGTGAGGCACGCCAGAATAGCTACAGTGCGTAAACACACAGTGCAACATAAATTCCTATCTAGCCTTAAGTTTTTTAGGGTTAATGGGGGCTTTTGTTACAATAAGTGGCAAGAGGGCAAAGAGGCAGATTTGATAGCCAGCACCAATTTATTCTGATGGGGTTACCGTTTACAGGGGCTGTACAGTGCATGGCTATTTGAATAAGCACCATTTATCATTGTCATTGCCAGTGTGGACACATGGCTTGATGAAATTGAAAAATTCCTGTCTGGCCCAGCTCCCCCACTGCCTGGATCTGGTGGCGATATGTCAGGATTTATCTGCTCCACCTCAGCGAATCAGCTAACACGGTCTAGGGAGACAAACTGGAAAGTTGAGGCCTGATAGCTCTGCGTGAAGGAACTGATGGGGGCAGGGGGCTTTATTGAAAGCCTCCTCCCACTGTAGGTGATACAGGCTATGTATTGAGGGCAAAATATGACCAGAGCGCCAAGTCATTTCTTGGGAATTATTAGCATTCATGCTACGCTGCAGCATGAGGGCTTGACAGCAGTTCAACACAATTTTTTCAGCTAGGACATTTCATCTTACACTTGTTACACCAGGAAAACTGGGTCAAACATATATTCCCTGCCTACATTCCCTTGTCTTCCTTATCTTGTAGGTTACAATAGTTCACCTTCATTCTGAAACTCTTCTCTTTCAGCT
The DNA here is from genome assembly GCF_046629955.1 of Centroberyx affinis. Taxonomy (NCBI): domain Eukaryota; kingdom Metazoa; phylum Chordata; class Actinopteri; order Beryciformes; family Berycidae; genus Centroberyx; species Centroberyx affinis. The sequence goes on from NW_027281845.1 coordinate 416,463, forward strand.
TTCCCAACAAAGCAAACATACATCAGCTACAGCAACCATGCAATCTAGGGGACGAAGGGCATCACCATTGTTCAGGATTTCCACCTGACGGAGAAATCTTGTATATGCAGTGGAATTCAAACCCGGCAAAATGGATGTGTCATCGTTTGGGTGGGAATCACGGAGGGAATTCCAAAAGAAATGGCATGGCGAGGACAGACCACACAGAGATGCAGGGAAGGACCCCGAGGGGACCAGAACAGATACAGTGCAATTGTAAGGTTCCATCTTCTGTCAGCCTCACCAGAAAAAAAAAACACACACTTGCATGGCAGAGGCCAGGAGACTAAAGGATGGAGCTTTCCTTTTGAGTGTTTACATTTCAGCTATGCCCTCCTTTCAAAAGACCTCTCTCTCATCTTGAGCAGTGCTGGCTGATATTCAACTGAGATCAACAATATGTTCAGGTGTTCTTAATGTTGTCTGCCAGTTTTGTGAACGATAATATTAAAATCCTCAAGGCATCACAAGGGATTAATCAACACCAAAAAAGGCATGAAAACATGATCCGTGAATTTCTAAGAGGGGTTTATGTTTGTTTTATTTCTAAATGTACTCCAGTTACATGGATCAAATGTCTGGAAATGGTGGTCATTTCAACAATGCAAGATATCTGTATCAGACTCCATGTATTTTTTTCCTCTTACAGGTTTCCATTGAGTTAATGACAATGACGATGACTACACCTATAAAATGGTCTCTGCTGATTTTGAGCATGCCAGTTTGAACATCCTGTGTTGTGTTGTTAAAAAAAAAAAAAATTAATTAAAAAAAAAAGAATATTTGGAATGCGTTTAAACTCTGTTGCAGTGTCGTTACAATTGTTTGGGCCCAAGCCTATTGTACGTTAAAAACTGGTCTCAAATGGTGAAGGTCTAGTGAGTGATTTGTTTATTTGTGCTTAAGTGAGGCCATGATTTGTATTACCAGCTAGCCCAAGGCTGTCACTGCCCTCCGCATACCTGTATGTGCTTTGAAACAGTGGCTCATGGCTAAAATGAATAGTATTTCAGCCCCGAGATCCTACTGTAAGCTGTCATCCAGGATGACCCCCCATCACTGCCACCAGCTATTCTCTTGGTTACACATAAGGGTAAGGCTTAGTTGTACAATTCCATTTGGATGAGAATTAAGATGAAGTATGCCCTTGAGAGTGGATCATGCAATATGCTGTGACGGTGATATCCATAATGGAACAGCTATTGAAACTATTCATTACTAAACATGTCCTCCTCAGGCACTCTCATGATATGGAGGAGGTATAAGGAAGTTGTAAGGCTTTTTGCGAATGAAAATCTAATTGCAAAAGTATACATTATCTCTATCAATCACCCTGAGCTCGCTGAACAGATTAATAGATGGCTTAATGCAGTATAAAAGCCCTCTAATGTCTTGGGGAAAATATGTGGGGTCATTTGTGTTGTGAATTCAATGCTGCTTTTCATGCCTCCCTCTGTATTACTTTCAACACCATTTGTGTTGCAGAATAAAATGTGAGTGCTGACCAAATTAAATGGCAAGTTAATGTATGTTATTAAATAGATTGATGATGTCTGCTTTATGTCCTGACATATCCTAAAATAGGGGAAACTGTACAAAAAGAAACAGTGCCTGGCTATCTGACTATGTATTTGTAAAACCTCATGAAAACTAATGAAGTGTGTGAAGCATGTTTAGTTTTTTTATACAAAATTTTATTTCTATTAAAAATGTTTTCAAACTTCAATGTCCTCCTTTTTTCAGTTTCGTGTAATGCAGGGAACACTATTTTTCTTTTATTAGTAATTTGTTTGTTTATTAGTTTGATCCATTTGTTGTAAATGAAAGAAAAGGATACAACGGGTTGTTACAATTCTTACAATTATTATATGCAATGTTTGCTACCTAATTGAAAAAAAAGAATGTTATATAAGCGAATGCAGATTATGTTGAGGTAATTACCTGTGTGTTTGCGGTTGTGTGTGTGTGGTTGTGTGTGTGTGTGTGTGTGTGTGTGTGTGTGTGTGCACGCGCCTGTGTGCATGCATTTATCTGTGTGCCTGCTGCAGAGAAATAATATAAATTAAAGACAATGGCTGCCATCCTCTGAATAATGTGTTGCTAAAATTGCTCTGATAATAGCATGTGAAGGACAGAGAATTGTTGGAGGGAAACATGAAATTATTTAAAATGAATGGTTAGCCTGTACTTTAATCCAAGGCCCCAGCATTCAGCTAGCTCCCAGGATCTATCAGCTTCTCCACGCCTCCCTGATACTGTGAATCCACAATACAAAAGGCTAGAAGATAACAGTTGTTACATGGCAAGCATGCTAAATACATGCCGGAGCACAATGACTAGATTTTTGCAACATATCAGTGTCATCTTCTCATAGCAGGGAGCCAGAGTAAGGTGTCTGCAATTGTTAGTCTCATGAGATATAAGTGTAAAAGCTGAAAACAATACAATGTCTCAGTGTTGCACTGCCAATACTGCAGCTCCAGTGTGTACATCTTAATGACATCGCAATTTATATTCTTAAGTCAGCAGCCAAGCACAAGCTCTGCCTGTGTGTGAACATAGACAAAAGCATCTAGTTAAATCAAACAACTGTGAAGGCTACAGGACAAATACTGTATGTTCTTATACCACAATATAAACATTTACAAGAAAGTTAGATTATATTACAGCCATTTACATTACATGCCATTTAAATATATTTATTTTCCATTAATTCTATTGTCATTATAGCCTTGTTACACCTAAAGAAGCAGTTCAGCAATACAATTGGCACTTGGACAACTTGGCTACTGTAGGGCCTTGGTGTAAGAATTGGTGAATTCTTTATGTTAGGTGAGAGAACACTTTTGCTTTGTACGTGAAGGTGAACAAACCAGGAAATATTTATTTTAGAGTAGGCACAAGTTATGGTAGTTATGGGGAAGCTATGGATTGGGAAACACAAGCAGACATAGACCAGCAACTTAGAGGCTGTATATCGTACTTCTGTCTGTATACATTTTATCGCAGCGGGTGGTTGTAAGCTCATAGACATAAACTGCTCTAAACAAACAGACTATACCACTTTTTATACATGATGTGAGGTGTTCAGGGCTAAGAGAGGTTTGACAGTTGTGGAGATGGCTTTCCAGTTTAACTTTCCAGATGAATTTAATACAACATATAGAATTTATTGGATAAGATTTAAGTTAAAATGATAATGAATGAATAGCAAATGGAGGTGGTGGGAGTGCCACAGAAGAAGGTGAGGGCAGAGATACTATCCAGGGAAAACACAAAGTGAGTGTGAACAATGGCAGGGTAAAATATGTGGTCAAACAGAAATAAACACACTAATACTATAAAACCAATGACATCAAAAGCCTAATATTAACAGCAGCCTGCATGAAGGACAATTGAGAGCAAAACAGCAGCTGACAAGTGATTGCAGGATTTTTTTCCCAGCCTTTTTCCTCATGGCACGCTACCTATGACAAATTAGGCCTGCATTGGAAAATAGAGTCATTAATCTTATAAAACAGTTAAAAAGCTTGATTAGCCCAGCCCAATTGGTCATTCTAGTGGCCTCAGTACATATAAAAATTCATCCCAAGCAATACCGTTCTTCCTAAACTTAGTAAGGGATCTGTCAGAGCCACCTAACTAGGTAAAAATGTTTAAATATATAAATAAATAACAGTTGGCTAAGGCCAATAGCAGCAGCACAAACCAATGCTACAAATAACATCTATGTTGTTTGCTCATCCACAGATCGTCACCCCCAAACTGCAGCAGTGCAACCATCTAGGAGATTAAGAAGGACCTGTTTTCCTTCCTTTTAAGCACACAACAGAGCAGCGGGGGGGGGGGGGCTGTGTAAACCCTGGGGCTTTTATGGAGGAAGTAAAATTGCCAACAGGAAGAACTGCCTTAACCTGGTGCCGATTGGATACTCCGTCTCCAGCGCAAAGTATACTGGCTGTCACACGTTGTAGAGCTCACTGTGCCATGAGGAGATACAGTAGATGAGTCACATGAAAAGAAGAAGCTAGATACACTGAGCCAGTAGGGAAGCCAGCGTATGCCCTGCAGAAATTTTGTTGCCATGGATTTGTAGCTCCATCCACTACTAGTTTATTTAGGGAGTCAGGAATCCGTATTCAGGGATCACAGCAGACCACAAAATCAGCTTCTGAAGCAGCCAAAAAGGGCAGGCAGTGGCTCTGGCTGAGGAGAAAGAACAACTGGTTTGGGTCCAAAGTAGGCTATGGGAATCTACAGTATCTCATGACTAAGATAGGAGCTATTACATAATCAAGCTTAGTGTTTGCTGATACAGACTTGCTGCTGTTAACGCCAATGCTGAGGTTAGAAATTCTGAGGTGTAATGTTGTGAACTAGGAGTAAGTGGAGGTAGTGGTGTGAAGACTGATGATTCAGGACCAGTTTATTTGTACATGACAATTTCATAGCCAACAGAACATCACCTCATCACCTCATCCCTACCCCCACCCTGACGATTCGTTCAGTCCGATACAGCACCTGAACGGTTTGTTTAGTCCGAATGAAAGATGTTGATTTGGTACATTTTCTGGTTCAAAAGTGTTACAAGTGTTACAGTATGGAATAAACCATGTTTGAGTGTAAAGCACTCTCTAGAATCTAGCTTGGGAAGATATTTGTTCATATTCAGCAGAGTGACTGAACTTTCTGATCAATCAAATGTGTTAAAGCTGCAATAAGCAAAATTTTCTGACTACTAGAGGGTGACAGAAACCACAACACATTTGTAAATAACACACAGAAAAGCTACTGCACTACAGATGCCTACCAAGGACAAACATTGCAAAGCACTTTGCATAAATGCTAATAGCTAAGCTAACCGTACCTACAGAGAAGTGTCGCCGGTTACTGGTCTCTCTTTGGCCAGGCCTTTCTCCTGCTGAAGGTTACATGTCCCACAATGACAAGTGAAGAGGTAGGTAGCAGGTTTACTAAGTTTACTCACTCGCTTCATCAATTTTTTCAGGAATGGGAGGGGGTAAGCGCCGCTTTTAAACAGCGAAGAGCGAAGAGATGGCAAGCTAGTTTTAAAGAAATAAAAAGCTACTGAATGGACTGGGAGGGGCTTCCTTCCTGATAAATTGCCCTGACAACATCCATTTGTAATTATTAGGCCATTTGTGGTGTTGGAATAGGCACATATCATTTAACAAAATATTGTATCAGATATAGTATCAGCACATCATTTCAATAAATTAAATGATTGACTCATTGAAGTGTGGAAGTCAAGACATAAAATGCAGTTTAATTTTGTTATGTTTTTAATCACTGCTATGAAGATAATACACAGTTTTATCTATCATTCAAGTGTAAAGATCTTAACAGATTAGCCATTTTGCAAGACTGTTTATCTGCCATTAAACACTTGGTGGCACAACATTTCCTCCAATTTAAAATGGAACAGCTTGTCATTAACCCAGACCACATAGAAAGCAAGATTATCGTTCAGCTAGCATCCAATATCAAGCCTTCCTAGAATTCATTTCAAAATTCTTCTGATCCCCTACAGGGCATTGCATGGCCATGCTCTGACTTCCATTACTGAGAGGTCAGGTCCTTGTAGTACTGTCAGGCCACATAGGTCCTCTGAGGAGCGCCTGCTGGCCAAGCTCCAACCTTAAAACAAAATTGATCATGACTTAGCAATGTTGGCTGTGGAAGACAATGGAACAGCTTTGAATGTTAGACTGGCCACCTCAGTTTCTAGTTCTAAGAAATGACTTCAGACCAACCTTTTCTGCTAAGTATTCTCATAATCTGCTGTCTGTTGTGCCGTGTCTTATGCAATGGGTGCATTTGGTGTCATATTTATGTTTCATGTTTGTTTTAAAATGTGAAGTAATTTGTGATTGTTCAAAGGTGGTGCCATACAGGCACCATACTTGCTAGATGTAGAGTTCAAGAGTTCAAGTTGAGGTAGGTAGGCTTAATCACAGAGAAATAGCACTTACAGGAGTGTTCAGGTGAAAATCCACCCTTACAATTGTTTGTTGATGCAATATGCACAGTCAGAACTGTGTGTTATCTTTGAGTGTTTCGAAGTGCCACTTTAGCCATCCCATCCTTGAGCAAGACACTTCTTTCTGCCCCTGAATTCTCTGACCTATCTGAAATATATACATTTCTCTAAGGGAGATGTTTAGAGACAAATTCCTATTATATTCACAAAGTAATTGAAGTGCTCTAGGAAAAAAAGAAAACAAAAAAAGAGTTTTTTTTTTTTTCTGAAATGGCTCCTTGAAATAATGGAGCACCACCACAATTCTCACCGTGCACATAAGCTTCAGTCAGCAGAGACTTCAGCTACTATAACTAGGGACCTTCCTCCCAACTGCAGGGAAGATGACAGATGAGTCTGTATTATTTCTTGAGCAGCTGGCCTCTTCTTGCTTCAATGAGTCTGAGTGTGAAAGCCAGCAATTTTCAATAAACTTGAAGAATATTTAGGACAAGTTAAGATGTCGTTATGCAGAGTAATAGCAAAATACTTTGAGAAACAAATTTCCCTGGGCAGTCAAAATGACACGTTGACTGCTCTAGTGTGAAAACTATTGAGGGTTTCAATGCAATCTACTCAACTGTGTAATTGCAGATAGAGTGATACAATTGCTCAGATAGAGGTTGAAAGGTTTATCCACACAAGCCAATGACTTCAGTATGAACTGATGACACTATAAAGGAAGAACTATGTTGTTGATTAGACGGTCTTATGATGTGAATGCACCGGTGGACAGACACGGAAATGAATGACTGACTGGTGGTCTCTCAGTTCCAGATAAAAGCATTTGTCACGATTCCTCCTGAGCGCGGACCCATCTGCATCACTACACAGTCACAGTGTCGATGACAGTCGCTTCGGATTGGTGGAGTAAATGAAGGACTGGAGCAATGTTTTCATGCAGGAAATAAAGAATTGATTGAGTATGATTAATAATTAATAGAAATTCAAATGCTGTTCACACAGCATTGTCAAACATTCATATGAGTATACGCATGCCCACAAATCACATCACACGAAGACTGGTTCACAATGCAATTATGAATCCTTTCATATGTTCTTGAAAGGGTCTTGGCACACTTTCCTGTAACAATGGAGCCATGTGAATGCCCCTAAAAAGTGTAAACGCTACCCATCTTTTGCTGCAAGCATGCCAAAGAAAACACTCAAAAAGTAATTTAATTTATTTCAGTCAAGAAGCAATTTAATTAATTTCATTAATCATTGAAACCATATTGCTGTGCATGAGGACTGAAGCGATGTTCAGCAGTAAAGCTGCAATGCTGAGACAATCCTCAAGCAAGTATGAATAGTTCAAAAGATAAAATGTGTATCCACTCCATAGTCAGTAGCTTGTTTCCCTATGCACCTGAAGATAATACAATGCAGCTGCCCCTGGATGACAGAATGAGCACAGGAGCACATTTGTCAGGAATTGAGCACTAATATAGGATTGAAAGATGCATTGCAGTGATGCTTCTCTCAAGGGTCCTTTGACTGAGCTCCCTCAGCTGTGCTGTGCAGCTATGCTATTGTATACCATCATAAACAGACATAGCACTGACAGTGCCTGCTTTGCTGTGAAAACCTGATCTGGAGGCGTGATATTCCAACAGAAGGGACATAGCCACTTTTGGAGGCTCAACAGTTCACGGTGTACTGTGATGGAAAAGCAAGCTCAAGGGGAAAAAAACAACTCTGTAGATGTACTCTATGTATGCAGCAAGATCACCAGGAAAAATGCCAGTGTGTGTAAAGGAAATTATTTGAAAAAAGTGCAGGTGATCGTGACTACTGTTGTTTTGTTTTACAGACTTACAGCTCTTACGTTCAGTGACACACTTTCTCAAACATTCAACCAATATTTCATTCACCCTTTGTCTGTAGATGATAGCGATGACTGATCAGAGACATGGTAGCTTATACACAGCACATACAGTATGTTGCTAGGAAACAGTACCTCATGAATATCCTCCAGTTATTGCACAAATCAAAGGAGTAATGTCCTGACAGTTCAGTGATTGGGTAAAAGCAAAGTGTTGGGTTAATACATCCCCACAGAACAAAAAAATATATATATTCAAGCCAAGAGCACATTGGTTGAATACTAATCACTCAACGTACAGTATTTATGTCCCTTATGAATATATTATTCCAATATACTTCCATCCAGTCTTTGCCAAATTTTAGATAGCATCAGGAAGTATTCTGCATCCATGTTAAGATCCTCGGCTCCCAGATGTATATTAAATTCTCCTCTCACGTTAGTGTTAAAATTGATTCAAATTTACTTAATTTTATTAACCATTTTTATTTTATTAACCTTTCTTCAGAAGTTGTCCATTGCTCTCATTACGAGCAATATGTAACTGTCCTCCACAACGGCAGAAGATGTCATTAGTCCTCTTATCTCCAAGGTTGTGGTATGAAAGAGAACATACTCATCTGTCTGTAATACACAGTCAGCAATCATTTCTACTTTGGAGTCCGCCGAACAATGTTTCTAATTGAGCCCCAGGGAGGAAGGGAAACAGGACAGTGCTGTACCAAAAGATCCCCAGGTTAAAGACAGACACTCTGGTAACATGTTTCCCTCAGGGAGAAAAAAACCCAGTGTGAGGAGGTGGGTGAAGCCTTTACAATGAAACTAGGCCATCCTAACAAGGACTGGGAAAGACTGTGACAGTGGAATACAGAGCCTACTGTACCGCAGCCAGAGTCTCTGATATTCACTGCCAATATTGCTTTCATTTGCTATGCACCATTTCACTCTCTCCTTTAAGCTCTGCCGACCTCGAATGCATTAAGATGTTGTATGGTAAATATATTTCTGCTGCACACCTCAGGTAATCTGTCAGGGGGCTGTTTCACTTAAAATGTTATCTGGATCTGTGCTTCAAATGAATGCCAAAGGAAACTCTAAGTATCATGTCTCTGTTGATCCAACAGTAGATAGTACCAAGTTTCAGCAACAATACAGTATTCCTTTTGCTATTGTATTTTATAACAGTTCAATTTGCATTACTGAACCTTTACTTCTCTTTCCCTTTGCTAGAATTGAGGGCACTTTTATATATCACATATTGATCACATATTGATGAAAATCATGGGTCCATAATTTAATTGCATTACAAATTTTCAAAGCAAAAATCCCTCATACAACATTTTTTTTGTGGTTTTTTTTTTTAAATCTTGAAGAATAGATACATGAAAAAGTCTCTTGCAAAACTAGAAACAAAAAAAATCTCTTCCAGTGACAATGAATAGCAGCATAATGAATAGGCCACTGTGACAGCACCCAGATGTATTTTCTGGGAATACAAAACCGTTTTTCCTGTAATCAAAGTCTTTGCTCTCTGTATTATAACTTGGGAACAGATGCTCATGCTCACAAATATTGACTGAGTTGACCACGATAAAAGGAATAGAAAATCTTAATTCTGTTTTGGGATGGATTTTCCCTTTTACAATTTGACACAATGTAATTTTTCAATATATAATAGAAAACAGGGCCTGCAAAAACTCTCTAGCATGTTGTGATTAGTGTACAGCCGGGACTTTTTAGTGGTGAAATTCTTAGAGGTCACAGTAATGGGAGAGAGATACTTTGTGGTTTCAGAGGGGATATAGGCAATTTGGGGAAACTGGGCTAACTTTTACAGCTCCATTGTCTGCTGTGGTCATCTGACAAGTGTGTAAGTAGGTTTAATATAAAAAAGGATAGGGGATAAAAAAAAAAAAAAAACTTGCAGGCTCCTTCCCAAGTGGAGGAAACTCTCTGAGCCACATGACCAGATCTAGTTTAGCTAATCTGCATGCAGCAAGGTTTAGAATGAAGATAGTGAAATGCTCCTTCTCATTCACATAGGAATCAGAATTGAAATGAGACACTTCTATCAGTCAAGCAGTCCTCTATCCTGAATGACTCAGTTGCAAGTGAAGATGTAGTTTCTATTAAAGCGATGCATTAGTGTAGGGAAACTTGCATTTAAGTTTGTCTTTTGTTTCTGAATAACTGGAACTGTATATTTTTGATGTTGTGATGTTATAATTGATTAATTACTTTGATAGTTTGCTGACACTTTCTACTGTTAAGATCAAGGACCACAATAGAATTAAACTGTACTTTTGACTTTACCATATCACCCTTGATGATTTTAAGATGCAGATATTCAATTCTTTTGATAATTGTTATGCAAACTAAACTCTAAACTAAATGAGAAGGTTATCGTGTTATTTTAGCACTGTTTTAGCACCATTAGTTATTGGCTGCCATTTGTAATATGGTGCATTTAGACTTATGTGCAACCTGTTGATTTGTAATTTGAGACCATCAATGACATGCAATTTGAGATTTCTAACCTTAAAATCTAAAATCTGGTCACTGAGTGAAGCTCCTCTGTGGAAAGCTCATCATAATATCATTGTTTCACCCCATGACAGCAATCTCAATATCTAGCATCTAGACACCATAATAATGCAGCTTGATTCCTGTAAATCTCCTGCAGGGACTAAGCTAACCGTGGCTGAACAACTTATGTATTACAGGGTTGATTAGTCAGAAGATGATCATTAGGCATCTAGCAATAATGTTTGGAGACAACATATCAAAGTATAAGACCACTGGAAGCAGCACCTCCCTAAATTGGCTACTGTTATGTTTTGTTTTATTCCTGTTGTGGATTACACATTACAGTAATCCATTTTGTGACCAAGGTAGCTACAGGGCCTCCAGCTCTTCTAGAAATGTAATAATCATTTAATTATGCCATTTTTTAAAGATACATTTTCAACTACAACTATTTCAAGTGTTTTTAAATAATTTTAACCACCTTGTTCGCCTCGCTGTGGTACAAAATGATTTGTATTCTTTTTTTTTAGCTCTTGTCATAATGATAGGGCAGCAACATAAATTAATGCTGCTTTGGTGGAATAAAGGAACTGTCAGTGAAAAGTGATGAATTAATCTGAGGACTAGAAATGAAATTCAAAGAGCAAAATGTTCACACAAATATGATGTGAAAGGTAAACAGTCTTCCCCCATACCTGTAAGAACAGTAATTACTGTGTCCATCTGAAATGAATGCAGTGAGGCTGCAAAGAGGCATTAAGTAATATGTGACCTGTGCAACCAGTAGGAATTGCAATAGCATCAATAAAACTGTGATAGAATTGATCTCCTCCAACATAAGTCTCTGGCACAACCCCCGTCCCCTTGAATTACGGTGGCCGTAACATTTACACAATAGAGACCAGTGAACTATCTATCTGGAGATCCACCAAAAACATCCAGTGAAGAAGCTTCTTGCACTGGGGGGCCCACAGGTGAGTGACCCCTGATTGGTTGGCGTCATGAAGGAATACCCTATACTCATACTTGTTGGCTGAGACTGGCCTGGCTTCAAGGAGGTGTACATGGCAGCACAGACAGAGGACTAAAATACAATAAACACAATGGTTGTATGGTTCTGGACCAGTAGAAAGTCAAAAGATACAAGTGTATGCGTGTGTGTGTGTGTGTGTGTGTGTGTGTGTCTGTGTGTGTGCTTGTGTGTGGGCATGTGTATGTGTTTTTGTACACGTCGGTGTGTGTGTGCGTAAGTATGTGTGGCTGTGTTAGGAGGGGCTCTCCAATATTACACCAATGGCCTGTGGTTTCATGAGCTGGGCTTGAGACCACAGCAGCATGTCCTATGGGGCTGCACCATGGCAGTGAATGTAAGAACCGTAAAATCAGAAAACCATTTCATTGCAAGTATCAAACTTTAAGCAGATTTAGCTTCTGTGAATCAAGGGTTATACTGGATATTTTTCAGTGTGGGAAGGAAAACATGGGGCTATTGCTTTTGCCTCAAGGCAAATTTAGAATTCACCACTGTGCCCAAAGATTGTCTCCAAAAGGCAAAAACAAATGTATGTTCAACAACCTGTGACAAACGCTATTAGTTGCAAAGTCCTTCTGATGCAGAGGGTCTCATACAGGGTCTCATCGAGGCTTACCCAAATTAATCTCATGGAGTTTTCAGTCTTGAAGAGTGGGAATAGGTACAAGTGCCTACCTCTCACTCCATTTGTTGCCCCAAGGCTTTAGCCTGTGCTATTAGGATCCCGGTGACAAAAACTAAAGAGAGACTTTATTCTTTCTTTCTTTCCTCACAGGAGGACATAGTCAACAAAACAACAAGAATGGTGGGTAAAGGATAATGTCTTATGAAACCAGACATCCTGCACCAATCAAAAACTAATACCAACAGTTGATGAGTTTATAGTATGAGGTGCTCACCTGTTGTGGGGGTAATGGGCACACAGACAGTAATCACATTGTATCTTCTATCAACATCTTAATCACACCGGTCCTTGTTGATATACCCATTAAGCCTGAGAAATAAGATGATGCAGTCTGGTTGCTGTGTGTGTGCTCAACATTACACTACAGAAGAGCAAAGTACACTGATCATAAAAATGACATATTTCAGCCTCTTAATTATCAACCGCCATCTGCATAGCGTCTAAGGGATTATAATGATTTGTTTTGGCAATCCTGAACAATGAGCCTGACTCACACTGTGGCACAGTAAACACCAACAATAATAATATTCCAGTAAAGCCTATTTTTTTTTTGTTTTTTGGGGTTTTTTTTCATATCAAACATAGTGATGCACATGATATCAGACTATTGACTCAGGTAATGGAAAGTGGTAAATTTAAATGGCAGAATTGAAATGCACCTAAATTTGTTAAAATGAAACAAACCTGAATCTGCTTTCACTTTGACACCTGTTTGTGATGTTTTATCATCCAAGTTTGATACCTGATAAAAAAAAGCAGACAGCTGCCATCATGTTTGCCAAGTAGCACTGCAGTCAGCTCTGCATGTTCCACAGACAAGAATGTTGCATATTATTTACTTATTTCAAAATGTATTTATTTATTCAGGCTGCATCATGCCCTTCTTTGAATAGCCATAATGCACAGTTTTAAAATTAGTGTTAGTCTTGTGGTGCACATTAAGCTTCCTGAAAAAAAATAAAAAATAATAATGTTTAGGGCAGCGATAACTGAATGGATATATCTTAGGCTTTTTTTTTTTTTTTTAGAATATTTAAATAATTCTGAGCCAATTTCTAAAGCACTGCAAAAGATCCCAAAGAGGACTCTGAAACATTTCAAACATAAACTCTAAAAGCTAAACAAATCTCACAGAATTTTTGAAAGCTCTCAAGGAAACGAGTCCAGGGAACTGCTCTGAATTTGTGAAAGTTCAGAGAGCATAGAAAATCATTGAGACTCACTCCACTCACTCTTATATGGTGTGACAACCTACACATGTTTTCCTGGTTCTCTATCTGTCTGGTTTCAGTTTGAAAATTGTGCTGCCAATAAATATTACCTCCTGTAGACCTGCATTAGAGGTAGTAGAGGGAATAAGTGCACAGAAGGCACATAAGTATCTGATCTGAGACAGAAGTAAATAAATGGTTCCCCTTCTCCCCGTTTTTCTAGAGTTCCCTCCCCTCTCTCTCTCCCTCTCTCTCTTCTCTCTACAACATCCACTATATCTGCTATCTGTCATTTAAGGCAGACATGTCCAGCATGCCGACTGACATTTGACTGAGTTACTGCTGATACACTGTACCTCAGCCCACAACCACTTCAGCCGAACCCTGGGAGTAAGCACATGAATGTAACATGTGAGCCTACTGTTGGTAAGTCACACATGGAAAAAGGCCATGGTCTGAATGCATCATCACATGCATGTCCAATTAGAGGGTATAGATTGCAAATAACTTTCACCGATGGTGTGGAAACCAGTTTTGTCTGTAAATAGATCAGTGAATCAATGGTGTTTGTGTTTGATTATTTAAAGCTGTGTCATCCCAAATTGAAAATCACCTGAAAGCGTTTAGTAGAATATAATGAGGACAAACCTGTATATGTAAGAAAATATTTCATTTAAGAAAAACCCCATAGACTGTTCAATATCTCATACCTTAATAATAAGGGTTAGTAATTGAAGATTTTTACACAGAGCAGGAAATATACAACAGTTGAGGGATAACACATTCCTTTTCCAAGCTATCGACAATTTAAAAAAGACATTTAAGGGAATACAGCAGAAATCTTCTGATTAGTATTAAGCTACACAGCTCAACAGGTCTCTGATTGGCTCATCTATATGTTTACACAGGTCATGTCCAGCCAATGGTGGAGAGTGCAGTGCAAATCCAACCTCTTTTCTTAATAGTCTGCAGGTGCTTGGGCAATTTACTGTAGTGCTGACAAGCTATTTGAAGACCCTCCCTGCTGGTTTTGTTTTAGTACAATCATGAGTCCTTGTAGCTGATGAACTGCTTTCATCCAGCGCTAATTATTAAAGACCTTGATGAGCAAAAACCAGACAACAGAAGAGGAGACTGCATGTTCAGAGAGCATGTACAGTAGCATGAATGAACCTCACCAGATTAATTTATGATTCATAATCTACAGACATGGGTGGGGGAAGTGAATAAGTAACACTGTCCTTCTCCTCGGCAATTACTGTCAAATTGCCATTGATCAAGGCACGGAACCCCTTAATGGTGTCCAGCAGTGAAGCTACACAGCTGTACAGAACTGGGGTAGCTTCCCTGGTTGAAAAAAAATAAAACATGGGGATGTTTTTTGGACTGACTAGGCATCGATGACAAGACTCTTGATCAAATAATGATGCTAAAATGATGCGATTTGAAACAACAATGAAATAAAATGGTCTCTTGCTTTAAAGTATTACAGAATTTTCACTTTATTGGTCCCAATTACTTATGAGTTTCATACTGCAAATCCCTCAATCACAAATTTGCAAAAAAAAAAAGGGGTCCCAGGACACAGGGTTAAACCATACTATAGCTCACAGTTCTCATTTGTTTTGTCACTGTAGATACATTCATTGTTGTTGCAAAGAGTGACATCATGCTTTACAACAAATGCACTTTCTAAATTTCAAGGCTGAGAGGGCTTAAAAGAAAATGGAAAAGCCTTTGCAAACAGTCATTGTAAGCACACATGCACTGCAGATTGAATGCTGTTAATAGCAGAATATGTACTGGAAGAGTGAGTCCACACAGATGGATGTAGTGCACGCTACTTAGCTGCTTAGTTACACTGAGTAACAGTCTCAGCAGTACCACCGACTGTATAGTAATTTGTCAAAAGTCCCAGTCAATGGAAGGAGCCCTTGTTGGTTGTCAAAGGTGGAAAATCATCCAATGGAATCTTGGATTGGGGGACTTTTCTTTATAAAAGTTACACTTCAGATGTGATCAAGTTTTTTTTTTTTTTTTTTTTAGCTTGGGGAGCTTAAAATAAGTGCAGTACCACTGCTTGCACAGTGTGACAGGCAGAGAGCCTGAAGAGATTACTTTTTCACTGCTGTCTACAATAACGTAATATCATAGCTTCTTACTCTCCGACCCCGGGGCTGCACTTGTCACTCTCACCTACTCACATGAGACAGACACTCGGATGTAATATGTAATGTCTGAAATGTAAGTTTAAAGCAACTCCTGGAAATTAAACCTCAGTGATAAAATCTTCAGAGTTCTCCACTGATTTTCATTGATCACATCCGAGTGACATTTGTTTGTCTTTTTTTTCTTATTGCTGTGTTTTATTGCTGTGTTGTGACTTTTTGGTTGTTTGGTTAAATGTAATACACTGAAGGAAGTTTGCCATTGGATCGGCCAGACTAGTAGATAAATGGATGTTATGATGGAAGGTGATAGATTGCACACACATATTTGGTTTTCACTCCGTATTGCCTTGTCTAAGGTCGGAAACAGCCCAGGCAGCAGAAAGCATTAAATGAGCAATTCTACCCCCCACACAAAAAAAACAAAAACAACAAACCTTAAATTGCGCAAGAGTTTTTTTTTTCTTCTTTTCTTATTTGTTCCACAAGCTATCATTTATCTCCTAAGCTGGTAATCCATCACACTTCAGAAAAAAAGGTGGCTTCCCTAGCAAAAGTCCACCACGGTCTAGATGAAGGTGTAACCAGGTAACAGGTAGTGGACATTTTCCTGTCCTTTGCTTTCACTCAATAGAGGTACAGTTTGAAGCGGTATTTGAGCAGTACACAGCACGGATCATGCTGCACGTTCCCGGCACTTGCACTGTAACCACCGAAAGACCACTCACATGCTTGAATTGCTGATGGGGTTGACAGGTCAAGTAACAAAAGGCCATCTGATTTCTCATCCAGATTCCAATTGCCCTTTACTCTACCTATCCATAGCAAGGAGCAGAGAGGGGAAGTACCTCACAGGGCCATTACTATGAGGCATATCAGACAGCTCATCAGCTAGAGGCAGATGAATGGCAGTCAGTGTAACTCAAGCAAAGCCCGGGATGGAGACTTAAGGATATTAGCCTAAATGATGACCGCTATTTCCCCCAGTAAAGAATAAGGTTGCGTGGTGGGACTGGTGCAAAGTAATGGCCATGCAGGCAAAAATGTAATGGCCATAAAGATATTGAGAAACGTAACTGCAGTATGGGAGGGCCTATTTCAGTTGCTCATATGTTGTAGATGATGGAAAGATATATGCTTTAACGTCAGGGAAGTTTAATAATCATCCAGGAACTGACACGATATTAAGGAAATCCCTGCAAAGCCTTATTCCAATGAAAATGCTTTATGTTTGCTACAGTACACAGTATGTTTCAAAAACTGTATGGGCAGAGGAGTACTGAAATTACTGCAGACAGCATATTTTTTAAAATGAAAATGCCTCTGACTCATAAAGTTGACCTCTGGCTCTGTCAGACTAAAACGTGCCTACCAGTGTTGAATGAAATGGATTTCATGGAAGTTTCTGAGAGCTAAATTGGACATCAAATTATTCTGCATTCTGACAACCTTGGGCTGCTTAGACATACAGGTGAGTGGGTATTGTGGTCTCTTGAGTTTTTCCCACAAGAGACATCCTGCAGAAAGGACCTTTTTATTGAAGAAGTGTGTTTTATTAAGAATATATTTCTACAAGGGGGGCTCGTCCATCATCACGGCTGCGCAGAGGCCCATTATTAGACCAGAGTTATCGCTCCTGTCCCTAGTAACACCGCAGTACTCAAACGGCTACTATAAGGAAGAGTTATGGTGACCAAGACAGAGAGATATATAACGGCCAAGCATTGCATGATGAATTACTGCTTTGGCTGGGCTTATTTGTTGGCACTTAGGGTTGCCTGTGATATATACCAAATAGCTGTGGTATGATACGGAGGTGGTTTGAGCTAGTCTGTCAGTGTAGTTGGCTATCAGACAGGCCAACAAGCCAAGAGGAAGGGGAGGTGTGGGTGGAAAAATAGAACATAATATTGAAATCATTTTTTGCTTCTATCATGTAAGGTTTGCTGTATTTCATTAATTGTTCATCCATCATCATGCCATGGGGAATCTGTACACGTTTTTAGTAGAGTTGCATGAATTCAAGGCCATTCTATTAATGTATATTTCTGCCACCAGGCACATAACAGACCAATGTACAGTTGCAGCCAAATTACAGTGCACAATATAGAGGAGTAGTGTAGATGGTCAGGCATATTTGACAGAGTTCAGCACATTGCAGAACTGGTTAGACAGGCTCTCTGTTTGGGAGCCATGGTTCTGTATAATGCACCACCAATCAGCATACTGCTGTCTAAGGTGGGGAGAACTGCATCCTAACCTAAGTATTTTAAATGGCAGCAAATGTACTGTACAATTTTTCAATACTATTAAGCAGAGGCAATTACGAGTTCAATGCTTCAAATCCTGTCTTCTTTTAAACGAATGATGCCCTAATCTGCTTAAAAGTGTGCTGTGGGGTGATTCATAATGCAGCCGTAACTCACTGTGTGGAAACTTTTCAATACCTATTGTTTGATAAGTTTATGAATAAACGACTCTACTTGTCACAAGTAAAACTTTTAAAAGCATCTTTCTTGTACTTCTATCATGTCCCTGGATGACCTGCTTTGAAGCTGTAGGCTTGAAAATGTTCCCTCAAAAAACAAAAAAAAATCCTTTCATCCAGCAGCTGTCTAGGCCTTTACTGCAGTTGGAAAGGGTGCCCCTGAAGTACAAATAGTTCTGTTTACAGTCTTCTCAACATTGACATAACTGATTTACACTTTGGAAATTGTTACCAAAAATTACTATTATCTTGTCTTGTCTAGTCTAGTTTATCTTAGCTTTTTCATGGTTATTTATGTATTTATTTATGAAGAAAGAATCTGTTCTCTGAGGTTTGGTACCTTATACATTTTCATTTTATACAAACAGAATTAATAAATTGTCATTCAGTGCCAAATCCAGTATGTAATCCCCATGATAAATGGTTCATGTAATATGAAAAAACACAGCAGTTGTGTTGGTCTCTCTGATGTAGACTTGGTATAGTAGAAAAAAAAAAGACAAATGGTTTCCCCTTGGCGATGCAATCCAATTTTACCTCTCCATTCACCACACTTTATAACTGATCTATGCCTACTAAGAAATGGATGGCCATTAAGAAATGGAGGTCTTTCTGTATATGAATATACATATTCCAAAATACCACTTATCATCTAAGTGAATTTCATAATGCAATCAATACTTAATGGTCACACCACTGCATCAACACAATATAGGCTATGCCTCAAAACCACATTGCAATTCAGGTTCAATAAATCCTGACCAGTGCGCTCTAGACGACTACAACTTTGTGTTTTTAATGTATTGAGCCCATCTCCTCCTTTGAGGGAGGCGTGTCCTCAGAGGGTGGGTGCCATACAATAAAGCATAACAATGCCATCTAGTGGCAATATATGACACAAAATCATACATGTCAAGCAATCAAGGCAAACCTGTACTCTGTGTGCATGTTCTGGACTTAAATTGGAGTGACTGAAATTTATCATCTTTTAATCACTCAGTTTCAACAGTTAACCTGCAACATCATTTCATAATGCTGACAACAATCTTTATGTCTTGTCCCCATTCCAACTCTGAGCAGAAACCCGATCCATGTGGTTTTCACTGCTGCTCAGCACTGATGATCAGTTTCACAGGCCTATTTTAAACCCTGTCTGGCAAGACGCATGACACACACAAGGAAATGTCTCTGCCCCCATGTCTGGTGTTGACGGAGTCTAACTCTGCAGGTCCAAATGACCATGTTGCATGAATGCAATGATCCAGTTTTTCAACATCCGTTCTGATACTTCCAGCCTACATGAGCATTGTGAAAGAAATATCCGTTGATCTAATGATGAATGCAATCAATGACATGTCCTGTCTTTCTATAATTTCAACACCTCTGATCTTGATTTATAGTTTAACAGTGATGTATGAGGTCATACAGAGAAGAATGTGTCCCAAATGTAGGTGGTAATCCATGTCAGAAGAGGTCAAATTCTGTTCCCCGTGACCCAGTATGCTACACTGACCTGCCCATACCCATATCCATTCCCGCTGTTAGAGTCAAGTTCAAAAACAGTTGTCCAGTTAACCAATACTGTCATGTATATTACGTAAATGCCCAATGACAGTATCGTCTGCGCAGTTGATGCAAGAAAATGCATTTCCAGCATACTGTATGAAACTGAGCGGGCCGTTTACTTGAAACATTTAATGTCTTCTTGCTTTAGCTTTTCTATCTATCCTGTAATCCGTGAACAAAAAGGTAGGAAAACAAAGAGTAGAATAACCAAAAGTAACTTTACTTGTAACTTTACTTTAGGCCGTCTTTCATTGGGACATATGCAGTGGTCATGGAACCTAAAAAAACAATCACTAACCCTAAGAGAAGGATGTCAAAAATAATGTTTCAAAAACCCAAAAGAGGGATTTCATGTTATTGGAAGGGTGATATCCTGAAAAGAGGTTTATCTAATGTTTTGTGAAAGTAAAACGATATAATGAGGGCAAATCTGTTTTTAATCAATCTTAAGACACTGTAGCTAAGAGTCGAGACAAATTCGAGACAAATTATTTCCTCCTCTCCTAAATTGCCTAGAAAACAAATAGACTAATTAAAATTTTCACAAAGTTCTAACTTTTTGGTCACACCTACTGTGCAAAGAATCATCACGTTCAAGAAGGCTATCATTATGAGGGGTGGAGAAAAATTAATATCTCAACGCTTAAAAGTGGTTCAGGTATTTTTTATTTTTATTTTGGTGACATCTTTGGTGCCACTTGTTCATTGCTGTGGTGTCTCTGCACTGCACTTCCCATAGATCATAATTACAATGTGTCCAGTACTGTTAAGTCTTTTGCCCTTGGATTTTCCGTTGATGAAGTTTGAGTTTCTGTAGGTGGCACTCCTCTGTTTGTCTGTTCAGCCACAGTGGCTACCTCTGCTCATACTAACTACCCAATTCTTCTATTTATTCCAAACAAACTGCTGTTGCTGCTGCTGGAAACTTAAAGGTAAGCTTCCTGTGTGCCAGAGGAGTTTTCCTGGGAAAGACCTACCAGATACCGGGTGTTTAGAACAGCAAATGGAAAAGCTTTCATGAATTGAATATAGGTTGAATCACGGTCAAGCTTTATTTGGATAGTCCAATGTTGATACTCAATTTTCTATCAAGTGGCTATAATGCGTCACTAAAAAAATTACTGAGTTTCAAGAGATTCTCATAATTGTGTGAAAAGTAGTCTATAGATATTCAGTGTCTGGGCTGGGGTTAATCTTAGGGTTGGGGTTAATTTTAGAAATAGGGTCAGGTTAGGGTTGGGTTTAGGGTTTGGCTAAGGTCAGGGTTATGGTTACATGGTCTGTGAAGATGTACCAAATAGATAAATGACACTTTGTTGAACATGTAGGCCTACTTGTCACCCGATAGTTAGTTGAGTATTAACACTGCTGATACTCAACTAACTAGAGACTGTTGCAGCATCCTGAAGAAATGGCTATAGGAAAATGGAACAGGCTGTACATGTGAGAATCTGCTAGTGGCTCCGATGTCAAAAGGCGCCTCTGTTTACTGTTGCAGAGGAGTCAGGTTGTAGACAGGTCAAACACTTTGCACCAACGCATCATCCATCATCCTCTTGGCAGGTTGGCAGAGGGGGAACTTACTGACACAGTCGCTATCCCAGCTGATAAGAAACAAAAAGTAATCATCAAGATATCACACGTTTAATCAATCCATTATTGAACAGTTCTGTTTCCCACTGGGTGTCTCTGTGGGTAGCACCCTTTGTCACAGGGGCATGACATCTGAGATGTGCTGTACTTCTTCAAAGACATCTCTGTCCCTCGGCATATGCAAAAAACACAAATATAGACCACAATTTAGACCACAGACAAATATAGCACATTGTAAATTTCATATATGACACTGACATGCTAGTAAATCAAAACTATGATCTCCACTCTGTGTGCTCCCTACATGAACCAGGTGCAGAAATAGGTCAAAACACAGACTAAAATCTGACCTACTTAGGCAAAAGGAGTCTCATTAGTTGTGAGCAAGTGCATTATTTTGAGGATCAGTGTAAGGTTTCTCTTTTCCAATTGATTCTGGTAGAACGTGTTGGTATTGACTATGACACAAATACATCATCCATCTCAGAGGAAGTGAGTGCTGATGTTTAATTTTCCATGTAGGTCATTGTTTTTTGGGTCATTATGAATGAGAATTTATTATGAATGAGAAGGACACGGGTTTGATTCCCAGCCTTGGTCTGCATCTTCTGCCTGTGTTCATGTGGGTTTCCTCCCACAGTCCAAAGACTTGCAAGTTAGGTGGATTGGAGACTCTAAATTTCCCATAGGTGTGAGTTAAATTGTCTATCTGTCATTGTTAGTGATGGACTGACAACCTGTCTACTGTGTCTCCCTGCCTTCCTCCCAATGTATGCTGGGATACGCTCCAACCACCCTCCCCACAACCCTGAAAAACATTAAGTAGGTAGAGAAAATTAATGGAGTTGCTTACTAGCTCTGACGGGAAGTTGATTTCCATGATTAAAGCCATACATAATGACAGAAGACTAAAGATGTAAAGGTATGAAGGTGAAGCATCCACATTTGTGAGGTGTTTTCTACAGCTTCACAGTGTGTACTGTCAAATTTAAAAATGCACTTTACTACTTCATGATAACAGACTGACATTCATCCACATATTATTAACTTACTGGCTTCAAAAGCATGACTGTCATAAATTAGTATATGGTGCGTTTAATAACCAGCATGCCAGGTGACAGCATGTACTGTAGCTTAGGGCACGAAAAGATGATAATCCTGATAATCACAAACACATTGTAGTTTTGTCACTAGCAATAGGTAGTCTTTGCAGATGGTAATTCTCCAGTTACATGGCAATTATCACCCATGGTTTAACTACATTAAGTACAATGCACTCAGATCTTTCGGTAGTGGGAGTTGTGGAATCCAATCTATGGAAAATGGCATCACAGCTGTTTGATTGATTGCCAAAGAACAGTTGGGCATTGATAAACAGTGGGGTGTTAGCTTTTCACTGGAGTAGCTTGTATAATATCTGGCTTTTATGTGTCAGTAGATTCCAGATATGTAATTACAACCAAATGTACTGCAATTATCACCAAGCTTGGGCAATAGAGCTTGCAATTAAGGCTGGGTTGCAGTTCTTCACAGCAAAGATTTCATGTGCAATTACGCTTTCGTTTTTCACATTAAGTGCACTTTGTAAACCTGCCAAATGTGACAGAGGCAGAACAAGGGGACAAATTGTGAGAGCCATTTCAGATCATCCTTAATTTGTAACCAAATTTTCTGCTTAGGAAATTACTGAAGATAATTATAATTATTTCACAACATCTGTGAAATACAAATTCAACTCATAATTCATTGTCAAAACACATATGTTCCCCTTTTTGCACAGGCTATTTGTCTGTGCAAACTAATTTAGCAGAAACTAATCTAGAGTATCTTTGTTGATAGAAGTTCACCAATCCTGGCCAGCGTTAAAAAACATTATACCTCTCTTCAAAATTAAACTACATCAACAGTACAGCCTCAAAAAATGAAGCTGCTTAGATATGAAGAATGAGTTGAGATGACTAAATGGGGGTGTCAGAAGCAACCGAACACCACCTCTTGTGTTTTTATTTGAGAAGTCTTGGGTTTTGCGCTGTCCTCATCACATTCTGTCATGTCAACGATCAACAGCCCTCACTCATCACAACTGAGATCATCTGACCACCTACTGAGCGTGCTGACAATGGTCCTCCCTTTATCAAGGCTCCTATAACACTGCTTGCAGACATCTGCACACAAGCAAGTATCTGTTTTAACACTAGAAAGGCCAAGCCAACATCAACTGACTGCTGATCTGATATTTTAGAATTGAAATGTCAGTATTCAAAATGTCCCCCCGTGACTTTTCCGACGCCCACTTTCGGTATAAACCAGAGTTGATAGATGTTCAAAATCAAGCAAGGAAATAGTAGTTACAATTATTCAGTTGATAGCTTACTGGCTCTCTTTTAAGCCTTTAAAATTCAATGACAAATCTTGCTTTTTATCTCACCCCACTGGAAGATTTTTTTTTCAGGAGGAAGAAAATTTGATTTAAGTATCTGCAAGATTGCATCAGTTGGTAAGGAGGACATATTTTGCAGTGCAGTTTTTCATATGCAACCCTTGCTTTAATAGTTATAAATGATTGCCCTTGGTGTGCAGCTTCTTATATATCATTATCATTATTATTATTATTATTATTATTATTATTATTATTATTATTATTGTTATTATTATTATTGCTGCTGTTGTTGTTGTTGTTGTTGTTGTTGGTAACAACACTGGGTCTAGTTTAAGCTTTGGATACAATCTTCAGCATTAAGTTAAAGGTTGCACAATGTGAATTAGGGGATACAATTATAGCGGCCTGGGCTTAGGGGAAGGGTAATACACATTCCCTCCCTGAGCCCCTGGTCTATTACAGTGATACCGTGTTGATCCCGCATTGCCTCACAGCTAGCCATGGGCGTACTATCTTTCACCCTTTTCGAATTGTATGTGTCCTGTATTAGCAGTGGATTGAGTGGCATTAATTGGACACATGGCAGTAGTAAAATGATATTAGGAGGGTCAAGTCAACTGAGTAGTGCCGTGTTTGCAGTATTCCAAGTAAAGCGTCCCGGCATCCGCGGGCAACAGGTGTCACCTTTATGAGAGCACTGTGAGTTGTATGACAGGGACAGCCATGGGTTTATCACCATGGTCAAGGAAAGGCAGGGGAGGGGAGAGGGGGGAGGGAACAGGGATTGAATGTCAATGGAGAAGACGCTGAAGTTCGACTAAGCGAGGAGTGGGCAGCGAGGAGAGAGAAATGGCATCTGAGAAAAACAGAAATTTCCCAGATGAGGAGCGAGAATTTTGGGCAATTCCTTTTCTTACTTCATTATGGTGCTGAAAAATGAAACAGATCGTTCTTTGGCTGGGAATAGAGGCATCTCGGTTATCTGCAACCCTCCCTCAGTAGCTGCATCACATGATGCAGAGAAAATACCAGGGAGGCCACCTCTCCTCCTCCCCCCGAATTACCCACAGCCAAAAGAACCTTGGATCATGACTCAAGCTGGGGGCAAGACTCCAAAGAATCTAAACCCAATCACGATTCAAAAACCATGTGGCCTGCTATAAACTGATACGTATCTAAATTGGTAATGTAGCCTCTAACTCTAGCAGCCAACACCATGCAGAAAAACAACCTTTAACGCCCCCGTCCTTGAGAGAAACAAGGACGTTAGGGAGCACATACATTCTGTCAGGAGCAGCTACATATAGGGCCGAGCATTTTCATTTGTTAAATAGTATTCATTATAGAGGAATATTCAAGGATAAGGAGTTCTAATAAACAATGAAACATTACTACAATATTGGTGAAAATTCATAAACAGTATGTAACACTAATACGAAAAAGTTACATTTTTGAGTTAATCTTTGAGGTAGTGGTATGTCTTGTACTTATACTAAGGTTGAAAGGGTAACTACGACTACTTTTAAATAAAACAACATCTAATTACGTCATAGTGTACTTTATACCTACTTATACTTAACTGTGAAATGTGCTGTGGTGAGAGGCTGACACCAACACCCACTCCTGTGATGGCTAACTGCCAAGATGTGACCATTTCACATTTCTGCTAAATTGTCAGTTAACATGTATGTATTTGGTATCATCTCTCATCTCATTCTACTAAACACTTCTGCTCAACCATCTGTTTAACTGCTACATGCCAGAACTACGTATATGTAAAAAAAGAATCCAGTCTTTATTGCACACGGTTGCCTGCCTCCTCATTATAGTAAGTTGATAACCTGTAATCACGCAATATTTTAACACCTACTTTAGTGCCAATACTCTATATTGGCATAGATACACAGTATATATGACGATGTACTGTAGCTTTATATATTAAACATTTACAAATATATTAATAATATAGAAATAACACCCAAATAAATATTTTGATTTCACAAGATGGTTTCAACTCAGTGGCTTCACATCTATCTATCTATCTATCTATCTATCTATCTATCTATCTATCTATCTATCTATCTATCTAGTGCAGGTCAAAACATGTTTGAGGAATTAACAGCATTCCACTCTGTGCACCACTGGCCATATTAATAACACAATTTAATTTAAAGCAGCCTACTGTTATCAAAGAGTTAAAAAGAACAAGAGTCAAGATATAAGTCAAGATAGCAAATGAAATAGCAATTGTCTTCTGTTGACTTGATAAATCTGCCCAAATAACTGGCTGAAATTGTGTGCCTTACTGGCACACCACATGGATATTGCTTCCCCTTGATTTACAATGGGCCACAGATGGGATAAGCATTTGCCCTGAGGAGGGCTGCAGTCAATGTCTGCGAGCACTTTTTCAGTAAAGCATTCCTTTAAAAGTATAGTTCAGTCAAAATTGAGTTTTCCAGACTGTTGAGTCCATGACGGCGACATGATGAACGTCACTTGAGTGTAGAGTCAGCAAAGTGTGAAAAGTGAGCGTTCAATGACTGCGGAGTAATTGTAAGAAGTGTAGCTGCCTCTTCTACCTCGAGGAAGTAACTGGCTGAATTTGCGTGCTTTAAAGAGAGGAAATAGTGGCAAGGGTTTGGTTATTTGTATACTTCTCCTCCTGGTTCAGAGGTTAGATGGGAGGCCAAATTTAAACACCACATTGACAACTGAAACCAGAGATAAAAGTCAAATTTTCATCTTTTTCACAATTTTTTCTGCATTTGGTTATACTGACTAGATACTGACTAGATATCACTTTTGCTACAACATTTAAGGTTGAGAAGGTAATGTTTAGTAAACTCAGAAAAGACACAGCTTCCATATCAGTCATGTGTAAAGCCAGAGGCGTAATATCGTACAAAGAAATAAAGTTTGGCAAGGCACGAACGCAAGGAGAACAAAGAGACAAACTCAGACAACCTTTTCGATAACCTTTTGTTAACTGGTTCTTTAACAACCATGGATTCCAAAATATCTTCTGATTTATATGCTGCCGTGGGTCCTGACCAGCGTGTTTCAGCATAGCGGAGCAGTAAATCAGACACATGGTGTGACCTCATCAACCGCTCGCCTCAAGGGACTGGGGGCATTCGCTTTCCTGATCACATGATGCACTTCCTAGAGCTCCAAAATCTTATCCATGGGTGATAAAAAATGTCTTCCTGATTCTGACACTATTTAAAGTATGAAGATGAAAATAGCGCCGCCACAATCTACCTGAGGCCTGCGATGTTGCTGGCCAAAACTTTGCTTTAGTGACAGACTTTGGGGGTTTCTGCAGTGCAGCTCCTATCAATGCAAAGTCCACTTTTATCACAGTACAGTTTCAACTATCATTTTCACTGCAATTGCATACAGCAATTTTTTAGCACTTTCCTGTCAAAACAATGTAAACTTAAAACAACAAAAGCTTCACAAACCTGTCAGACAAACCTTTAAATGGAACTGCATATGGCGGGCCATTATAGTGTTTTTCTAAAATACAACATTGACTGAGATGGATCGAAATGAGAGAACGTGATAAGACATTCCTTGAGAAAGCAGCATCTAAGGTAGATACAAAAATCAAAGGAAGGGGTGGGATATCAAAGAATGGATAGATACCGATGGCAAATGAAGTGAAAGGGAGTCGACAGGGAGCCAGAGGAGGTGGGGTGTGAATTATGAGGCAGACCGTTAGAAACAGATGCAGACAGTTATAAGGAGCCAGTTGGCATTTAGGTCAAGGAATTTGGAGAATACTATGGCATCATTGTACATGTGCTATACCTGAAAGCTTTAGAGGGCTATTAAACAGTCTGAGAGAGAATGTCCCATGCCAGAGTCTTCAGGGTGTGAAACGTGGAGCATTTTGCAAGGAAAGACAACCAATGGGTTCAGAAAACAGATAATCACAGGAAGACACCAATATGAGGGGCGACTTGGAGCAGCACGTTATCTTACAATATGCAGCTGAACACAGAATCAAACCTGGAAGCTGACCTCTGATTCTGTGGCCAGAGTGTGAGGAGAGCATCCATCAAAGGTGTTGAAACGGACCTGGCACAAAATTTGCTGACACCAATTATCTGAAGGAGTGGGCCAGGAAAACTTAGAAATCACAAGGTAAGACCAGTAAAGAGAGTTACATCATTTTATGTTAGAATTCAAATTAAAATTCTATACTCATTAACTAAATCAGTCCTTGATCATATGAACAGTCACATGTGGTATTCTATGTTTCTGATGTTTTTATAACCCCAACATAGGAAAATTATGTTTCCTTTCAGTTCCCCAAAATGATTAAAAACTTAACTTAAAGAACATTATGCCACTGTTTTTGTATTGATATGAAATGATATGATATCAAATGCATATTAGTTTATTAAAATAGCATTGTCGAGTCAGGAAGGGAAGATGAGCAGTTAATATTTAGTATTTGTAATATACACAGCAGCTAATCCAGTTGTTTGAAATCAACCAAGGGAACAAAGAGAAGAACATTAAATTTATTCAGAAAAAATCAATGTGATCAAATATTTCATGTTTCATGTTGATATACAAAGCTCTTTAATCTCTACATTGACATATACTGGGTGTTTCAAATGTAGGCAAACATTTGTATATAGATTATTAATACTCACTGTATTATTCAATATTTGTTCTTTTTCCAGGAACAACTATTATTTATGGACTATTGAATGTTTATTGAAATATTTTGTTAAAATGGCTAAACAAGTTAAAATGACTAACATTATACAGATTTGTTTTTCATTACTATTAAAAATTGTATACCCGCTTTTGAAACATAGTGTATACAAAATCTGACAGAGAAATGGACTTTATCTACTGAAACACGTACTTAAAAGTATGACAATATCTTGTTTTTAAAACAACAAAAACACAAGTGGCATTAACTAAATACATTTTACCCAGTTTCCCAGTATCATAACATTTGTTTATGGTATATTAACTTAACACTCTTTCTACAAGCCCTCATGTCAACTGTATTTTCATATGATAGACACAAAGCTATATATATCATAGTAGTCCAGATATAGCCAGTTTTTATGTTCCTCATCGGCCCTTTCCCAGACCTTTACCATGACCAGATGCCCTGACTGCTTCTCCAGCCAATAAAACACAGTCATGAGTGCAACATGCCTATGGTGTCAGCTTTCCATATAAGTCAACCAAGTCAGTAACTCACCAGTTAAGCAGTTAGCGAAGATATAAAGTATAGGCTATGTTCAAGAATAAAGCAGTCTGTCCGCTTATCAATAAACACATAAGCCACCACTGTCATATTGTATCAAATATTGCAATGGCATATCAGATATTTTCTTCAGTAACTAAACACCACATTGTACTAGTCATGTATCAATATGACAGATGAATGTTCCTATTTCACAAATGATTACTCATAACTACAAATCAAATCTTGCCTCAAAACATGGGAAATGCAGATCAATTCACTTGATATTTACAAACAGTAGCGGAGCGCTCAAAGGCGAGTCTGACCGGAGACCATCTGTTAGAAAACGATACCTAAAAGACTATTTTTCTAAGCGTGACAGCTTTATGATTGTTGTTGCTGCTGAATGCAAAGTTCATGGGTTTTTACTGTTAGGGCAGGGAAGGTTGGGGCAGGCATGGGTTAAAAAACACAGACGAGGGAGGCCTAGCATGCCTGTCTCTCTGAGGTACATTTTTACTCTCTAGTGCTGTGGTGTGGTCAGTCTTACTAGTGTGTGTGTGTTGGGTTATTTTACCCACAGTCATAAACACACAAGCACATACCGGTAATATTTACATGTGTTCTCTGGTAGAAGTTATTTCCTTGGATTACATTGGAATGCAGGAACATTTGAAGGGCAAGACACTGAATTTCACTTCAAAACGCTGAGAAAAACAAAAATATATGTATGCTTTACAAGTACAGTACATTTTGCTTTACAGTAAACACATGTAAGTCTGCCATTATGTCTTACCTATGAGCCTTCCTGTGAATCATTAGCAAGCTTAAAGTATGCCTAATAATAGCAGTAAATGCGGCTCTATTAGTTAGTAAATTGATAGGCAATCAAGAATGAGAGCAGCATTGATGCGGATGGCTGCTCAATATGTTGTTGTAGGTGGTGAGTTATTAACACCTCTTTGTCATGGTTCAGATGTTCATTGGGACAAGAACAAACACTTACCAGCTGCCCCGTGTTCGGCATGGCAACCGAAGGGGGAGAAGACAATGTGACACACCTTCACATGACGTGCCTGTTTCAGCTGCTATGGAGAATGGCCAGCGACACTTAAAATAACACAACAACTCTGCTGAGATGAAGCCTGCCATGCAACTGGATGGAAGAGTAATAAAATACATTCAAGCCAAGGCTACAGTTAAATCACACACACACACACACACACACACACACACACACACACACACACACACACACTTTGAGTATTTATTAAAAACATTATCAAAGCCGGCCTATTAGACATAATGTGATAAATTACTGTATTTCAATTCTCGTTAATCTGTTATCTATATTTTTATAGGTCTGCCTGATAAAATATTCTCTGCCCTGGACAGCAAATGATGAACTTCACCCCATAAATGTCATTATTATATATTTCCACTCCATTTTGGCAGTGAAATATTGACCCTTAAGGAATCCATTGTGTTGTTAATTACAGTTAACAAGGTGGTAATTAAATTGTCCCTGCCACTTAGTCAGGATGTCATTACCTCCACTAAACAAAGGCTTTGTCACAGCCTGAAGTCATGATTTAGTTTGACTGTTGATGTCATGTCCTCTTGCATCTTTTTTATGTTTCACTTGTTTTATTCTGTTTTCTGATCCTTCTTTGTGTTTTTATTCTGTTTTACTGCTGTATTTAGTGTTTTTATTCTGTTTTACTGCTGCATTTAGTATTTGTTTTGTGAAGCACATTGTTAGAAATATACTTCACCCAAATAAAGTTTTATTATTATTGTTATCATTAAACAAAATGGCAGAAAATCAGGCTTAAGATTTACGAATGCAGTGGATAGCATTCCAGCACTACCAAAGTACAGAGATGTTGATTTTAGTGAAAATAGCCACCAGACTGTTTTGATCTGCTTGATATTAATGCACTTTCCCTCTTTCAGGTTTTCTCCAATGTGTAGTTTGTAATAAAAAATGAGTTGAATGGACAGTGAGTGGCCCTAGATAATCAAATACATTGTTGATTATTGTCTATTGGCTATGTGTTTCAATTAATATTGAATTGAATTTCATCCTTTCAAAATGTGTCTTGGAAGAAAAAAACAAATCAGCTTGATTTTACTCATGGTGTTGTCTCCTTTATTTTCATTAGCAATCATACAAACGATAATTCATAAATACAACTCATCAGGACATTAAGCTTACATTTTTAACGGTTAGGACTAAAGCCCGGTAATAAGATTTACAGCATACTTACACACAGCATACCCGTAAACAGCATACATGTAAACTCATATCTAGACTTCATGCTGGTAGCGCCACATCAAAAACATACTTTGTCTTCATTTGTGTCACCACATCGGGTTTATGGGAACAAATGATAAGCCATTCCAAGAGTCTCATTCTTTAGGAGGTATTCAACCTACTCCCTGACCCACCCTTCATGGTGCCCCCCTACTTCACCGCCCACTCAACCTCCAATGTCTTTGGAGTAACCACAAATACAAAAAAGCCTAAACTGCTTTTGGCAGTCACTGGGTCTGGGCAGCAGAGCAGCATCAAGCAGAAACTCAGACGCTGCTGGAAGGATCTATTACCTTGCAAAAATTAGGAACAGGCACAGTGTGGCCAGACTGCTGCCTCAGAGGAACAGAGCTAGGAGTGCTGAGGACTGTGAGCAGGTAGGTTGTCCTCAAAAATGAAGGCTGGATGAGGAATGTACTGAGCAGAGAGGATAAATGGATCACAACCAACTTAGTATTGTTTGCATGTCAACGCCTGCGAACATAAACAGGATAAATACAGTGTGTACTGTACGTATTGTCACGGTTTCTATCTGCAAAGGCAGCAGTTTGGCAGCAGGTGCACAAATAGTATTAAGACGTACCGTGAAATACTTGAATTGTACATGTGCATGCATCAGAGAATACATGTTTGTCTCTCCCTCCTCTACAAAAGGGAGGAATTTGTTGTGAGCAAAAGCGATAAATGCACTTAAATAGGGTTTTACAGTCTTCAAAGTGCTATCCGGTTTCAGTTACTCAAGTTACAGAATACGTTACCATATTAAGACTTTAGACTTGAATATATGTTGAACATTGTGTACAGGATTCTGTTACACACTGATTTGGTGGTGGTACATGAAATCATTTTAGTTAGGCATGCAGGGTTCTCAGTTTGAATTTCACAGTCTGCAGGCTGTGGAGCTGGATCACAGCAGTGAGGTCATAGCTGTGGGGTTGTGGGGTGATGGCTAACTTTAGATGGAGGTGTCACATCAATATGTGGCCTGGGATTTAGAGAACTCTAGAGAGGGCGTGGGTTGTATTTTGACAGAAAATAGGACTATTTTACATAAGAGGAATACACGGGGGTGTGCTTGGAATTATTCATCTTGTGCCCTTTCTCTCTTTCACTCTCTCTCTTGTGTGTGTGTGTGTGCGTGTGTGTATACTGTGCATATATGTATGTGTGTGTGTGTGTATGTACGAATGCATGTGTGTGTGTGTGTTTGTGCCTAACCATTGTCAAAAATGTAAAAAGAAAGTGTAATTATCTTTGTTATGGATCTGAAAGAAAACAATCAATTTGAATGATGAGACTGAAAACAAAAACAGTTAATTACTGTAAAATGAACAATATATAGTGCCACACACACACACACGACATTAGAAATCTGGCATGTTGCCCTACATGTTATAGGTGAAGCATTTGTCACACATGCTTTGTATGACATATATGCATCAACTTGTCAGCTCTCTTAATTGAAAAGAATGGACAAATCAACTGGGAAGTTCAAATAGCACTATTAGCACTCATTTGTCACCAAAGGCCTTGTCATCAGGCTCAGTTTTGTGTGAGTTATACAGCTGAAGCCACATTCGGTCTTATACACTTATACACTCTCAGCTGCAGTCAGTGACGTGTGAAGAATTGCAGTGAGGGACATTTGAGAACCTACCAGATGCCATTTGAAGAGTATAAGGTCGGCGGTGCAATCATCTGTGGTGGAGGTCTGAATTACTCAGACATGTCATGCACTGCTGAGGCATTAGGCAAAATCTGCTAGTCTGCTGTGCAGCTCCTCAAGCATCATTTCCACAAACTACAAAGAACCCCAAAGGCATCTGATGAACAGTGCTGTTATTTCATCACCTTAATACTATGAAAAGTCATCTTGATGTGATATCCATGGATGCAGTGTTATACACAAGGAGACCAGTAATTACAGTCAAATTTCACAGAGTTTCCCCATGCATGGCTGGCTAAGGAATCGCATCTAACAAGGAAGTCTACCCTGCAATTACACACACAATCACTGGGTCCAATGTTCATACTATTAATCACAGCGATGAATGAACTGGAGTTTTAGTTTTTAGATGATAGTAATAAGAAAGACACTCAAAATATTATCAGTGCAAACTATTACTACAAGGCTATTTATCTTTACAGCAATTAAAACACTTTTCAATTATATTTACATCATTTAAATAATAACAAAAACTATCAATTTTGTATCTGTGTTATTTTTCTCCTTTATGATTGCGTGTGACATAATGCAGTGAGATGGATATCAACAGTGGAGCATGAAAGAAAGACATGAAAAGGCAAATGCAATCAATCAGCCTCAACTTCTAAAAGAGTGAGTGTGACAGAATGAAAAAAAAACAAAAAAACATTTCAAGTTGGCCTATCCCAATAGTGTTATGGTGGTGACATGTTTAAGTTGGCAGCCAGCCCACATACTGGGCGCATGTAATGATGTTATGAAGCATCTTCTTATGTTTCCTTCCATGCAGCCTGCAGCACTTATCTGTGAAATCTCTGGGACTAAAGTGACTGGCACAGACGCTTAGGATCTATTGACAGTTAATTTGTCTAAATGCCCCCCCAAGTCGGTTTCCATTAGAACAGACGAGAGCCGCAGACAAACATTAAACTGTAAATGTACTGAGCTAATCGCCTGTCCTCTACAGCGAGCTCTTGAGTGGGAGGGAAGAGGAGTGGGTTTCCTTTAATGTGAAGGGCCTCCTGCCTAGACGTCTCCTGTTGCAGGCTGTTTTGCTTTTACCATATGTGTTGTGTAGTTCATTTTCAAGACTCACCGAGCGCCAGGATCACTGCTGGAGCCCAGTTCTTTTCGGGACATATGCTTGAGCATGTGTACAACTAAAAATAAAACGCTTCATTTCCAAGATGGTAGTGCGTGTTATTTGCACTGGGACATGAGGACAGACTCCCAAACACATTTCAATTTTGGGGTGAGATATTCAAAATTCTTGACAAATGCAACGCAGCTCCACATAAACAGTAAAGAATTCTGGATAAGAAAATGTAATTTTGAGATTTTAATATGCAGAAACAACGATGAAGAGTCAAAATCTACAGATGATATCAGTCTTGTCTGTTATCCCTGTGATTATGTAGAGTGTGATACACACCAGACAAACAGAGGGGAAGGATAAAACCCTCATTTAAACAGTCAGACTCATAAAAACTAACTTGAGGCTAAGTTACTGATATCTATGTTATCAGCTTTCAGACAATGTTCTACTTATGACTTATTTAAAAGATTAACAGATTAAAGTAAGGGTTGACACATCGAGTCGGGACAGGCTGCACATGCTCTTGGAACACTTTCAAAAACTTGAAAACTTGGAAAAAATGATAAAGCAGGTAGCATACTAGGTGTCTACTTATATCGTTAGACAGACAGTTAAGATAAGCTTACAAAAGGGCCATGCAATCAATATTAGTGATATTTTTCATGCAAAGTCCTAACTCCGCATACAAATACAAGCATTGGATCGGAGAGAAATGCTCTCCTTTGCTATAGTAAGTTTGTACAGATACAGCAGTGCTAATGATCATAATCATTCAGAAACATAATAATCATCATCATAATCATAACCACAATCCTAATCATGCATTTTTCGAACACACCCGAAGACAGTTTACTGGTCATAAGGAAACATAGTATCATGAAAATGAATAGCAAAAGATTATGGTATGGTTATGGTACAATGTCATCCATGCCATTCCAGAAAAAAAAATACTATAATGCAGTCATTCACACAGAGCACTGAAAGCAGAACTCGAACTGTACTCACCTCGTCATGTCAACTATTTTCTGAAAATCAAGGTTAAGCTCTAAAAAATAATAATTAATTGACAACACATAACCACACCCACTTTAAGTCTCCATCCAATGAGAAGGTATAGGTCCCTGAACTTGAGAGTCATTAGGTCAAATTTTACAAGAACAAAAAATAGTAATGTGACCTTTCATTACACAGAGGGGCTATGACTCATATACTAGTCAAAAAAATCGGCACGTCAGTATCTTGTGATCTTCTGGACTAGTTTCAGATTACACCTGATGTGACTTATATACAACTCCTTATGCATCTTACAGGAGAAAACAACCCAAATAATGGCTCTGGCAAACAAATGCTCCACTGTCAAACTGAATGTTATAATGTAGTTTCTCCTGACAAGATTATTTATTTATTTATTTTTGATTGATTTGTTAAATCAGGGTAACTGTCCATATGACCTTCTCCCATTGGGACCAAGACAGTGCAGGTAACTGTAGGGAGTTCTAGGTGTGGTGGAAATGCAAAGGTGTCTACTGCATCTACTGCAGTTTTTATTTTTGTTTTTTCAGTCTAAAACCCAACCTCAACTGAAGATCTGTGTCCACAAACCAGTTGTTTTGTCAGTGTAATATTATTTTATCCTATACATCAACTGATATTATGTGGACAGAAAAACTGTAGCAGTGTCAATTTGTACAGTTTGTTGAACCTCAGCCCAACCCTTCCCCTGGTTTAGAGAGAGGCATCAACAAGTCCCTTGCGCAATCAAACCAGCATAACATTCCTGAGATAGGCATTCATCCAGTGTTAGGGTCCAAGGCCAACAAATAAATGACACGAGCTGCTGCCTCATACTGACTGGTTAGAGTAACTGCACTGGAGGAGAAGAGCAGAATGTTAGAAGAGGTGTCATCCGAGCTACCGCAGTGCATTAGTTGCTGAAATTTCTCCAAAAGTTGTAATAGAAGCCGCGCTGACCTTTGTGCGGTCTCTCTTTTCTAAAGGAGAATGAGCCATCAAAAGCATGAACAATCCAAAAAAAATTAAAAGAATGATTGGCACCTCAAACTCTGAACAGAATACCAATCAATATCACTGACATCCTTTTGAGTCATGCTTTCTTCCTTCACCTTTTTTTGTTGCAGAGCCTTCTGAGTCAGCAGAGCTCAAGAGGATACCAAGATGTGGAAGAGGTCAAAGGTGACTGATCAAACTGCCGCTGGGCAGGGGGGTAAGTGCAGAATGATGGACGTCCTCTCCTCTCTGGTTATGTCAATCAAGGGTCGTCACTGCAGCTGTCTTACACCTGTATGTCCTCATATCCAAGCAATGACGATCACCAAGATCCATATAACTTACAAGAAAAACTTTGGTACAACATGTCCGAGAGCATTTTGAGCATCAAGAATCTTGTGACACTGCATTCAAGACACAGTAACCTGCCACACACAAGAAGACACCTGGACATCTGCATAATATTATACTGAGTGCTGACCATTTCTGTCGAGGGAAAACTGAAGAGGAGCACCACTGCTATTTCTTCTGTCAAGTGAAAGCAGGCCAAATAATATTTCTTATTTTTCCAAAGCCCTGCACAATTTATCATCTTTGATGTCAAGAAAACAAGGCGGAAAAAAGAGCATTTTTCTTTGGTCGAAGACACACAAGCTGTGCGTTTTTTTAATGGATGAGATTTTTTCTACATGAAAAAGAAACAGTTGCAACAAGTCTATTTCAGTCTGGATGTGGCGCTGCCCATATCATCCATCACCTTCTCTGTCTCTAGGATGTGATTATGAAGATGTCAATCAAATACACGATCATGGGCATCACAGAATCTAAGATGAGCAAATCAGCTCTAATCATTGAATGAGAGAATGTGCCCACTCTAAGTCATTCTGAGCATAACTGAAGAACAATAATGGCATGTAGTTGGCCAATAAACAAAAACAAGATCATCTTTGAAGATCAATAAAACAGACACAAGCAGAGGCCACCAGTGGAGAGAAAAATGAAAATGAAAAGGGGTCCTTGTTTGATGGAAGACAGAATCAAGAATTATCTGAAATGTATTTCCTACAAATTGCTTTTCCCCAAAGTACTTGCACATAATTCTGTCAAGTACTGTGTCAGTTCTCGTTACAAGTACAACTGTTGACAGATCACCCTGGAGAAAATGCCTGAAGGGTCTTGAAGTTCAGTGATCAATGTCTGATCAGCACAGCAAAACTTTACAAAAAAAAATTTACATGTTGCCTTAACACTATACTTCTAACATTTACATCTTGTCCATGACTAATCCTGTTTTACTGTGTGACGTGTCTGATGTCTCTTCGAAGGTTTCTTTCCACTCAAGCTGAGTCTGTTTTGTGTCCCGTCATTGTGTTAAATATTGTTGCGTGTATGTGTGTATGTGTTCGTAATCCTGCCGAAGTTCCAAGGCTACCATGGTGCTTCTGTCAGGATTAATATTTTCCTGTCCTATTTCCTCTCCTGCTGTCACGTTGCGTGTTAAGTCGACGATTCTGAAGGAGCGAACCCCGAAGAAAAAGGTATGCGAGCAAAAAGAAATCAATTTCCACCAACGTTTTACATTATTTACAAATGCATGATTCCATGGTGGGTGAGTTGCATGTGTGATGTGGTCTTCATCACGCCTTGAAAGGTGTCATCCAGAATGGATGATTCAACTTTCAGTTTCACAACAGATGCATTTTGTTGTGACATCTTAAACAAACTTGAAATATATAGTCGCTACAAATGCTGTTGCCAGAGGGCACTGCGGTTGATTGCCATGCGGTATTTGATCTTGTAGCCTACTTTAAAAAGGAAAATGGCACACAATTTTA
Source organism: Centroberyx affinis (assembly GCF_046629955.1). Taxonomy (NCBI): domain Eukaryota; kingdom Metazoa; phylum Chordata; class Actinopteri; order Beryciformes; family Berycidae; genus Centroberyx; species Centroberyx affinis. The sequence continues at coordinate 454,198 of NW_027281845.1, forward strand.
GAATTCATACTCACATGCCTATTATTCCTGTGCGTTAGCACAGTTCAGTCTCTATACGTGAACGTGCTCTGCAGGGACATGTCCTGGGGGTGCATGACCACTACTGAAATCTGACTGGCCAGCCCAGTGCCCCCTTAAGAACGCAGACATTTTCAAGCTATAGTGAATATAATTCAGAATTAATTTGTAAATTTGGATTAATAACCTTTGTTAACCTGCAAACAGCATGCATTTGGTATCAGTGAAAAGATCGTATCATTTATTTGAGGCTGCTCATTTCTTTATACAATGAACACAGAGGCCAATGGAGTAACTTTTCAAGTTATCCTTTCTATATTCCTCTGACAATTTTGGCCTTTTCATGCCTAATCTACATGTTCTCTTGGGTTCACTGTGACGACTAGGAATGTCACAGATACAAAATTCCAATTTCTACGATCCTAGCAGTTCAAAGCAGGTCTAAGAGAACCATGTACTCTCAAGATAACAAGGTGTTTTGAGGCCTTAAAGTAATCGATTGGAATGACATCTATGACTTCTGCCTTCACCAAACTCTTGATATCTTATTTTCTGGTGCTTTCCCTTATCTTTGTAGTTCATGTATTCCTGTGAGAATTCAGACTGTGTCTGGCTCTAAATTACTTTGAGGAAATTTGGGAGATAACCTTTGGGTAAATGACCACAAGTAAACAAGGCTTGGAGTTATCAAACTTCCTTATAATTATTATAATATATAAATAAATATTTTAGCCTTGTGATGGACTGGCGACCTGTCCAGGGCTTTTCCCCTGCTTTCCACCCAATGCATGCTGGGATAGGCTCCAGCCACCCGTGACCCTGAATAAGAATAAGCCGGTATGGAAAATGAATGAGCGAATGAATAAATAAATAAATAAATAATTGTAATATAAAAAATAAAGAGGAAGTAGTGGGGAAAAAAATACATAATTAAAACAAAAAAACCCTTCCTCCCCCCTGTATTCTTATGACTTACACATTAATTATGCAATGCTATAACCTCAATATATCAAATTCGCAAACACTGCAGCGAATCCACTGATATCAGTAGTCAGCAGCAAGTTAATAAAAATCAAAATGATCAGTTATAAACAAAAAGTGAGTAATGTCTGCTGCACTTTATTGTTTATTGTTGATTTTAAATTGATGAATAAAAAATATTTTGGATGTGGGCATTCCAATTAAACACATGAACGCAGCATCAACCAAAACAGTCAGAGGACTGCCTCAATTTGAATGAACAGCATGAAGCTGCTTGAAATGGCAGATTGTGAAAAAATACCACTCACAGCTCTATCTTCTTCAATAAAACACAACAACAAGCCTTTCATGGAGGCAAAAAGAGCAAACAAGGAGAGTGACAGAGCTCGAGTCAACCTCTGACATTGACAAGTCTGACATTAACTCGTTCCAATGTTAGCTTGAGCTGAAATTATTTCAAAAATTGAGTGAACATATGCAAATAATTTACAAGAACTAAGTATTATGCTTATTGGAGTGATGATGTGTTACTCGATGAGTGTAACTGGACTAGTAAGATGAACAGTTATGCCTGTTAAATAAGAATATACTGAGTGTGGACTGAAAGCCATTTTGCATGTGGTTAACAGTAACTGTAAAACGTTACCACTAAGGGACTCTATGCTAACATACACAACATACACTTGGGAAGGCCTATTACAGTAATGTTTCATTCTAAACAAAGGATTAAGCCCACTCTAATGTTTGAAAATGACTTACCTTATCAGGAGACCGGGAAACTATAAATTAATCACTTTCACAAGCCATTTGAAGTGTAGAAAAATGTGAAATGGAAAAAGCAACCTTCCAGTGCAACTGCATTGAAAAATAGCAGCAGGCACTTACAGTCCATCAGTTGGCCTATCAATGTTACTATCACAGGCATTTCAGACAAGGACTATCTGAAAATCCTACAGTAGATGCTCATCCTTCTGGTAAGTATAAAAGGCTGTCAAGACCTCCAGAAAAACGAGATATCAAGAATCTGGTGATGATTATGAATGTAGAACTCATAGAACTCATATGCATTAACACATTTTAACTACATACCAAACATCTCACTATCAAGCACAGAAGCCATCTTAAACCTGCTCAGGAATGACAGGATCCTTATGAATCTTTTTATACCAAATTATGCATATCATGCTCCATAGAATACTTGATTCTGATCGCCCGCAAAATGGGCATTTAATGCCTGGCTTAAACACCCAGCTTTGATCTTGATTCTACATTAATACGCTGATCCACATTTTCAGGCAAAGACATTGCTTTTAGTGATGGCTGCCTCATCTTCGCAATTCCACAATTTGGAAACAAAGCTTGTTAAAAGCAGCAATACCAATATAGTTGTCAGCGCTCTGTTGGTGTTAAAGCTCTCTGTTCTTGCTAATATGTTACTTTGCCCATCACATTACAGATCAGAGATCATGCATTGTGTCCCCCCCCTCCAGGGCACTCATGGTAATATTTTTTCTAGATCAAATAGCTTGTTGCCTATGAACTGAGTGACACAATATTCCTGGAATTGTTTTGGGCACAATGAAATTGATTACAACCTGTAGCTAGCTGTCCTGTAGACAGTGTTCATAACAGTATGCTAGCATAATGTTGTGGGTGGATAGGTTTTACTAAAGTTGTTACTAAAGTTTGGTCTTTTTGCTAGCGTATTGAAGTAACTTTTCTTTTAAATAAGAATTGTTTCATCATGGCAAATTTTGCATTCATCATGGCAGATTTTTCCAGTAAAACTTTTATTTTTGCAAGTTAACAGGCACATTGTATGTAGATTGTAGCTAAAATTATGTTTTTTTTGTTGGTTAACTGTTATATAACACATAAGCAATTTACCTCTAATGTAATTTAGATTGAAAAATGCTGGGCACCTTTTTCCCTTACTTATTCTGATATTACGTAGTTTATATTCTGTCTATTGGAGGTCTTGGCAAGTGAAAAATATTAAACAAAACCAGGGATCCCTCACCCAGCTGAACCCTGCGATCAGCACTCAGTGGCGCCCCCTTGTGATTGCCGGGCTAGTCTGCACTGGTACTCTTAGGGGTTGCAGGACCTCTGCAGTACACTTTACTCTGTATCAGTAGCCAAATCCAAAGACAGAGTTTTAACTCGCTCTACAGCTGAGCTGAGCTGGACCCATATTATTTGTGCCCTAGCAATTGTAGTGGGCTGGTCCCCACCGGCCCCTTTAAGGGTCCCAGCTCACTTCAGCACGTGTTGATAATGTCATCCAAGCTGGAGTTTCAACTCACTGTAATGCTCAGTGGCACCCTGTAGCAGGCACAAGGGGGGAGTCCCCAGTCCCATTGGGATCCTGGGCGTTCCACAAAACACTTTACCCCACATTTATGCTCAATCCACTGAATGACTGAGTCACATTCACTGTTTTAGGCTGGCACCTTGACGGATCAGTCAAACACATACATAGAGCATGCTGGTATGGCATGGAACCATGGTATTCAGTGCTCCATGGCACTACTGAAATACAATGCCACCCTATACAATGCCCTGGAAATGTCACTGAAACTTTCCTGCACATTACCAAACACAACACAGCCTTTTTTCTGTCACCTGTGTCAGGCAACACAGATAGACGTCTCAATTTTGAAGCAATTGGCAAAGGCTGTAACAGGAGGCTCATTCTCCTCGTCCCCTAATAGAAAATCTCTGGCCAGTCAAATCTGAGATTTATCTTTCTAATTTTCTCTGTGGGAATTGACAGGGTTCACACATTTAGACTGAACTGTCCTGAGCCATAAGAATAATATATTTCAAATATGAAAATACGGAGGTTAAGTAAACAATAAATCTCGCCCTTCATGAACATGGTGATAGACTTCTTACAATACACTGTATCTTCTCACGGGCAAATTTCTTTGTTATCACTTTGGATAATGGATGTATATGTTCAATGTAAAATTCAAAAAATGCTCAAATATTTTGGACCAAGTTGTCAAAATGTTGGAAGAGACTAAAAGATCGATTCCCTTTTCATTTAAGTCTCATTAAAATGAGAAAATTAGAAATCTTTGAAGCACAGTTATGTGACTATGGATTATATGCCATCTTGTAATATCAGTATCTTGTTCTAAAACAAATTTCAAGTTATCTGAAAATGTGTTAAAAATGCAAAGATAATCTATCTGAAAAAATAGCTCATATATGAGAAGATGCATGCAGTTTAGACAGTTTACACAAAAGGTGTCTCCAAGTCAGTCACTATGAATTTAAAGTTGAATAGGATTTAAAAAAAAAAAAAAAGTCTAAGAAAACCAAGTTTTGTCCAAACCATTTGCTTGGGGGTGCATGCTGACAGTGGGACTGAATACACACTACTAATATCAACTGGCCCATGAGATGGGATAGTCCAAAGCACCACATTATTACAGAAAACATACTTGGACTCTTTTACAAAATTGTTTTTCAAAAAACACTATAACAAAGATGTAATTTTACCAAATTGGGACATTTCCTTGACGTGTAAATGAATGCTTTAGATTTAATTTCTACAACTTGCTGTGATATATTGACAACATTAACATCAGTATTTACAAGTAGTTTCATGCTCATAGTCATAGTTGTTTTCAGTAACATTCACTGTAGGTATGTAGCACTGATAAAATAGTTTATTTGCAGTTTACCTCTCCTTATAGGGTTCGTCCGGACTTTTTGACCCTGCTGTAGGTCTTATGTATTGCTCACCACGAGTGCTGTTGATCCATTGGGAGCGCTCCACATGAACCCTGGTCTGAGTGTAGACCAGCAGGCCCGTAGACAGGCCTGTAGACAGCAGTTCGCTTGTTAGCCAACACATTAGGGATAAAGCTGCGGGGTATATGTAAACTTTATTCTATTCTTGCACCAAGGGCAATCGAGTACTTTCAACACAAAGAGAGCACTAGCAGAGAGTTAAGTACAAAAGACCTTCAGTAGGGTCGAACAATCCAAACGGACCGATTTAATTAAATATTTGAGCTGGAAGAGAAAGTAATTCTCTAGTGGTTCAGAATGCTTGCTTTATCCCTATATGCGTCAGTCCATTCAGAATACTCATTCATGGAATATTTTGGAAAAAATAAATAAAAAGATAAAGCTGATAGAATGATTACTGCAACTACTAGCTTGAAGTTCACCTTTGGAGTGGTTATTATCATTAGTATTATTATTAGTATTAGTATTATTATTGTTTTAGCTGAGGTAGTCTTCTTAATTGATATGCATTATTGTAGCATTTCAGCCCAAAACAAGTCCTTTCCTGCATTTAGAAAAATTTGAATATACACATAACATGTATGAGTAAATGTGACTATCAGATACTGTGGGAAGTTTACACAGACAAATGTTCACTGGGTAACTTCTCTGGGTATCATGTTACATTAGTTATCAGGTTTTGAACGGATTAGAATAGAACCTTGGGAAGTTTATTTTTTCAAAAATTGATTTGTCCATCAAACATATATACACTGAGTGAAGGTACAGTTCAGTATGAGTTCCTCAAAATGAAACTCATTAACATTTTCATGCTACGCTGAATATACTATATAAATGGATGCAAGTGTATATCTGATATGCGCCCTAACTCTCACTCATGGATCATCATACATCATGTTCATTAATCTTTGAGTGGCTACTATTGGAAATATATGTCCGCTATATGCCTTGTCTAACTGTTGATATTTTTTTTTATTTGATCAGGCATCAGGAAAAAGTCAAAAGTACCCGGTGTTATGATCACGCAGTTTTTGGAGGAACTTCCAGAGGGAAAGACAACTCCAGATTTCACCCGCAAACCCATTGCTTTGACCATCCAAGAGGGTAAGTCTCCAACTAACCACACTAACAAAAAAACAAGACTAACAGCCCTGCGACATTGAATGTTCGTTCTGCAGTCTGCAGTCTGCAGTCTAACTTTCACCCACGTGACCCATAAAGTGGCGTACAGAGCGACCGACTGACCGACCGACCGATCCATAGAGCCCCTGCTGTCGCGGGGCTAAAAAACAAGTTTTTTATTATATCCCTAATCACACTTTTGTCCAATGCATTTTCATCTTGATTACAGTATATTTTCTCATCCCAATATTTGCACATACTTATACCCCAGAGCAGGGAACTTGACCTCAATCCAATCAAATGAGCATGAGCAGAATGGGGACTTCACAGAGAAGGCAGGAAGGGCAGATATGCATATAACATATGTTGAAAATTAATCATTTACATTTTTTAGAGAGAAATTCCTAAAGTCTTGGGCTATGACATATGACAGTGGCAAGGAGGCATGTGATGTGTGGGGGATGTGGGGGACGTGAAATGCAACCCTCAGAGGGCTAGTGTTACCCTCCATACGTGTTACATATATGAAAGGTATTGCAGACTCACATAATTTATGATGAGGGCGAAATTCCTCTTCACTCCTACACACATACCAAATCCTTATTTGGCCTGGGGAGAAAATAACTTTCTTAATTGGGAAGAAACGTGTAAACGTATATTGATGAGATGACACTCCTTAAACTGGAGCTGGGCTGTACTGCAGTTACAAGTGATATTGAAAGTAGAGCATATGGGGCGTCCTGGTGACTAGGTGGTCTAGGGTGTATACCATGTAGCCTAAACATGAGGTACTGCCTTTGAATCTGGCCCAGGACCCTTGCCGCATGTCACCCCCCTCTCTCTCTCCCAGTCTGTCCTGTCTCTCTCTACTTTAAACTATCTAATAAAAGCAATAAAAAACTATACACTATGAAACATTTTACTCACTGCCTTAGCCCTTCATGCCAAATATTATTGGAAATATTTAATTCCATTATTTAGATAGTAGAAAGGTATAGAAATGTTCCACAATGTGCATGGAGCATCACCATAATCGCCAGAGGCAATGGATGATCTGTCACTAATAAAGAAATTCCTATTTTATCCCATTTCAGGTAAATTTGCTGTCTTTAAAGCCATTGTGGTGGGCACTCCGACACCGACTATAACATGGAGCAGAGCAAATGGAGAAATAGTTTTTCACCCTGAGACATGCCAGCAAAAGTATGATGAGACATCTCATGAGCATACACTTGAGGTAAGCCTTACTATGGTAGTTAACCAGCGTGAATGATGATGATGCACCTTTGTGACAAATAGTAAGACTTAAACAGCTTCAGTGTCATTAAAAATGCCATCAACTCTGTCTTTCCATTTGCTTAGTTTCCTAAGGTAGCTCCAGAAGATGCAGACACCTACAAGTGTTTTGCATCAAATGAATATGGAAGGGCTCTTTGCACTGTCGTCTTGAATGTTATTGAGGGTAGGATCCCAATCACTCTTTGAATCACTCATTCTCTCAACTAAGATAATAACTGCATTATATACCCTCCTGAGATTTTAGCCTATTTTACGCATTTCTATGAATTAGTAATGGATATTAAGATTAATGTTTGTTTACAGTTGGATTCCATAAGTCGAAGGAACTTCAGAGGTCACAAGGGGAAGGTGAGGTTATAAACATATTTTGAAGCACCAGTTTTCACCTTAAGACAAAGTTGTGTTCATTTTTTTAGGTATCAAGCAATTTGGGTTTGGTGGCTATTTGCGTTAGGGCGCTCCATTTAAAGGCCCACATTATGCCTAAAATACAGCAAATACATTTCTTTTCCTTGCGAGATGCAAATAGCACTTGATAGGGGACACACTTAACAAGCAATGAAACCCAATAAAATTACATTCATCATTTTTTACAAAAGGGGATTTTAGGCAATTGGGCAACCATCTGTGTACAAAAATGAATACAGATTGATGGTATGCATCTAAACTACCAATACCAGAAATGAAGCTCAACTGCTCTGTAAGCCATAGGCCTGCTGTAAGACTTGTTGATATATATATTTTTTAATAGTAACCATCCATTGTATTCATTAAAATACATTCTTAACGGATGTGATCAGCATTTTAGAAATCTATTGAGCAAAACTACCTGTTATGGTGCATCTGTCACATCAGTAGGTCTACGCTCAGCAATAACTTAGAGCTGCACTGGGCATCTTAGTACGCTGACGGCTCGAAATGGCAGCAAGGGGTAAATCTTTGAAAAATTTGGACTTCAATACCCAGAATATGACGTCAGTAACATAACACAGCACGCATATAGTCAACCCTGCCGGTCTGTGAAGGAAGGGACACACGCGCGTGCCAAAAGAACCGACGTTGATGAGTCCAGCTTTCTCTGGATGCAGCGCTCTGTTTAGGAGACAGTTCACAAGAAAATTTTGATTTATCACTTCCTGCGGGTGGAGAAGTGTTCACAACCGATGGCAGAAAGGCCAAATCTACAGGGTCTCAATTAGTGGGGACGGGACGTTCTTCTTTATTGAGGATAAGAGTGAATGGAATTTTGCCTTGTGCAGCTTTAAGCAATATACTGTAGGGTCAATCATTAATACTATCATGCAGCAGCTATACTATTTGAATATTACTGTAAAAGACAAAGCAAAAGAAAATCACATCCAGATACAATATTTCATTTATCCTGTTTGGTGATGACTCTTCTAATATTTTCACGTTTTTCATTGTGCTTCCACAGAGCCCATAGAGTTCAGAAAACTCCTGAAAAAACGGTAAGAAAAAACATTGTGAAATGAACCTGTTCAGCCCGTTTAAAAGTGCTATGGTTTGTCTATGAAAGTTATTAGTATCGAGAAGAATCTGTTCAGCGGAAGCATGCAATGTTGTGAGGAGCTTGATGCAAATCATTTCCACTCTGCAGTAACGATGATGGAACACGCGAGGAAAAGCCAATGGAGTCGGAGGAGAAGGTCTGGGAAATCCTGATGAGTGCCGACAAGAAAGACTACGAGGGCATCTGTATCGAGTATGGTATCACAAACTTCCGTGGCATGCTGAAAAGGCTTACCGAAATGAAAAAAGAGAGAGAGGAGGAGGTTGCGCAGGTATGTGGCCTCCTGATTCTCCGGTCCCACTGTTTTACAAGCATTTAAACCAAAGCCGTTTTAACAAACCTTTTTGACGACCGTAACACAAAAGGTGCTGTTTCTACTGCCTAGAAACAAGGCTAGCAACTTACAGCTTCACATTAATGTATTATTTTTACATCTCAACTCTGGCTTCATGTCAGTTATATAAGTAGCCCTTGAGTTTTGTTTTGTTGTTTTGTTGTTTAGTTATTTTCATGGTTAGCAGGTCTGAAGAGTATTTTGTCTTTGAGTCTTGTTAAGATATAAACAAAACAAAAGTAAATGTATTATTTTATTGTCGAATGGTCTGATTTTTTTTTTTACATCAAAAATCAATAGTCAAAATACTGCAGCAAAATTAAGATCTTTTATGTTTTATCAGATTTCATATGATAGTTTTTGATGTTTACCTCTTTTTGTTTAGTGTTTCTCTAAATGATGTAAATGGAATTTGAATATCATGTGATTACATATAAAATGTATATTATTCTTATCATTATTGTTGGTGTGTTAGTTTTAGTTCTTGTGTCTATCTTATACAACTGCAACCTTATTGGACATTGTTGAGATAATTTTGTGTCTTTTATGTGTTCATTTCTACTGTAGTTTGTTTCACATATCAGGACATTGAAACACATTGAGGTCAGTGATGACGACTGTGCAACAATTGAGCTGGACATGGATCTCAAGGATCCCACTAGCAAAATCTTCCTCTACAAGGTGAGGTTTTAACTGCTAATGTCTTGCTGTCTTTTAATAATCTATAACGAGTTCCTTTATGTCTTTATTGTTATTTTGATATTATCAAAATGTCAACATGGCACTGTCATCATAAATTCTGCAGGATGGAGTCATGGTTCCATTCACTGACGAATTGGGGGAGGAGATGAAGCACAGTTTGAAACAAGTTGGCAAGAAATATGTATTCAGCATCAAAAAACTCAGTTCAGAAGATGCAGGACTCTACTCAGTGGATGTGGAGGGTGTAAATGTATTCTCCACAGATTTTAAAGGCAAGTCTTCAGTCAAGGGACAGCACATCTGATTTAAATTACTGTTTGAAACAGATTCAGTTACTTTCCTAGGATCAACTGATCTACTGTTGTTAGTTGAAACGAACTTCAGTTGATAACTGAACCTACTAAATAATTAAAAGTAACACCAAAACTCTTTCTTAATAGATACGGCAAATAGCTATTACTCCTCTGACCTGCCCCTTCTTAATTAGTAAATATTTGTTTCTCTTTCTTTCTCCTTTTCTGTCTCTTTTTCATCCTTGCAGTACCTGAGGTGGATTTTGCTCTCAAAATACAAGAGGTTAAGGCAGAGGAAAGAGAAGACGCTCTATTTCAGTGTGTCCTGACAGCACCTCTGAATGAGATCAAGTGGACGGGCAAGAACGTTGCACTGTCAAATGACGAAAAACATGAAATCACTGTATCTGAGGATAAGCTTATCCACAAGTTGATTGTGAAGGATTGTTTGCCTTTGGATGCCGGTATCTATGCAGCTGTGGCAGGAATCAAATCTTGTAATGCCTGGCTTGTAGTTGAAGGTAAGATAATTCATTTTTCTCCTCTTTCTTTATCTTGGGGGATTCTAATTATAAATGAAAAAATATATAACTATCTGATACTTTAATCTGACACCAAATATTTGTTAAATTCTGAATATTACATCCAGCCAAAAAATATTAAAATGTCATACTTCTCTGATATCTGTTATCTTTCATAGTTGACAGAGATCCTGCCAACAAGGGGAAGAAGGCAGTTCGCAAAACTACTATGGCCGGAGGCGGTAACGATGCAGATTTGCTGAGATTAGCTAAGGAACAGCAGGAGAGATACGAAAAAGAAATGGAGGTAAAAATGGAAGCTGCCAAAAAGGCCCAAGAAGAGAGAGATGCTATAGAAGCGGCTACGCGAGCGGAAGCAGAAGCAGCAGCAAAGGAAGCCGCTGAAGCCAAAGCAGAAGCTAAGGCTAAGGCTAAGGCTAAGGCTAAGGCTAAGGCCGCGGAGAAGGCTAAGGCTAAGGCAGAAATTAACAAGGAGTTAGCTGCAAAGAAAGCTAAAAAGCCAGGAGCCGGTGCAGCCGAGGGCGCGGGCTCTGCTGGAGTTGGGGCTGGAGGTGCTGGAGGTGCTGATGCTGCGGGAGGTGCTGGAGCTGATGGTGGTGAAGGTGCAGGCGCTGGTAAAGGTGCAGGCGCTGGTAAAGGCACCGGTGCTGGAGCTGATGCTGGTGCTGGAAGCGGAGCTGGAGCAGGAGGTGAAGCTGAAGATGAAGGTGCTGAAGAGGGAGAGGATTTTGAGGGAGAGGAGGACGAAGAATCGTTTGAAGACTCTGATGAAGAAATTGAGGGAGAGGGAGAGGGAGAAGGAGAAGGAGAGAAAGGGCAGCGCAAGAAACGTGTGAGAGATGGTCCACTTGTGCCAGATACAGTGATAGGTAAGAAATTCATTTATCTATACTGTAAACGGATAAATTTAATGATAACATTCCTGCCAAAATTCAGGACTTAAGACTCCTCAATGCTTATCATAATGTAATATAAGTCTCTCTATTTCTAAAAAGAAAGTTGTCTTGAATTTATGAATTATTATTATTCATGTTATTATTATTTTAAAAAATACTTTACTTTTTTAAGTAACATAATGGTACTGTATATATACTAAATATATATATATATATATATATATATATATAGAGAGAGAGAGAGAGAAACAGTTGTTTCTGCTATGAGTTTTTCTTTTTGCTGCTTTGGTCTATGTTTTACAGTGCTCTTGGTGCTGTTGTCTTTGCGATTAACTTTCAGAATGATTGTAAATGTGTATTTTTTGTTGCCTATCATGTTGCCATCAATTGACAAACACACAACAGTATTTAAATAAGCATTTTACACATTTTAAATGAATTTTAAAAATTAGTTTAAAACAAATAATATCGTAGTAAATAGAACAGGGACAATAGAATTATGTCATGTAAGACAATTTTACTCACAGAATGCAGATAGACATAAGAAGATACAATGCAATACATAAGATCATCATTAAATAACAAATGAATATATAACAATATGCATAAATATCATTCTATACACATTTGCTATTGGTGATCACTAATAGGTGATAATAATGATGAGGAAGCTCCAAATGAACAAGGTGAAAAATCTGAGAAAAAAGGAAAGCGTCGCAAAAAGGGAAATCTGGTGGTGGAAGAGGCTGTTGTCGGTAAGAGATGCCGAAGGCTGCATGCTGTAGACGGTTTACTGACGATTAAAGTCATTTGGGAATGAAAATGACTTTGGCATTACAACTGGTAGATACTATTCTAAACTCTAACTTTCATGCAGATGTATTAACACTATACATTTTTATATATATATAACAGGATTGACCAAATTAAACTTTTGACACACACCACACAGAATGTGTTGTGCATTGCTGCTCCATGTCGCTCAAAAAATCAGCTGAAAGCTCCATCCGGCTCAGGTGAATTTCAAATCATATTAGCAAGATAAAAGATAAAAGTTTAGTCAAGCTTCAGTGATAGAACACTAGGGCTGGGCGATATGGTTGAAATCAATATCATGATAATCATAAGGATTTTTCTCGATATCAATATACAGTATATCACGATATGGTTCATGTATGCAAAATCATGTTAAATAATCAAATTGATGTTCATCTCATTGAACCGAATGGTAATGTTAGGTTTGATGTCAAACAAAACAGAAATATTCAAATAATATTCCTACCATACCTCATTTTATGAGAGTTTTTAAGTAAAATTTGCTTGTCATCATCAATTTAGACAGCAGGTTATGTGTGTCACAATATCAAAATATCTTAATATCATCACGATATGATTCCACTGAAAGACGATAAACAATAATATTGAATTATCGCCCAGCCCTATAGAACACGCTTCATGCTGAATGCCTGAGATAGTAACATGGGTTTACAATTATGTTGATTTGCATTTCTTCAAACCGTAGCAGTTTTAGAGCCTAGTTTGTTTAATTATAGTTTGCGGGTCAGAATGGCTTATGCAGCTACTTCTGCTTAGTCACTACAAGATGAGACTAGCAACATACAGTGCAGTATGAAAACCCTGGGCTTAAAATATTAACCTTGTCCCATAAATTAAACTTAGCAATTTAGCCCATGCTTATTAGTAAAACATAATTTTATATATCAATTTTCATACTCTTTTTACTGAGGAAATAGAAAGCAGCATAGCATGCAAATTCCTAATCCTTTGCTCAATAAAATAAATACAAATATGGTCTATATTTGTTGTGTTGTATGTAACGTGTGGTTTCATGTTTGTAGACATGTTTGTCTTCATGGTGTTATAAATAACTTGTTTTTTTATGTGTGAGTTTATGTTATTTGGAGGGTGAAAAATGGAAAGGTGATTAACCAATAAATGCATTCAAGTTGAACATATACTAAATATTAAAAAGTGCTGGTGAATAACAATATTCACATTTAGAACGTGTAAGAATTGGACATTCATTCATTTATTATGGTTTTTTTTTTATTACTCGGCTTTGTTGAATACTCAGTTATGATTGGCCAATGAACACATTCTGAGGTTTGTTATTTCTGAAAAAAAAAAAAAAAAACAACAACTGCTGTTTCACATTTAATATCACTCTGCAGTCAAGACGTTTTGTTGATTCCTAATCAAATTAACTGGTGACACCCTGTGCCAAAAATACTTAAATCCTTGGTTACTGCAGACAGTAACTGACAGTCCTACTGGACTACTTTTTGGCAGAAGCTTGCAAGTTTCTTTAGCTTGTAATAAAATACTTTAAACCAATATTTTGTGTCAAATGATTTATGTCTCTGGTAAGTAGCCGTGTAATAAGTGGGATAATGTACAGAGTCATTACTGCAAAATAAGCTCCTTCAGGGCAATCAAGGCAATCACCCTGTCAGGAGTTGACAGGGAAATGACCAGCTTCCTGAACATTATCCCTTACAGTACGTAACCAGGCAACCCTTTTTAACAGTGACAACCTTGCATTTTCATTCTTCTAAGATCTTGAATAACAAGTTGGATATCACCTTTGCCAACACACTCTTTGTTTGCCTTTAAGTTATTGTTTATCTCTGTTGTTACTGTCGATCTTGTTGCTTTTCGTGCTAATGCTGGCATTATAATTGCTGTTGTTACTGTTTTCATTGATGTTACATGTAAGGCATATCCAACAGAAAATGAGAAACATTGGATTGATGGTAATTATGATGATAGGAAACCCTAAAAAGAGAAAAGCGAAAAACAGAAAAGCTGGCACCGGGCCATCAGGCAGTGATGAATCTGCTGAAAACGGTGAGGCTGCAGACGGCGACGAGCCAGCAGCAGCTGGCAAGCGCTCAGGCCATGCGAGGCAAGGCCCAGTGGTCGAGGAGACAGTTGTTGGTAAGACGATGAGCACTGCATTAAATGCTGCATGGGAGGCACTGTCACGGAGCAAAGTCATTTGATGAACAGATGACTTTTCCAGTGGTATGAGGGTTTACAGAGCAAGTGTGTGACCAGTCAGAAGAATGCTACATTTGATCTCTGATAGGTTAAATGGCCTTTTAGAATGAGTGGCTTTAACCTTGACACTGCCTTTAAGAAGTGCTAAAATTATCATGCACAAATTATTTTTGTTTGCAGCATATAGTATAGTTCTTGGAGTTGCCAAAACGGTGGATTAAGTGGAAACACAGCAAACAATTCTTTAGTCATAAGATTGTGCATAACAGAACACTGGTTATAGAATTGTATTTTCTATGGTTTGATGTCAGCAGGCCAATCTATTGTTGAATAGAATATTTATGTTTCCGTCTCAGTGTTTGAGGACTGTGTGTGTGTGTGTGTGTGTGTGTGAGTGATGTTTCACATGCATCTGTGCTCTGTGTTAACAATCTTGCTTGCTTTTTTCCATCTTAAAAATCCAGGAAAAAGTGGTGCATTCAGATTAATTCATTAGTTAATTGAGCAACTGGAGAACTGATAATGTTCTTGATAAACTATGGCAACACTGAGACTTGGGAAGGAGACGAGGGCGAAAAAGCATGAATTGTGAGCATAGAGCCACAAGAAAATCTTATAACATCTCATGCACTCTTACATAATTTGAAGATGGAAGACAACCCAAGCTGACTTTGGAAGATTACCTTTGACATGCAGTAAATCAATTCCTGCATATTAAAGCCTGCGTTTTGCTCTGAATACTCAAATCCGTACTTTCTTACCCTGACCAAGGAACTGTCAGTCCTAAGTGGGAAAGGATTCAACAAATCAAATGTAATTACCAGTTTTAAAAGCAAGTGTATCTTTCAAGAGTATCTTTCAAGAGTAACTAAAAGAACAAAGGCAAAGTAATTAAATTAATTCTTTGGTGATAGCATTATGAAGAGCTATGCCACAATTTCAACTCTCCAAACTATGAAGTTGAAGAAGGACACTCCAAGCCAAAACAATCAAGCTACTCATTACTCATGAAGACAACTTTCACAAGTGTCAAATGGAGGCAAACAACATCTGCTTTCTTACATCCCTCACCAACTTGGATTATGTAGTCTCTTAAACGCTGTACATTCAAACATCAATATTTGCATTTGAACATGTATTTTATATGCAAACGTCACAATAAAATACATGAGATCAATAGCAAAATGTAAATAATGATGTTTGACAGGTTAAAAGTTGAGGTAAGTTTGTACGCCTGGATTACATGCAAGCATGTATCATGCATTCATACATACATGGATGCATGAACTTAAAGTAATTGTAGAATTGCAATTACTATAAAAATAATCTTTGCCCCTGAAAATGGAACAGAAAAATGTGTAGGTGTAAGCTGTAACACTTGTGCACTCACTAACTTAGTGGTTGATAAATCCCCAGATCCAGGAGTTCACTTTCATGCTGGACTTTCTGACTGTAAAGCTATTATGGGAAAACCAGCGGAGATTGAGTGTAAACTGAGCAGTGAAGACTGTGTGGGAATGTGGTACAAGGACGGAGATGAGGTAAGACTTTGTGTGGTTATTTTAAAATGTGAATGTAAAATAGGCCCGGGTGCTATACTGTGGTAATATAGTCCAGCTGTTATCAGTGATGATGATTACAAGCTGGAGCTTCTGATATGACTTTATACAATTACACTTATATCTATTGTGCTATATTAACCTATCTACACATTTATCTTTCCAGATTAAATCATCTGAGGGTTTAACCATTTCTAAAGACGGAAGTTTCCACAGGCTCAAAATTCACAAAGTCACAGAGGAATTTGCTGGGAAATATCGATTTGAGGCAGATGGTCGGAAGACCGAGGCCATGATTGTTGTTGAGGGTAAAAACATTTCCTTCTAAAATATTGGTACAAAAATAATTTCTTTGAATAATTGCTTGTATCATTCATTCAAATTATACTTGCAATGAAACTGATATAATATTGCATGTTAATCTAAAATTTGTCACTTTTTAAGCACTTGTTTCCTTATTTTAACAATCTTTACAGATCCACCTAGATTTGAGGCTGAGGACCTGGATGCATTTAAAGCTACTGTAACCGTGAAAAAAGGTCAAAAAGCTACCTTCAAATTACCTTTTATTGGACGGGAACCTATAAAGGTTCAGTGGTACCTTGAAGGTGAAGAGCTTTCGGATGAATCAAACATCAAGATAGAGCACTCCGATGGGTGCAGCCGTCTGCTTCTGAACAAGCTAAATCGCAAGGACAGTGGCGAAGTCAAGATGAAACTCAAAAATGAGTTTGGTACTATTGAGGCCTTTAGCCAGCTAGTTGTAATGGGTATGTATAATCAAGATTTGGTTAAAATTAAACCTCTTTTTAACCTCTTTTTCAAAACTTTCTTAAATATGCTATTTACTGGTTCACTTACTTTGAAGCCTTAGTTTTACTGGTCATATGGTGTGAAGCTGCCACACTATTGGTAATGAGTTCATTGCAGAGTAATATCATTCTATATCCCACTTTCTTTTTGACAGATAAACCCACTCCTCCAATGGGACCTCTGGAGATTATTGAGGCCACCTCCTCTGCGATTGAAATCAAGTGGAGGCCACCTAAAGACAGCGGTGGCTGCAAAATAGACAATTACATCCTTGAGCGACAACAAGTGGGCCGCAACACCTGGAAGAAGCTGGGTCCAATCGGTGCAGAGGCCAAGTACAGGGACACTGATGTAGACCATGGCAGGAGGTACTGCTATCGCATCAGGGTGGAGACTCAGATGGGCACCAGTGAGCTAATGGAAACCGAGGATGTTCAAGCAGGCACAAAAGGTGAACTTTGATCATTATTGGTTAATTTTCTAATATTAAAATACCAGTGTTAGAAAATGTTTAAGTAAATTCTTTAAGTGTCTCTGTCCCCTTGAATTACGGAAGCCGGTAACTGACACAAACAGTTAAGTTTCCAACAGAAACGTCTAGTGAGTGACGTAATATATCATGATGCAAAATACTGACAGAATAATACTGCTTTGTCATTTGTTTTTTTGGCTTGAGTACAAGGCTTTTTAACCTTCAAAGCTTCTTATTTCTTATGGTCGCGCACTCGTAGTACCATCCTCCATCTTTGGGCAGTTGAAAATGCGAGTAAGTAGGGAGGATGAGATTGAGAGTTTCTTGAAATGCCAAAGGGCGCAGAGTACAGGTCGGAAAGTGAGTTTTGAAAGCCAGAAATCTCCTGAAAAAGTAATCCTTGACGCATTAGTATTCATCGCCAACCCTATCAACCCCCCATAGATACAGTATATTATGGTCATTTTGTGTGATGCGGCAGTAAAAATCTTGCGTATTGGCCCTTTAGGAGAAACTATCACAAATCCCAATCTTGTGTTTGTGTATACAGCTTACCCTGGACCTCCATCGGTACCAAAGATTGCCAGTGCCTTCAAGGACTGCATCAATCTCACCTGGTCTCCTCCTTCCAACACTGGAGGAACCAATATTCTAGGATACAACCTGGAGAAACGCAAGAAGGGCAGCAATCTGTGGGGCCCCGTCAACCCACCAGAGCAGATGATCCAAGGTTTCTCATTTAACCATTACTACAAGACAATTTCTCATCAATCATTTTACGCCACAATTTCACAACACAATAATCAATATAATGTGAGATGGTTTGTTGCTGTCATTCCTATATTTTATATGGTGCGTGATTTATTTACTTTTTTATTACAGCAAAAGGATATGCTGTTAAAGATGTGGTTGAGGGCATGGAGTACGAATTCCGTGTGTCGGCAATCAATAACTCTGGAGCGGGTGAATTCAGTACCCCATCTGAGTTCGTATTCGCCAGGGACCCTAAAAGTAGGCCTTTTTTTTTTTTTTTTTTTTAAATATATCATTATGCCAGTCATTATCATTTTATACTAATATTTTATATGGCCTGCAAACTTTAGCGCTGAATATGAATAATGTATTTCAGAGCCTCCTGGTAAAGTTATTGACCTCAAGGTGACCGACTCCACCTACACAACCCTTTCCCTGACTTGGACCAAACCCAAGGAAATTGAAGGGGTTGAAGATGAAGTCAAGGGATATTTTGTGGAGATCAGACCAGCGGAAAACCCAGAGTGGGATCGTTGCAATACAAATGCCATCATCATGAATTCCTTCACAGTGAAAGGCATGAAGTCAATGGCTATGTACTGGGTGAGAGTAATTGCTACTAATGATGGAGGAGAGGGAGAGCCACAGGAGTTGGACAACTACATCTTAGCCATGCCTCCTCCTGGTAAGAAAATGAACTTCAAGCTGCTTACATCAAACTAACGTATTTAATATCTTACAGGTACAGTCACTACATGGTAACAGTCAACATTTAATTAATACTTAAATCCATTTTGGCACTAATGAAAAATATATTGCAGCACGACTACATTTTATTATTTACTGTAATGTGGCATGTGTTGTTACTAAAAACAATAAACCATAATCCCAATAATTATTTTTGCAGTTTACAGTACAGTAATCTGATTTTTATTATATATTTTTCCCTTCACACTCCTTCATCCTTCATATAGTGCGACCACGGTTCACTGATGCCAAAATCAAGAGTTTCATGGTGGTGAGAGCAGGGAATTCTGCACGTTTCAACATTAACTTTGAGGTAATTTAAGGAGCGATTAAGTCTATATCCATAACAATACACGTATAACGAACCTGCCATCAATTTGTGATCTGTAAACATCTATCTGGAGATGATCATATTTGTATATTCTTTGCAGGCCTCCCCTTGGCCTGAGGTCACTTGGCTGAAAGATGGAGCGCCTGTGTCCAAAAAAGTGACTATCAGCAATGCCGAGGGCGCATCCCAACTTCTGATTCCTTCTTCTGAACGTTCAGATACTGGAATCTACACCATTGTTGTCAAGAACGTCGTTGGCCAAGAGACATACAGCATTGAAATTAGAGTCACAGGTGAGATTGTTAAAATGGTCAATTATCAATAATGGTCAAATATTATTACATATAAATAAAAGAAAATCAAACTATTTTGTTTTTAAACTCTAGATGAGCCAAAGGCACCAGGACCTGTGGAGATTGATGAAAATGTGCCCGGCACAGTGACCATTTCATGGACAGCATCTCCAGATGAGAAACGCGATGACAGGCTGCACTACATGGTGATGAAGCGTGATTCAAACAAAAGAACCTGGAACACAGTAGCAGATCGCATCTTCAACAACAAATTCACAGCCTGCAACATAATGCCAGGGCGAGAATACCAGTTCCGCGTCTATGCCAAGAACGACATGGGCTCCTCCAATCCCTCTGAGTCACCAAAGTGGTCAATCGCTAGCAAAAAAGGTATGTGAACGCTCTTCTATCCACTCATCAGAATAAGCACGTTCTCCATTCAATGCAATTTTAATGCTCATAAAACTAATTTCATTCAATCCATACCTTTTTACAGAGAAGTTCACAGTGAATATGCCAGAGTCTAAGGCATGCAACCTGGATCGTCCTCCCAAGTTCATTGTCCCACTGAAAATGCACAGCGCTCCTCAAGGCTATGAATGCTACATGAGCTGTGCTGTGAGAGGGGACCCAGCACCTCATGTGACATGGCTCCGCAATAATATCAGTCTGAATACCAACACTAACTACTACATCTCCAACACCTGTGGAGTCTGTTCTATGCTTATACTAAGGGTTGGACCTAAAGACACCGGAGAGTACAAGATTGTGGCAGAAAACTCTCTGGGCAGAGCTGAATCCACCACTAAACTGACTGTCAGAGGTAATGCTTAGATCAAAATGTGTCTGTGTTTTCAAAGTGCCGTAACTAGATGTTTTATGTTGATATACATCAGAGTGATGAACAACAATCTGAAACTAACCACTGCTTTTGTCTTTTTCCCCCCAGAATAAATCAACATGATGAAGATGGCTGAAATTGTTTTAAATAACATAACAGAAACCCTGTTGAGCGTTTTTTGTTATATGCACAGATAATACATATTTTTGAAGCTGAGAAATCCCTGTCACATATAATGTCATATAATTTAATACTCTCTGGGATGCCTATTGTTTTAATGCTCAAGTTGTTTACCATTTTGATGCATCAGTTATTTTGTTATTAAGAGAGGCAATTATTCAAAGTAACAACAAAGTCTTAGGCATACAAATGCTGCCAGATGGAAAGCCATGAACAGCTTCTGTTTGTTGTCTTGATTTCCATAGTGCATATCAATAAAGCGAAGTGTGATGCTAATTCTAAATATGAATGGGCAATGTTGCACATATTCCACGACTCTGAATTAGATCCAGAGAATTAACAGCAGAAACAAACAAAGCAGTCTTAATGTAATAATTTGCATGTTTAACAGCCTAAACATTCAAAGGACAGAACTGTGTAGCTGTGATTCATTAACTTCAGCGATAATTAATAATTTGAGGAAATGTGTTCTGCCTGCAGCTTATACTTTTTAAGAGAGTAATAGTGATCTGTGAGTTTTCTCTTACAATTAGGTTTTAGATATCAAGTTTATCAGTCCACATGTATAGTGATTGGTTGTACTGGTTATCATTTTCTTCCCCCAATTTTGAATTTGCTTCCAATATAGGCTATTCATTTTACTTAATTTTACTCATTAGAAATGCAAGACAAACAAAACAAAAGCTGTTATAGATAAGTTAAATGTATTTTTCTTATGTTATGAATTGTATGGGGGCTTGGTGTAAATAAATAAAGCTCATATTATGTGGATTTTTTATTTTTATTTTAATTGTTGAGTGTTACCAGATTACCAGATTGTGCATTCACTTTGCTAAACCAGAGTTAATACCTTTCATAGAAACCGCATATATGTGTATGAAGATAGACTCTGACATATATTGTGGACCTGGGTTAAGCCTTGACATAGCAAACAAGTATCAAAATTCAAGCCACTTGTTCACTCGCATGAAGGTTTATGTGGATAATTTATGTCCAGACTTCTTGTATTACCACTCTGGGCATATTTTTTTGTGGGGTCAGACTTAAGTCCAAGTTTAGAGTCACTGAAGAAGAGAGGGTCAACTGTTGCACCCAGACCTAAAACTAAAAGCAAGACTGACCAGTGCAGGGTGACAGCTCTCAGTTTCAATGAGAAGTACTTATTGCAGTACTTATTACCTTTCAGTCTGACAGACAAGACAGAAAAAAGAATGATGGCTCATAAATATCATTCACATGTTACCACCTAGGTTGCTTTGCTTGATTTTTATCTAATATGTCCAAAACAGCCTCAGAGTGAGTGTGGGCATTCATGCAAATCCACTCACTTTTTATTTTCACTCATTTAAGAGTATTGTTCAATACACTGACAATTCTTAAACATGCATTGCAATTTAATTAGCTTACCTCTTGACTATAGAATGCAGTGGTGATGATCAGGCAGTCTACATTGATGAATAAGTCGATGGCAAGGCAGTTCAGCCCATGGCACTTCCATGGAGCTTTCCGTGGCACTTTACTTTCCCTTTTAAAAAGTGGAGTCAAAAGAGCCCCACTGCAATGTTGAAGCTGAAACTCCAGTTTTGAGGGAGGGGTCAGCAAGCTTCACTGCTGGATTGCCTGCTGTGCATCCTATTCATGAACCTATAGCACTATAGGGCCAAAGTGCATGTCAGTAAACCTATCCCCAGGAGCCACAGTGAAAGAGCTTGCTCTGACTATCTCGGAAAGGCTTTACTGCAAAACGCAGAGCCCACACTCAAGAATCAGCTGGAACTTGGCTGGCAAAGGAGAGGAGAGATAAGCAGTTTCTCGAAATACAAAAGTAAGTAAATGTACTAGGTATTGGGCAAGACTGCTAATTATGAACATGTGGTTGGATATTTCAGTCTACTGTATATTCATTAAAATACTGACAAATTCTGCATCATTTATGTATGAACGATTCAGGGCAATCTGTGTGTATATTCAGTGTAGTTTCTGTAACTCCTGTTTCTCTACAGTTTTATTTGATGATGAATCTTAATGATGTAATAATAATAATCACATTATAATGTGTTTATAGGGCAGGAAAGAAAAATGATTGCACAGTCTACAGAGATGTCATACATCTAGGAAAATGTTGATGGATGCTCAAACTAATCATTGTACAGGTGTTAGAGACATTACTGTTATTCAGCCCAAATGACCATTTTTAAATTTGACCCAAAATGATAATGCAAAAATAATACTATGCAAAGGAATGGATTGAACCAATACTTGTTCATGTATTCATATTGAAATCAATCCTATACTCCCCACCCTGCAAAAATCTAAGGGTTACAGCCCATACTAAGCTTTAACTGCTGCGTAGTGATACAACCTTCATAATGCTATAAAACAAAAAAAGCTGAGGAAGAAATAGTACATGCACTGCCAGTAGACGGAGCTCAGAGACATGGACCTGACATCTTCTTCATAAATCAGTCGCACTGATCAGTTGCTTGGCAAAGCTATTTTTTGTCCCAGTCAAATATAGTAGCACTGCACTACGTGTACAAAAATGTTAAATATGGAGCTAGCTCACCAACTGTTGAAAGGCTAAACCTCAACTAAAATTATGTATTTAAGTGAGGTGTAGTGCTAATGGCTTGACTACCTATCATAACTAATCCATACATCAAAATTATCATGATTGTGACAAGAAGAAAGTAATGTATGAACAAAAACGAATGGAGATTCCAGTAAGCCTGATGACGCTACAGATGCTAAGCAGTTCCATTATTTTGTAACATAAATCTTGCTTTCAAGATACAACAAGATATTCAGACCACATCTATTTTCTTACCACCTACAGTATCAAATTAAAACAAATTCTGCTCAAAATACACATGAATACAAACTTTTCTGCACTTTAAGTTTTGATAGATATGCAAATGATGCAGTATTTTATTAAGCTAATTTGAAACTTTATCCGAAAATGAGGTTTGAGTTTTTCTTTATGTAACTGAATTAAAGTAATCAAAAGCTAGTATTTATAGAGCCATGTGTTAAAATATTGTATAAGTTTTGCATATTTGCTGAAAAATGTGCTTACATTATTTTCCAAAAGCTGTATGTATGATTTGGTGGGTATTGCTACAGAGAAAGTTGAACAAAAGTGTATTTTGAGCTTGAGCTTTACATATATTGAGTGGTGATTAAAGATTGCTTCTCGCTCCACAAATATGTTATGGTGATACTTGATTAATCACATGCACTTTATATAGAAGAAAAAAACTTCAAGCACCAAAATCTGAAATTCTGCCAGCCGCACCTTTTCTCCCAATTTTTCTGATTATTTAGGGCTAAATCTGCAAAGCTGCTTATGAGCAATCTAGCCTGTTCCACTTGCAGTCAGACACTTGCGTCACTTCCGGGTTGGTGATAGATAGTTTTATGAGGTATGTGACCTATTGCGCGCAAAATTAGGCAGGTCACTTGCGGGAACCTACTTAGGGCATGCTAAGTATTTTGTGATCACAGGAACTCTTTCATTTACAGTCCAGATTGAATTACTAACTCAGGGAGCATTACACCATTTGCCTGTAATGTAGATCTTTAAATAGATTTGCACTGTTGGCTAGAACATTTATATTTCCTTATTTTAATTTGAACATCATCCCAAACTCCTATAAATCCAATGAATAAAGACACTCTTATCCTCAGAAAGGTCTGCATTTTTTAAATGGTTGATATCTAGTTTTTGAAGAAAACATTTTATTTGTTAGGAGTAATTGTAACTTTAAACAAAATGGTAGATATTTATTTTTAAAGGGAGAATGTGCTAAATTACTCACATTCTTTTACACCAAAACCCACTTATAAACACGTCCAATTATATCATTACACTCTCACCAAGACCAGGGTTTACTCAAAATGTGTCAACATCACATTCCAAAGGCAGACATACTGCCTAAATCCATGAGTAAGTGATACCCGTTGCTGATTCAGTCCGCCTGCATGTCAGACAGATGGGGATTCTCATAGTTACTAACAGCGGTCAAGTCTTGTCTACAGCTCCACACTGCATGCAAAGTCCAAAGTATTTTGCCATCAACATAATAGTCATGTCAACCTTTTTCTCTGTGTTGTTATGAGATTATAAATATAAATTTTTTGGAGGTCAACGAACTTCAAAGTGACAACTACATTAACATAGTTCAAACTGTGGACTTTATTTGAAATGATTTCTAAATGAATTTAAGATTTCTGGCTTATGTTAAGTGTTCACTTAAAAAAAGTTTCTCCTTGTGATATTCTTTAACAGAGAAGCTGTTGTCTAAACCAAGATGTTTAAGATACGGAAAGCTAAGGATGAGGAGCCAACTGCTCCAGGGCAGGGTAAGTAAAGATAGCTATGTTTTGAAATCCCAACTTTCAATATAAATGACTGTCAAAAATATCTGTTAACTAAACTTGTCCCAAGAAATTGTTTACATGTTTCAAAACTAACAAAACACTGTATATATCATATTTAGAGACACAGCATGAAGTCAAATTTATCATATATTGAATTTAATAAAGTTATTCACACATTCAATTTACAAATGTTATTTATCTCACTTCATGACAGTGAGAATTAAAAAGAGGTCAAGGGTGCCTGGGGTTATGATTACCCAATTTGTGGAACAATTACCTGAAGGCACGACCACCCCAGATTTCACTCGCAAACCCATCGCTCTAACTATTCAAGAAGGTATGGTAATCACATGCACAAGCTCATTTCTTTAATACAATGATTCTGTTCAAATGTTTCTAAAGCTAACACAAATGTACATACTTTCTTTCCTGTAGGAAAACTTGCTATTTTCAAAGCAATAATTGTTGGAAATCCAACACCTACTGTGACTTGGGAGAGAAATAATGGGGAAATTTCTGATCCAGAAAGATTCATAATCATGTACGACGCAAATTCTGGTGAACATCAGCTACAGGTGAGATCACTGTGACAAAGAATGTTCATTCAGATAAATAAAGATTGATGGATCAATAAATCAAACAGAATGATCAACAGTTTATCCCCCCACTCTTGGTCTTCCAAAATATAATGATATTAGTCTATTTTCATAGATGCCAGATGTATCCCCAGATCAAGCTGACACCTACAAATGCTTTGCCAGAAATGAATATGGAAAAGCTGTTGTCACTGCTGCCCTCAATGTTATTGAAGGTGATGAAATCCATTAACCTTTAATCCATTATGTATTGATTCAGAACTGATTTTACCATGCAGTGCCTCTCACTTGCTTTTTCTCCTATCTCTTCTTTTTTCCCATTTTAGTTGGTTATAAAAAGAGCAGAGCCATGCAACAATCAAGGACAGGTACACAACCTGCATTTGTCTTATAACAATGCCATGTGATTCATTTATTTAATGGAAATTATAACCGTGCTTTTGGTTTAATTGTAGCTATACGAGAGACACCTGAGGATTTTAAGAAGGCCTTAAAAAATAGGTAAGTAGGACCTAAGTCAAATGGGCTAGGGTTAGTACAAAATGACCCAATACATTTTGACATGTATCACTTGAGTCACTGAATTTGCATTACATTATTTATCAACATACCAAAGTGGAACAAAGA
The DNA here is from genome assembly GCF_046629955.1 of Centroberyx affinis. Taxonomy (NCBI): domain Eukaryota; kingdom Metazoa; phylum Chordata; class Actinopteri; order Beryciformes; family Berycidae; genus Centroberyx; species Centroberyx affinis. The sequence continues at coordinate 480,294 of NW_027281845.1, forward strand.
TGGATGAAATAACTTTTGAACTAATTAATTGGTTCTCTTTCTTTAAAGAATTGACACTGAGTCCAAAGAAGAGAAAAAAGACCCAGAAACTGATGAAAGGTTTTGGGACCTCTTGATGAGTGCAGACAAGAAAGACTATGAGAGCATCTGTTCCCAGTTTGGAGTCACTGATTTCCGATGGATGCTGAAGAAACTGAACGAGAAGAAGAAAGAAAGGGAGGAAGAGCAAGAAAAGGTTTGTTTCAGCTTCAACCAAGTATTAATATGAAGACACTGCATAAAATCTAAGATAATACAACAGATAGAATACCACGTTCTAAGAAATATAAATAGCAAAATGATTTTCTCTGAGTCAATTTAATATACTTTGATTATTTTAAAATGTCTGATTCCAATTACTGTAGGTTGTCGAAAGACTATGCAACCTAAAGCCCATTGAACTCAAACCCACTGGTGCTGCAGAGTTTGAACTTGAAATGTCACTCAAAGACCCTACCAGCAAAATCTTCCTGTACAAGGTGAGGTTTCAATTTAAATGTTTATTTTTTTCAAATCAATTGACTGAAAACATTGAAAGTTATATTACAAATTATGTGATAGGTATCACATATACACACAGGCAGACACATATTGCACACACCATATATGATTTCATATTTTTGAACAGGATGGAGTTATGATTCCTTATAGTGCCGAGACAGAGGTAAAGCACGGATTGAAGCAATTAGGAAAGAAGTTTGTGTTCAGCATCAATGGTATTAACCCAGAGGATGCTGGATTATACCAAGTGGAAGTTGATGGAGTTAAGATCTTCTCAACTGACTTCAAACGTAAGATGATGCGCCAATTTAATTATTTACTTCATTGTACTTTGGTTTCTACACAACGTCACAGTAGAGAATACAATGATTAAATTAAATGCTCTTTTTCATGTAGTTCCCAATGTAGACTTTTTGGTCAAGATTCAAGAGGTGAAGGCCCTGGAAAGAGAGGATGCTGTCTTTGAATGCGTCATCTCACAGCCCCTGACAAAGATTACGTGGACGGGAAAGAATACCACTCTGGAGCAAGGGGACAAATATGACATCAGTGTGTCAGAGGACATGTTGATTCATAGATTGGTGGTCAAGGACTGCCTGCAATTGGACAAAGGAATTTACGCAGCTGTGGCTGGAATGAAATCCTGCAATGCCTGGCTTATAGTGGAAGGTATAGTTTGCATATATTAAATTCTCCCTTTTTCAGTCTTTCACATCACATTTATCAATCTATATCACATGTGTCTATATTTTTTTAATCAAATATTAAAAATGTGCCCTTATAACATTAAACAAACTTTGGAATGGTATAATTTTCATTAGCTGATGATGACCCAAACATGCGTGGAAAGAAGAAAGCCCGCAGAACAACTCAAGCAGGTGGTGGCGGAGCAGATCTATTGAAGATCGCTCAGGAGCAACAGGCTAAGCTACAAAAGGAGAGAGATGAATTGATTGCAAAGGCAAAGGCAGAGGCAGAAGCTGCGGCCGCTGCCGCTGCAGCAGCAGCCGCGGCTGCGGCAGCGGAAGCCGCCGCCACAGCAGCGGAAGCCGCAGCAGCAGCAGAAGCCGCAGCAGCAGCAGGAGGTGCAGCAGGAGGTGCAGAAGTAGCAGGAGGTGCAGAAGTAGCAGCAGAAGGAGCAACAGCCAAACAGAGTACGACAGCAGATGCCAAAAAGAAAAAGCCAAAGCAAAAGTCTAAGAAAGAAGACGGGTCTGAGCCAGGTGAACCTACGTCATCAGAGTCAGCAGAGTCAGCATCTGAGCCTAACGAAGCAGAAGAGATAAAAGGTGAAGAACATGCAGAGGAGGAAGAGGATGGAGCTCCTGTTCAAGAGAAGAGAAAAAGAGTGAGAACAGGCCCTCTAGTCCCCGATACAGTCATTGGTGAGAGACATCATAGTAATTAAATTCTAAGTACTGCTATGCTGCTCAGATATTTCTGTTCCCAGCTAACCTTCTTTTTTTTTATTACCTTTAGACCCAGGAGTATATTTCACCTGCGGACTGTCAGATGTAACTGCTGTCATTGGTACTGAGGCAGAACTTGTCTGCAAGCTGAGCAGTGAGGATTGTGATGGAGTCTGGTACAAAGATGGGAACGAGGTGAGGAAGATAACATAAGTGTTGATGGAATAAAGTAATTGATTTTACCTTTTATCTTCGCAGATTTAAATGTGTGTTTGTGCATTTCAGATAACAGCAACAGATGATATCTGTATTGTTAAAGATGGGGCTCATCACAAACTAATAGTCAAAAACTGCAAAGAGGAAGATGCTGGAAAATACAGATTTGAAGCTGATGGACGTAAAACAGAAGCTATGCTAAATGTTGAAGGTAATAAAATCCAAGTGGAGTTGGGACACCTAACTGAACATGTAGAACACAACACTATGCTTTTGAGCTACATATTAACAAGTGTTTTTCTTCCAGATCCACCCCGAATCAACCCTGATGACCTTAGTGAGTTCTCAAAGCCTGTCATAATCAAAGTTGGCCAAAATGCAGCCTTCAAGCTGTCCTTTGTGGGCCGGGAACCAATGAAGATCCAGTGGTACAATGAGGGTGAGGAGCTGCTGGAGGACACTCATATCAAGATTGAGAAGTCTTCCTCACACAGCCGCCTCCTGCTAACCAAGTGCCAGCGCAAAGCCACAGGAGAAATAAAGATTAAGATTAAAAATGAATGTGGAACAACTGAAGCCCTCTCCCAGCTAACTGTATTGGGTAAGTGCAATGATTTGCACACAATATGTTCTCCATTCTATATAAAACTGGCAAATGAAAAATGTAAGGTTTTTCTATTTAGCATTCCCTTACTGTATCCAGAATACCAGTTGCAACATATCACTGTGTTTGACCACAGGTAAACCAACACCGCCCCAAGGCCCTGTGGATATCATTGAAAGTTCAGCAACTTGCATTGATTTCAAATGGAGGCTGCCCAAAGACACTGGTGGATCTCCCATTACCAACTACATTCTGGAGCGCCAGCAAATCGGCCGAAACAGCTGGAAGAAACTGGGCAAGATTGGTCCAGAACCTAAATACAGGGACACTGATGTGGATCATGGCAGAAAGTACTGCTACCACATCAGGGCTGAAACTGAACAAGGCACCAGTGAAATGATGGAGACAGATGATATTCAGGCAGGGACAAAGGGTGAGCCTTCTTACAAGAACATGACAATATTTTGTGAAAGTGTGTCAAAGTGTCTTGAATATAAACTAACAAGTGCTATAGAGAAAGGTTTTGTGTCAGGCAGTTAAAAAGAAATAATGTGTCTTCTGTTTTATCATCCTTTAGCATACCCTGGACCACCAACTGCACCCAAAATTGTTAGTGCCTTCAAAGACTGCATCAATCTTGCTTGGTCTCCTCCTTCTAACACTGGAGGAACCAACATTTTGGGATACAACTTGGAGAAACGCAAGAATGGCAGCAATCTGTGGGGCCCCGTCAACCCACCCGATGAGCCCATTAAGGGTAGGACCATTTCAGAATTGTCGACTCATGCTATGTTCAATATGTTCATTTATTTGTTACAAGTTGGATTTGAGATGTGGACTTGTCAAGTGAGATGTGCTTTCTTTCATTCTTATATTATGGAAGTGGTAAAAAACAACAATAAAAAAAAAAAAAAACCTAACCCATACCCTTTGACATGCCAACAGGTAAAACGCATGCAGTGAAGGATGTGGTTGAAGGGATTGAGTATGAGTTCCGTGTAGCAGCTGTCAACATCTCCGGTGCTGGAGAGGCAAGCCCGCCTTCAGAATTTGTATTCGCAAGAGATCCAAAGAGTGAGTTCTAGGCCAAAAACAAATACTGTATATTGTAGCTGTCTCAATATGGATTAAGATCACTGCATAGAGTTATAACCTACATAGATTAGGCTATATGCTTTATGTACGCTTTCAGAGCCGCCTGGTAAAGTTATTGACCTGAAGGTGACAGACTCCACCTATACCACCTTATCGCTGGCATGGACCAAACCCACAGAGGAAGAAGGGGTCCAAGATGAGGCCAAGGGATACTTTGTGGAGCTCAGACCAGCAGAAAACCCAGAATGGGGTCGCTGTAACTCTAATGCTATCATTATGACCTCCTATACTATTATGGGTTTAAAGTCAATGGCCATGTACTGGGTGAGAGTAATTGCTACCAATGAAGGTGGAGATGGTGAGCCTCAAGAACTGGACAACTACATCATTGCAATGCCTCCTCCAGGTGAGTCCACATAAATTGTCAATTCTCCACAGTCAATTGTCAAGATACATCAATTTGCGATCAATTAATCAGTCATTAATATTGACATTTTCAACATTGTTACAGTGAGACCGAAATTCACTGACCGCAAAATGAAGAGCTTCATGGTAGTGAGAGCTGGGAACTCTGTCCGAGTCAACATCAACTTTGAGGTTCAGTGTAATAATCATACAAAACTTATGAATGTAAAAATGCCTAATCATGTTATTCAATGGAAATTCCCATCTCAGGCAAATATCACACCTCTGTACTTTCCTATTTAAGTGTGCCGCTCTACAACTAATGCCAATGCAAATACTTCATACGGGCTACTTATTCATTAATTCATGAGTTCATTAGTACACATGCATGTAGTTGCATGGCTATACAACCACAGAAAGAGACACATGCTGCAGAGAAGTATAAACCCAGATCTTCCCCCTGTATGTGCTGTTGTTGGCAGGCCTCTCCAATACCGAATATTATGTGGCTCAAGGATGGCGTGCCTGCATCCAAGCGTGTGACAGTAAGCAATGCGGACACATCATCGCAGCTCATCATCCCCTCATCGGAGCGCTCTGACACAGGGATCTACACAATCATTGTCAAGAACCTTGTTGGACAGGAGACCTTCAGTGTTGAGATACGAGTCACAGGTACAGTGAAAAAAATCTCAGCTTATCCACACCAATTAAAAGTTAAATGATTGCCAAGGCCGTATGAATTTGCGGGTGAATTTGCAGGTGCAAGGTAAACAGAAGTCAATGCTAAATAATGGAAATAATTCCCATACACAGAATCTTGTTCTCAGTAACTTTTACTGGTGCAATGTTTAAAACAAAGTGGGTCTTCACCAGCTGACGCATACTTTAGATCGAAGCATGGCGCAAGTAAAGATTACAGGGAGCCAGATTCAGTGTGCAGGTATTCCTTCTTTTTTGGGCATAAATTTAAAGCGTGAAACTGTACACTAAATTTGTCTTAAGGAATGTGTCCTACCTGTTTCTAGATGATCCGAAGCCTCCAGGCCCTGTGGAGCTGGACGAGAACGTGCCAGGAACAGTGACAGTCTCCTGGACTCCCTCTCCAGATGAGAAGAGAGACGACAGGCTGCACTACATGATCACCAAGCGCGACTCCATTAAACGCACTTGGCAAACTGTGGCTGACCATCTCTTCAATAACAAGTTTACTGCCATCAACATCATGCCAGGAAGGCAGTATTACTTCCGGGTCTATGCCAAAAATGACATGGGGCTTTCCAAACCCTCTGAGTCAGCAACCTGGGAAGTGAACAAAAAGAAAGGCAGGTTTAAACAGAGTGAATCAAGATTAGTAGTTTATTGTCATTTCAACCAATGTGTCTATATAGGTCTACATAGGTGTATATACTGGATAATACATACACAAACCAGTCAGGAAAGGACAGTTAGTAGACCTACAGTATGTGCATAACACTATATAAGTGCAAAAAGTTTCAAAGCGCAATCAAAAAGGTGCTGTGATGAAACCAAGACACTCTCGTCCTGGTAGATCTTAGCCTTCTTCCAGAAGGATAGATAAAGAATATGAATTGGCTGGGTGAGAACACCTTCACGACTTTATGTTGCATACGGGTGGAGCATATGGCAGAGACAGCGAGCAGGTTGGAGCCGATAATTGTTGCTGCTGTGCGTACTGGAGTGTTTTGTGTGCCTTGTGTATATAATACCTCAAAAGGCATGGGAAAAAAGCAATGCAAAATATAGTCATCATTATGTTTCCTTTTTGTTGTAACTTTTCTTTCCTTTTTTTTCCCCTCTAATCCATCCAGAAAAATTCAGTCTGATTTTACCCAACTCCAAGAGCTGCAGCTTTGAGGCACCGCCATCGTTCTCCGTTCCACTAAGAATGCACACCAGTCCAGAGAGCTACGAGTGCTACATGAGTTGTGCTGTGACAGGAAATCCCAGACCCCATGTTACCTGGTACCGAAATAACATCAGCCTCAACACCAACACCAACTACTATATTTCTAATACCTGTGGGGTCTGCTCCATGGTAATACTCAGAGTTGGGGCCAAGGATAACGGGGAATACACAGTCAGTGCAGAAAACCCTCTGGGCAGAGTGGAGTGTGCAACCAAACTCACTGTTAAAGGTAAAAACACCCATACAGTCATTTGTACACTGTGGGACTGATGTTACTACTATTGGCTATGTCTTTAAATGTTTTCCTATCCTTCCTCTTTCAGATTAAGGTGATGCCATGGTCCTTCTCCACGGCACTCGGAATGAATGGAATGTAAATGATTGCCGAGTTGAAACCTGCTATGTTATTTGTGTTTGTGTTAAAATTGTATTAAATGTGAAGATAGATAGATAGATAGATAGATAGATAGATAGATAGATAGATAGATAGATAGATAGATAGATAGATAGATAGATAGATAGATAGATAGATAGATAGATAGATAGATAGATAGATAGATAGATAGATGAAAAAAGAGGAAGAAAGAGAAGAAGAAAGATTGATTGGAAAAAAAGGAAGAACAAGAGACTGAGAAAGAAAGAAAGAAAGAAAGAAAGAAAGAAAGAAAGAAAGAAAGAAAGAAAGAAAGAAAGAAAGAAAGAAAGAAAGAAAGAAAGAGAGAAGCCTAATAATCAGTTGCATTTGTGAACAAATTGTATTCAATTTCCTTATTGGACGCCTACAGCACTTTGACAAGAGACATTTCAGATTCAAGTTGATATGCCAGTTTGGCATCCAGAGGTCTTCATTGATTTTTTTTTTGCCCGAGATGTTATTACTTTTGCTCATTTCCTCTGATGTTTTCTGGATGGGACTGGAAACAAGCTGATTTTACTGTACTTACTACTTGATGGAAAATTAAAGACAATATGGCCTTGGTTCAGAGTGCATTTAACTGTGTGTCTTATTATTATTCATGCCAGACTAAATGTAAATAAATCATGTTATCTGTTCCACAATGACTTCTACTTGTCTCTCACATAAGCTGAATCCAGTCATGGAAAATTATCCATTGCTATAGAAAAACAAGCATCATGTTATTCTGAAAATGTCTGTGCTCAGAGATGACGTCAATAAACAGAGGGAGCCAGAGACCTTCTCTCTTGCCCGTATCTGTTTTAGACACAACTCCCCACTCATCTTCAATACACCCAGAATTAACCCACTTTGGCTCAAATTAGCACCACAAGTTTCAAGTTCCTGGTTTTGGAATACACCAGGTGTTTCAAAGGTGGGTATACATTTTATATAAATTATTAATATATGTTTTGTTAAGATGAAAAAAAAGTTAAGAATTACTAAAATACAGCTTTGTTTTTCATTATTCTAAAAAAAAAAAATGTATACCTAGTTTTGAGTAGTATAGCCTATGTCCAATTCTAAGACATCATAAGATTCAAGTATTTTACATCAAAGTCAGAAAATCAAGCAATAACACATGTCATATTTTTAGCTATACTTGAGCTGTATTTGACTATGAAGTGGCCCTGCATGCTGCTACCACATTCCACTGTGCCTGTGTCCGGGCCATACTGTAGTTTGACACGTGTTGCTTTTGTTTTGCCAACTGTCACAAGGCTTCAAATTTCTCTTTTACTGTGAGCATGTGGTTGTGCGCTTTCAGGGGATATTGTGAGTCAATTATGGAAAGTCATAAATGATAAAAATTCACACGCATGACTGAGTGTAACCTTGCAAACATTTGTCCATCTTCCCGTGTAAAGCTGCAGGACATAACTAATATTATCAGTAGCCACATGTGTTTTCCCTGCGATTATTGACACATGTCTTTACTGGGACATTAATGTACCAACTTTGACATTTAAAAGCCTGTAAACCATTCACATACTTTCTGTACCACATGTCTATTTTGAAACTCCTGGTAGGGTTCTACTAAGAAAAAGCATTACAAATATGGGGTGTCGTTGTGTTTTTCTTCCATATGGCAAATTAAAAAGACCTTTTTCCTTTGAGAACAAAAAATGACATGGAGGCTGAAAGTTATTTTCCCCAATCAGCCAGAAAAAAAACAAACATCCCATCCATGCCATTTTTAGTCTAATTTTACATAGAGAGTAGTTACAGCACTTCTGATTATTACTATGACTAGAATCTGCTAACAAATAGATGGGGCTATCTTTGCCCATGTCAAAGATATAGTCAGTGGTGGAAAGTAACTAAGTACATTTACTCAAGTACTCTACTTAAGTACAATTTTGAGGTACTTGTACTTTACCTCACTACATTTTAGAGGGAAATATTGTACTTTTTACTCCATTACATTTATTTCACAGCTATAGTTACTAGTTACTTTTCAGATCAATATTTTATATTCAAAACATTTGATCATCTTTATAAAATAACTATAAAATAGCATTGTTATAGATTAGACTACCAAAAAGTATAGCTAAATTGTTAAGATTAGCTTCACGTTGACAACTTTAAAATGCTGCTTACATGTACATGTATGTCAATAAATCAGTATTAATATTCCAATAATTTATGAAAAATATAACTCTCTAAATGGGGACAGTTTGCATAATTAGTACATTTACTTTGATACTCTAAGTACATTTTGCTGCCAATACTTATGTATTTTTACTTAAGTAAGATTTTGAATGCAGGACTTTTACTTGTAATGGAGTATCTTTACATTGCTGTATTGCTACTTTTACTTAAGTAAAAGATCTCAGTACTTCTTCCACCACTGTATATAGTGTTGGGTTGTGTAATGCCATGTTGTTCAGCATTGTTTGGCATGGTAGCATTCATAGCTCTTGACTTTGGTGACCCTTGCAATAAATGCCTTCAAGAACATTAAGCCTCTCATATCAGCTTCCCATGCCTGAGAACAGTCGTAGTTCCTGATGCTTGGCACAGGAAGCATGGCCTGAAATATCCGCAACACACAATCAATCGTGTTCAAACTGAGCATAGCAATGTCATTGCTAAGACGACAATAACTGTGTGTCATGGTTTAAAGTTTCAGAGTACCACAGACTTCAGGAGGAGATATGAATGACCAGTAACGTAAATAAGGATCTTACTTTTTGAAGATGACGAGTGTGTAGCTACACAGCAAATTTACCAGTGTTAATAAGATTGATTTTTGAAAGACAATTATTTGGAGATGACAAGTGTGGCTCCGAGAGTTGTTTGTCCTCATAGAGCTGATATGGCTCTGGGGTAGATGTTCAAAACCATCTAATTAACTCTGATGGTGTGGATTAAGGCATAGTTTTGATTTTTACACTCAGAGTTAAATTAACACTGATGCTGTGTACAAATTTGCAAAGAAAACATCCTACCATGTATCCTTAATTGATACAGGCTGCATCAAATTGAGAAAACACATGTTGCTATTACCATGTAGTGTGATATTCATACAAAGATGTGATATTATATTATAGTGGGATAATAATGCTGCTGCTAAAAACATTTACGACAATACAAAGTAAATTTAGCCAGTGGAAGATGAAATGTAAAATTTTCACTTGACTTTTATTCATCAAAGGAACTCCATTGGATATAGCTGTTTTTAAGGGTGAATCATAGCAACATTGTTAAGGGGAAGCACATAAAAGCTGCCCTCTCAGTCTGCATGTTTTTTTCACACCTAGCTACCATAGCCAATATTAATGATTTGATGCCGCCCACCTCATCTTTGGACTAGAATAGAATTAAGACTGATGACACATCAACTTATTTCTGGCCCATACACTATTATTTCAGGCTTGCAAGAATCATCTGACCACATATTTGGTCACAGGGGCTGACAAAATCCACATTACATTGCTGTGCGGTTGTTAAACCCCAAATTAAATTCCAATGGACTTGCAACCTTTAGCTTTACAATGTTAACCTCCCTGCTGCCTGCAGATACACATGAGACAACTAGCACCACAACTGTCAACAGGAACTTGTACTCAGGAAGTTGTGCAGCCAGACAGTCAGGTCTCTTTGGGGACAATGTCCTAAGGGCATACTGCACAAGCAAATGGACAATTTCAAGCCCGGTATCTAAGTAAAGTCATTGTCTTACCATGTGTAAGTGCGATTGTGACTGCAATATTATGTCAACAATGGGTCTTCTATCATAGAGGTAAATACTTTCAGTTAAAAAAAAAAACTGAAAAATGAAAAAATGGTATATTAGGAAGCCTTCTGTTCAGGCAAATTAAGACAAATTAGAATTAGAAAGCCTACTACTCTTGCTTAATTACACTTAATGAGCACCATAAAATACCTCTGATGTTTAGCTTTGAATAAGTTATGCCCATGTCATACAACAGTATGGCCTTGTTACTAAACACATTATTGTTCCCAAGAGAGAAATGTTTCTCCTGATACCTAAATTGACTGATCACAGACAACCTGTCAATGAAAAGCAAACAGTTACTGATTACTTATATGTGGTGAAATGCCTTGTGATACCAGTTGCTGAGCAGTTTAAAAAGCAGCTAGGTGGGAGGGGGGGAGGTTGGGAAGGTCTTGAAATTCCAGTGGGTTTGGAGTTATTGTTTCAAAACAGAGTGCGGACCAGAAAGTGAATTTTGAAAGCCAGAAATGTCAGCAGCTGATGAAGTAACCATTGAGCCATTGGTATTGATCAATAGCCCTATCAACCCTCTGTGGATATATTAATGGTCATTTTGTGCTATGGGGCAATAAAAATCTGACTTATTGGCCTTCTAACAACCAACAACTTAACAATGGTGAAGTGATGCCTTTTAGAGAGAAATCCTCATAATGCATTACAAAAATGAGTGTTGTACCATTCTTTTTGAGTTGAGATGAACGTTGACAAAAAACAGTAATAAGATCGAGGAAGTCAACAGAGACAAATTTAAGCCATTGTGACTCTAGTGCATTTCACTACAATCCCTCAAAAGGTGTGCAATTAATGTCCAAAGCACCAATTTGTGCTCTAGGAAAGGAATCACATGTGGGACAACATGGTTCAGTTGTTCAGACTCATATTGTGTCGTCCATTATTATAATTATGTTGTGGAAATCCCTATCAATAAAGCATGTTAAAATGAGATGTAACTGTAAACCCTGAAGTTTAATCAGATTACACTTTTTGGAAAAGTATCCCGGGCTGATTACATGTTGCTTCATTTTCGCAGCTGGGTTATCCAAGAATTATGTTTGCAGTTGCTATCCCAGACTGCTCACAGACACCCAATAAACACACTGTATTTTTAGTTGGTGTCAACTGAAGTCATTAGTGCATCTAAACTAAAGATTAATATAGTGTTTTTTGTTGTTCTGGTGGTATCATAAGAGTGTCAACACAAGCATACTTGGCTGTCACCACTGAACAGTGACTACAAAATGACTACTTCTTCTTAATGAGCAGTCGGCATTCAGCACTAACAGCCAAGTATGAATGTATTGACATTCCAAACCTGCTAAGAAGCCAATAGAAACAAAAGTACAAAAGTATACCTGACTTCCACGTGTTTCCAGCCAAGTTCTGCCTTGCCAAATGTATGAAGTGAAAATGAATTGCGAAAGATAGAAAATGTTAATGTGACAGGATCTAGAGTGACTTTCTGGAGCGATCAGGATATGGCACCAATTCTGAGATAATAAAACTATAATACAGAGTCTACATGAAAGTAAAATTTAAGACAGGCATTTTATATCTACAAACAGTCTGCCACTGACATCCCACAGAACAGTTTTAGGCTGTATATTGGTATCACATCCAGGATTTGGATATTTTGTATTATCTCTGTTTTTTGGTGACTCTTAGCTTTGGGAAAGAGTTATTCATGCTGACAGAGACCGATTGCACTGTCCATAAGAATAATATGTTGATTCTCGAATTGAGTGGCATTCCTCGTACAGGTTTCAAATGTATTTAAGATTAGGCTACATCTCCTGAAGGACCTCATGCATTTGTAAACATGAAGCTACAGCGAATGTTTGTTAGCTATCACAATGATAAAAGTCATGGTCATCCCTCAGGGAAGCTTGTACCCATCTTGGCTTTCCCTCCTCCCCTTGCTGGGGGTTGTCGTTTAAGCCAGAAACAAAAAGGCAATTCCCTTGCTTGGCAGGCACCATGTCTGAGACCGTGGGAGCTTGCTGCAGAATCACTGGCATTCCTGGAAGGATTTATTAGCTTGTAGACCAGGGAGGCAACACTCGAATATCAGACTGGGAAGCAGCACCACTCGAGAGGATCAGGGGAGTATTGAGGTAAGTCCATCGCTCATCTCCCCTATAGCACCAGGCTTAGTTGGAGGTGTTAAGTATGGTCTTTATCATATCATATCATCAGGTCTTTATGAAGATACTTACCCTAAGACTGATTTACTCATAACATCCAGTCCATAGATAATACTGCTTTACTGCAGCAAATTATGGAATGTTGTATTTGCCAATAAAAACAATTGAGCTATCTTGATACATAGTTCACTCTATTCTTCATTGTTCAGAGTACAGTAGAATGCTTGCAGTTTTGTAGGCCCACTGCTCACCAAAGTGTCTAATGTTGTGAAAGTGTCAGGTGTATAAGTTTAACTCATAAGTCATGAAGCTATCAATTTAACCAGTTTCACCTGTAAATGCATATACTGACTTATATTTCTTACAGCAAAAGACAGTAACTACGCAAAACTGTTCAAAGTAACTGCTCAAAAACCCCCTGATGTGACTGGATATTGTGTGGTTACTTAAAAAATTATTGATATTCATAATTCAGTACATATGTATATATCTTGATATGTGTGCAGTTATTTCAAAGCCATTAACCACTATGGTGCTACTGGTGACTGTTGTGACTTTGTTGCTACTGACCTAAATGGCTTGGAAAGGTTCTATCAGTTGCTGAAAAAAAGTATTTAAGCCTTTCCCATGAGATCTTAGTTTCAGTCTAGCTTCAGTTCTATATGCTTTTCTTGTGCTCTCCCTAGTGAGGATACAAGCGTTAATTAAATATTTACCAAAACACTTCCCAACCCATCTTCATCTGTGCAATTATTTCTCCACTTGTAACTGCCACTGAAATAGAAACAGTGGAAACCGTGGAGTCTTTCTAAAGCTAACACAAAAAGAGAGCTCTGTGTTAATCCAAATTTAGCAAACCTACCACCCTCAGCTACTGAACACGCATAGCACTAGGCTCAGGTCCCCAGATAGCCACAAGCTTTCGGAACATGCCCTTAGTAGTGTCTCGCTTTTAATCATTTTTATGATGGGCTAAGTCACCGCGCATACTGTCCCGTGCTGTATTTCAGCACCGGTCACATAAGCAGCTGGTCGCATTAACAGCAGCATGCAGCACAAGCCACACGGACCCATAAAAACCAACCCTCGCTGTGAGAAGACTGTTCACTTAATGCCGTGTCAGAAGCCAAGCACGAGCAGCAAGATTTAAAATGTTTCAAAACCAAAACGTTTAATTCTCACTACCTGCATTGAGTGTTGAAGAGAACATTTGTCACCAACAATTCTGAGTTCAGTAGCATATGAGATTTGTAGTCATAGGAAGTATTGATCATATTTAATGTTTCATTACATATTTTAACTTTTTTTGTGGTGAATACTTTATCCATTATCACACAGTATAGCCCTAAACCATGTAGGGATGTGTCAAGATAAAGATACTTATTTAGTTGCATTATAAACCAAACTTAAATGTTGTATAATGTTGTACCTTTTTTGCCTCAAAGTAATGAACACTAGAATACAGTTTTTCTAAAGTTATTAAATTGGCTATTTTGAGCAGATTTTAGTAAGACTCACTTGTCAAGCCAGCAGTGATTTACAGGCATATCATTACATTGGTGATGGGATGATCACAGTTTTATGTGGCATGTGACCTGTGATCATATGACAATCCGGTTTGCTCATCCTCCACCAGCCCCGGTCCTTGGACACCCTAGAATATCATACAGCTATACTGGGTGGTGCTGGGTTTGTTTTCAGATGTTGTTCATATTAATTCAAAATTTGTTGAACAGAGGTTGACAGAGGTCAATCACTTGGTACACATACCAGAAACAATAGTTGTCTCCATTCAATTTTCCATTACAGAGAACAGGCTACACAGTGTGGTAATGGAATACATTGGAAGTAATGTAATAGACTGGAAGCACAATTTACATCCGATTCAGGACACAAATGCTTTGTAGAACATTTATCAATGTCGATGAATTTCATGTCAGCTTTCATTTATTCAACTTGTCATGTATATTATAGATGTCCAACTGTGTTCCAATTTCCCAGTCAAGAATCTGATGCAGTCTTTATGAAACTAAATTAGCTTTATCGGGTTCAACTTAGCTACTGTACAATGCGTACATGAGATGGCATTGAGAGTGCAGTCAAATAATATAGCTGGTGTGCTTATGAAACTATGCAGGAGAAATAGAAAGCTAGCTTGGCTTCATCCAGGATTTAGTTCTGCAGTGCCACTTTCTGGTAGCTAATGGCAGGGAAGCTGGCATTTTTTTGTTAAAACTCCTGGGACTGTGAAATAGGTCAAGAGCAACCCAGCATCAATATTCGTGGGAAAATTACTTTTGCCATTTAGAGTTAGCATGCATCAGCAGGATTTCATTTTAGGAGATGTCAATAGCATGCAAAGGAATTTTCTCAATTAATAATTCTCATTTAGTTTCTAATGTTCACCTAAACAGTGTCAATATGTCTACAATGTAAATGAGTGGCTATCTGACTTGTGCAAAGCTTTCTTTCATGATTGCCTTGCTTCTGGATTGAATCAAATATAATGCATTGCTTACAAAATACACACATTTTTCATTTTTGCAGCTTTACAAAGTTGTGACAAGCTCCTTGGTGGGGGGGTTAAACAAATTAGCAGAGGGGTTTGCAGATTACAATCAATATTTGTGAACATGAACAACTCTCTTCCGAAGCCAGAAACCAAAGCTCAAGGAATACAAACTGTGATGTCAGTAACAGGCAAAATCTGGAGCTGCGCCAGGAAATATATTCTAGCCGCAGGCAATCCCCTGCCCTGGGTGTTCTCATAGTCACCTTTACCAGAGAGCTAATGCCTGAACCTGAATTGTGATTAAGATGTAGAAGCTGGAGCCGTGCCATAGAGAATGGCTTTGGAAAGTTGCCAACTCATGCTATTTACTGCAGTTAAATTCATCCACAGGTTAAAGTTTTTTCTCCATTTTCTGGCTTTGGGAAGGAATTAATCAGGGTCACAGCATTGATTGACTGTCTTGGTCAATCAAGACGAAACACAGCATGAACACAAAGTGAATTCTTAAATATTGTGGTATTCCATGTTAAGGCAAACTGTTAGGCTCATTTTTACCAGACTATTATGATGATTGTATATTCTGTCCTAGGGCTAATCGTGTTTTGAATAGACTACCAGTGTGGTAACGTTCATATTTCAGAATTTAATAGACTTGAATTAATTTTCCCTGTCTGAATGGACACTTATCTAAGGTCAAGGTGAGGTAGTAAAGTAAAACAACTATTTTGTCAGGGTCAGCATAAGGTTAGGCAAGCAAACTGATTAGTGGGGCAGTCTAGGTAAGAACAATGACTTGGTAAGGTTGCTCTAAATGTAAGGTTACATTAGCATTAACTAAACTTACTCAAAAGGTAGAGATCAAATTCCAGTCCTGTGGGTTAACAGGCAAACATTTAGTTGACCACAATGTCCACAATGGCACCATCAAGAAATAGTTATATAACTACCCAATACCAATGAAGGTTATTCATACACAGATAAAGTGCTATATATTTTTTATTAAATTGTTACAGAAATAATCCAAATGTGATCAGCTTCATAACTAGATTTTGTCTTTTTCTGTACTTTATATAATTCTAACATGTACTGATGCAATTACTGGCAATGTTCCATTTTGTCTTTTGCTCCCTCAATGCCAATTTCAAACCAAGATTTAGTGGCGATCTCAACAAGTTGACAAACCATGTCAACTACACATTGCTGAAGCAGACATATTACCCACAATCTAAAGGTTGAAGCCAAATGAAGAAAGAGACAGGCAGGCCACACTTGAGGACAAGCAGGCGTAGCTGCAGGTGTAGAGTTTCTTATGGAAAGCAACCCGGCACCTCCTACAGTGATGACAAATGTCATCATCTTGTTAATGTATTAATTTCTTAACTTGTGTCTTAAATAACTTATAAAAACCTGTATAGTATATCCGTCTTTTGAGCAGGAAAACAGGTATGAATGAAGCTCCTATTAGCATATAATTAGCATATACTATTGGCCTACTAAACAAATAGTAACATTTCTGTAAATCCCCTTAAGCCCATGCAACACTGAATCCGTTACACTTACGCATTCCATCAGTCTATTTTTGTAAGTGACATTCATCATTCTAAGTTTAGCAATCCATTTGGGTAATGAAAGATTGCTATGTGCCATTTGAGATTCATGCTGTGAATGGAATGACAGATCATAAAAAAAGCCAATATGAATCTAATCATTTGAAAATCAAAGCAGCATGCCCACAACTAAAAGTGATCAACAAAACCTTAAGTAATTAAAGTTTCAACCTGGTAAAAATGACATATGGTTAACATCACCTGCTACATTCCAGATTAAGAGGATTTTATTCTTGGAGAATGTGATAACCGTCAGCATATGCTAGGCAGCACACAGTCTCAGATGGCCATGTATCATGTCCTTACATGTGGACCTTAAATAAAGGTTGCAGTTAAATCATGGCCAACGAAAGGTCATGACAAATAAAGAGCTCAGACTCAAAACACGATATATATTTTGGCCTGAAGTTAGCACCAATGAGTATCGATGAGTGTCTAAAATTGTTTTTATATTTTTACCGTTTTTCGTTTTGTGTGATTAATCATTCAATCATTTTGTATGTGTCATTTTTTTTTAGAAGATCTTTTTTGAATGAATGAATCTCGTCAAATAATGTGAAAGCAAACACTGAATGATCAATTTTGTTCCGATTATTGAAAGAGGATAAAAGACTATTTTCACATTAACCCTGCCATTTGAATAGATCAGTGGAGTAGAAAACACAGTAATTTCTACCTCCATTTATTACAGCTGAGGAAACACTGCTGAGTCCATCCAGGAATCAAAGAACCCAAGATGATTAAAAGGTCAAAAGAGGCAGATGGGACGGCCGCTGGCCAAGGTAAGCAGTGAAGTGTGATCCCATCTTCTTCCACTCCTACAGGTAAAGAACAAGCTCAAACCGCAGGTAGCATCAACCACCATTATGCAAGTTTAGTGTGTCTATGAAACATCAGTTTATTTTTAAATTAATTAAAAGTTTTCTGTGTGCAATATGAAGCTCCTTTTGCAACAATTAGGAGACAGAATTTTAGCAAACCAAATAATCTGACCTTAGAGGAAAAATTGAAAGGATCATACAGTAAGTAATTGATAAGACTGGTACTGCAGTCTAGACTTAAGTGCTAAAGGAAACTGGGCCTTCACTATCTTCTTTTCTTGTGTAACCTTGTTTCTTTGTCTTGACTGTGAAGCACTTTGCAAACTTTGTTTTAGTAAAGTGCTATGCAAATAAGTTATTATTTTTTGTAGTGCCTTACCTAATCGTCACGTTAACATATGATAGAAGTGTATCACATGCAATAGTTCCCAGCTGCATCCTCAGTCTGTCACAGAATAAAGGTTTATCATAATGAAAATTTGAGACCAACTGGGGGAAAAAAGCACACTAAGGTGCTAGCTCTCCAGCCTATTCTAAACAAAGCAAAGCACAAACTAACTTCAGTCAATATTTGACAAACTCTGACAAAAGAGAAAAGATGACACTGCCAAGTCAGACCCTGCGGGTAAACAGGATTGATGGAATGAGGTTGATGGGGGGAGATTTATTTGTGAACAAATGTGCAGAAAATGATGAATGCATCCAAAACTTTATGCTCTATTCATATATTTCTGTTTGGTGTTTTATGTCTGTTTGGTGCTTTGAATGGTTTATTACAAGCTATTATCAAGGCTACAGCTTATTCAAAAAGACTTCATAGGCTATGCTTTCAGTCTTTGGCTGTTTTATGATTTTTGTGAATTTCTGGTTCTTTGTTTTCTTTTTTCACAATTTCAAAGGCAGAATCACTTTATTCTGCAACTTCAAGACAGCAATTTGTCAACATATTTACATCTCAATATGCATTGACATACTATACTCAAACATAACAGGAGCTCATATACAATGCTCTAGACAGGCCGCAGGCTGTATATCACTATAAACAGAACAGAATAGTACACAATAGCCACTAGAACAAGTGAACAGGGAAGCCAGGACTCTCAAATTGGAAGTCTGACGCTTCATTGACTGAGCTGCCCAGGCTCTAAATAGACTGACTTTAATTTCCTAGTGCTCTAATGTGCACCTGAAAATGAGCAGGTCCTGCTGCAAATGTTTTCAATAGAAATAAGTGTGGGCGAGCTGGGGAAATCACAACAACGGTCATGATTGGTTTGCTTCCTCCTTAAGTTATGAAGTACTGAATGTGCAATGGATTGTTGTATACATTAATGTACATATTTTTATGCATGGATATGTTCCACAAATCTGCTGAAATTAATTACAATATGTTTAGAATGATGTGGTTTAGCCATGTATGTCAAATCTCATAAGTCTCCCATTCAGTGTGTCGATTGACCCTGTGATCATTTAAATCCAATCCATAATGTGATCCTAATACCATGCTGACATGTGCTGCGTATGCTCCTCAACATGTGCCTTATCAGGTCCTGCTGCAGAGAGTTTCGATGGTAGAGAAGGTAGGCTTAGGGAAGAACAAGAACTGATATGCAATGGATTTTTGCATACAAGAACGTACGGTTTTGCGTGCGTGGATATGTAGGTGTATTACTACATATCTGTTCACAGTATGAAGCTTAGGCATGCATTCACAAAGAAAAAGGTAAAAAAAAAATGTTATGAAATAAATGCAAATGTGTTTGACACAATAATTGGAAGAGCCATCTACTTACTGTTTAGGCACTTACTGTTCTGAATAAAATTATACAATAAATAACATCAAACATTCTAATATGTCATGTATTAGAATGTGTTTCAGCATGGTTTACCTGGGTGATGGTTTCTTTACAAAACAATACTCAATAGATTTTTAAAAGCTGTGTATGATCATGGTCATGTTGATGTTTTTTGTTGTTGTTTTTTTCCTAGAGTTAAAAGGTATGGTTGCTAACATTTCATTTTCCAATGTTGGCAGTAGGGATCAAGAAGAAATCTAAGGTCCCCGGGGTTATGATTACACAGTTTGTTGAGACGCTGCCAGAGGGAAAGAGCCATCCAGACTTCACCCGCAAGCCTATCGCTTTGACCATCCAAGAGGGTAGGCCTGATGGCAGAGAATAATTTCAAATATCACATGAATATCACAAAATATTCTATGATGACAGTCTCACAATTTTGCATAATGGATTAGATCCAGAGCCATTGTGAGCAGCAATTCAGTTAGGGCAAGGCCAATGGGAGGAGAGCTCTGTCATCCAAGATCTAGGCTTCAGAACCTGAGTCAGACAGGCCCACTGACTTCAATTTGAAACCATGAACAGCGATTAGATGACCAAAAACCCATGCTGTTAATGTTTTCAAGAAGATTCCTTCTCCACAGCTGCATGTACGAGTGATGTGATGAAAATTAATGATAATGTGTGTATTATATATATTATTATAGAATGCACATCACATCTAATTATTAGGCTATACCTTATATATTCTACAATACAGTAATATTTTGCGTCATATGTTTACTGTGTTTCCCAAGGATCTATTGCAAGTGAAGTCACCGTGTGTGTATGTATGTGTTTGTTTTTCACAGGCAAATTTGCATTTTTCAAAGCCATTGTCATTGGAGACCCAAAGCCGACTGTAACATGGAGCAGAAATAACGGAGATGTGTCTGATACGTCAAGATACCAGGCCAAATATGATCCCAATTCCAATGAGCATACATTTGAGGCAAGTGATATGGGCTATCAAAGGCCAGTGTGACGCCATATGGCATGCTGATGTAAAGAAGGGATAAAAATAGCGAGAGAGAGACAGAGACAGACACACTCAAATTCAATTAATTTTTCAGTCAAAGCCATTTGATTACTCCAATGTCATTCAGTCCTCTGACCATGCACAATCAGTATTTGCTTTGCCAATTGCTCTTTCTTTGACATGCATGACAAAAGATCTCAACACTCAACCGAAGAGATTTCCTCTTTGTGAAAAGGGTCTGGATATGCCTACTCCCATCATCTCCTCACTTCACTGTGTTTAAGTTTGGAAATGTGGAATAAAATGCATGCAGTCATACATAAGTGAGCCATCTACCAATCAAGCAATAAGGAGAGTGTGTAATTGGTCTATTTTGATCCAATTGCTCTGTCACTTGCAGGACGTCTCAACGAGTTCTGCATATATTTTTCTATTCACCTTAGACTTCACACTATGAAACTGGCTTGAAAAAGTAATGACAAGGCCAACATGATTGCACACCTGGTCCATTATATTCATATCTCAATAATTTTCCAACCATATGCTCTTTGATGTTTTCCTTTTTGCAGATGTCGAATGTTTCACCAGACCAAGCAGACACTTATAAATGCTTTGCCACAAATGAGTATGGAAAAGCTATGGTCACAGTTGTCCTGAATGTTATTGAAGGTAAGATTTGTTTGCTTGCTATGCCTATAAAACATTATAACTGTTGTGATTAATTGAGCTTTCCTAGCACAATGGAACTGTAGTGAAACAGTGCAGACCCATTTCATCTGACACAGCATGCAGACTCAAGCATACGCTCAAAACTCGCTATCTATTTCAAATTGAGTACACTTACTGTATATTTGAATTTGAAAGGCTACTACTCTACTATCCCCTTGAAACTATTACACTCATTCCAACAGTTATCACTCAGCAGTCCCTCTTGTATGTTTTTTCATTATATGATTATATGATATATTCATGGAAGTATCCTCTTTTTTCCTTTCAGTTGGTTTCAAAAAGAACAAAGCCCAGCAACAAGCAGAAGCTATCGATGGCAATTTTAAAACTGTACTTGCAAGGAAAAGGTGGTTTTATGTTCCATATATCCATGGTCTTGTGTGTTCTTTACATGTATACATTCATTTAATTAACCTATAAATAATTTACAAGGATGTTCAACTGATGAAACCGTATTCTAATTTCTAGTAAAATCCGCCCTAAATCTGAGCAAACCGAGAGAAAAGAGGGGGAGATAGATCCTAAGTTTTGGGAGCTCTTGCTTAGCGCCAACAAAAAAGACTATGAGAGCATCTGTGCCGAGTTTGGAGTGACCGACTTTCGCTGGATGCTTAAGAAACTAAATGAGATGAAGACAGAAAGGGAGGAAGAGCAAGCACAGGTTTGTCATGTGTGACAATGGCATGGAGTTAACTGGTTTGTTTTCTTTCTTTTTTTTACTGACAGTGACACAGAGACCTGATGTTGACAATTGATATTAATCACAGTAGCAGTAGGCTGCCTGTATCTTTATTCACTAATTTGAAACAATGTCCCTATGCCGTTTATTTTTGATACTGAATTCTTCCTTTTTAACTCAGTTCGTCAGAAACCTGTCTAACCTGAAACCTATTCAAGTCAATGCAGATGGCACTGCATCCTTTGAGCTTGACATGGATCTCATTGACCCGAGCAGCAGGATATTTCTGTACAAGGTTAGTCTGAGAAAAATTCATACCTCATAGACACCCAATCATTTAGCTATGGCATTTATAGCGCATCCCTTGTATAGTGGTTATTATTTGAATTTGAAACATGAGCCTCTTCATATTTATCTCAGATGAATAGTATTTCTCCCAGCCTTCAACATTATCTTGTAGCTATGTTTCGCAAGAAGAATTTCAAGCACCCCAAAAGGAAATTGCGTTGTATATTTCCCCGCAGGATGGTGAAATGGTTCCATACACAAAGGATTTGGGTGAAAAGATTAAGCACAACCTCAACCAAGTGGGTAGAAAGTATATTTTCAGCATGAAGGACCTTCTACCAGATGATGCTGGACTGTATCAGCTGGATGTTGAAGATGTGAATATGTTTTCCACTGATTTCAAAAGTAAGTTCTGCACTGGGACACACAACAACTTAATATCCTTATTGCTATTTTGGAGTGCGGGTATGTGATATAACTTTCATACAGTGTTGTTTTGCAAGTTGTCTAATACACCACAGCCCCAATTAAACAGCCCACGTGTTTCTATCAATTAACTTTTATATGGATTTAACAAGCCTCAATTTGACTTTAAATAGCATCGCTCATTATTTTTCAGTTCCCACGGTGGATTTCTTGGTGAAAATTCAGGAAGTGAAAGCAACAGAGAGAGAAGATGCTGTGTTTGAGTGTGTCCTGTCAAACCCCTTCTCCAAGATCTTGTGGTTTGGCAAGAATTTACCACTGGAACAAGGGGATAAATATGATATTGAGGTTTCAGAAGACAAACTCATTCACAGGCTGGTGGTCAAAGACTGCATGATAGTAGACAAAGGAATTTATTCTGTCTGTGCAGGAATAAAATCGTGCAATGCGTGGCTTGTTGTTGAAGGTAAGATATTACACAGCACTCCAGCAGAAGATTGGTACTGATAATGTTGGATAATGGACATTGCTAATGGTTTATAATGGAATGATAATGGTCAATAATGTGATGATGATGATTTATTATACCAATTTTTGCTTTTTATGTCATAATATGGCCCTTCTAGTGTGCATCAACTGTGAATATCCTCTTTCCTTCTGTTCAGCTGACAAAGACGCGCAAAAGGGCAAAAAGACAGCAAGGAAAACAACAAGGGCAGGAGGATCTGGAGAGGACCTGCAGAAAGTTGCCCAAGAGCAACAAGCAAAACTAGAGAAGGTGAGAGAGGAGAGGAAAGAACAGGTTAAAGCTGCTAAAGAAGCTGCAGCAGCTGCACCTCCACCTCCAACCCCTGCAGCCCCTGCTCCTGCTGCTGCTCCTGCTGCTACTCCTGCTGCTGCTCCTGCACCAAGCCCAGCTCCAGTTGTGGCCGAGCCCAAGGCACCGGAAGATCCTGAACCAAGTAAGACCGTAAGGCTTATGAAATGGGGTGCTGAATTCCCAGACAAGGAAGCCATATTGCCACAGGACTAATATTACCCGGGTTCAGAGATTTCTAATAATATCTGTAATTTGTTAAGTAAAAATTCCAGGGGCGCCCTGGTGGCTCACCGAGTAGGGCGCGTACCATTTGGCTCAGGCCTTCCTGCAGCGACCCGGGTTCAAATCCGTCCCGTAGTCCTTTGCTGCATGTCCTCCCCTCGCTCTCTCTCCCATACCTTCCTGTCTCTCTCTCACTATATCTCTCAAATAAAGCATAAAAATAAAAATTCCAGCATAAATTTACCATTACCTACCATATTTTGGAGAAGACAGAGGTCCCCGGATGAAACTAATTTGTGCAAATCAAATTTTCAGTAATTTCAGGCAACATAATTTGTTTGGGGCAGTGATTTGATTTTGTTCTTCTTCCAAACATGTGATTTCTATTATTTGCCTTTCATGAAAAATAGAGGCAGCAGTGGCATCTCTAGAGGAAACTTCAAGCTTTGCTTTGTTAAATCAGGAAGTGAAAAATTGTCAAATCTTGACCCTTAATTGTACTCCAGGCACCGACAATTTCAGCGAATTTCATTTCAGCGAATTTCATTATCCTGTGCCAAGGTGTTTAACAAAATGAAGAACTTGGGGGGGTAATTCATTAATTTGAGGTCCCCACATTCACTAATGCTAGTCCTGTGTAAATAGGGGTTAAGCCTTACCTAGACATTTTTTAATAAGTCTTTTTATTGAAATCATATATAGCCATTCAAATACTGTTTATCCATTCCAAAATTTTCAATTTTCAATTCAATGCTATCAAAGGATATGCCATCAGCATATCAGAATGAAACTACATACACATTTCCATCATGAATGCTGTTTGTTTACTTATTGTCTCGCAAGTGTCATCTGCATTCTCATTTCAAGTCTCACTGATTACAATGATACTGTATTTGTTTCATACATATTTTTTTTGGTGTCCAGCGTTTTGCATACTATGCAATGTATTTGGTATGATAACCTGTTGTTCATACGGCAGTTACTGACTGGTGTTGATGGTTAATAGGAATAAAAGATGGACCAGCAGTGAAAATAGAGGTTTCGGATCCACAGGTTGTGGATGTGGTTAGTGGTGGTAAGAAATGTCAACGGTTGCATGGATACAAAATTGAATGACAGCCATTTGAAATATAATGGCTTCAAAAGTCAGTGTGTTTACCCATAACTGAGATAACATAGATTTGTAGACCGTATGCAAAAATATTAAAATATGTTTGTTCGTAGACTTCTGACCCTGTAGAACTAAAAAGCAACTACACCTCACAGTAGTCTGATGTAGCCTTTACTTTAATGAAATTTCTTCTTTCATCAAAATATTAGTATAGTTTAACCATTTTTGAGGTCCAGTCATCGTAACCTTTAGTCATTATTTCATGTTTTGTTGTTTAGTCCATTGTGTAATTGCTTGCCTATGTTACATGTCATGTTTTTTTTATTTAAATATCATGTTTTGCTTATTAGTATTAATCCCATCTAGCTTTACTGGTACAACTAATCTTCTTAGCATGGCAAGAGATTGGTTGATACAATGATAGAATGGAAGTGCATTTTTATCAGTATATTACACAAAATGTGTTCTATATAATGTTTATAGTATATATGTTTCTCTTGTGTTTTGTTTCTTGCTATCTTGTACTGCAATATGTATACATTTAGAGATCCATAAATGCTGCCAAATTACTTACTATAATATAATAGCATATAATTTAATTACATTTTTCAAAGCAGGAACTTTATAATGCTACTTGTCAACTAGTAACCACAAAGCATTAAACTGATTTATTCTTCAAAAAAACAGTTTAATATGTCACTTAATTCCAGCCGCAACCAACAAAAACTAAGTGTAAGACTGGCTTTGGATTACAGATATACAAAAATCTAAAATTATACTCATTCAGATAAAGCATCAACAGCAGCAGATAGAGATTCAGGAAGTGGTACAGGATATATACATATAAAATTGAGGGAGAAAACTGTTTAAATAACTTATTGTTATTGTTGTTAGGCCACTCAGGTGATGAGGCCAGTGATGGTGCAAGACTTGATCTGCAAGTTGCAGTTGCAGGAGGTGATGCACCAGATATTTAGTACTGAATAAGTACAATAATAACACAAAAGTGTTTTGAATAATATCTCATCCATAGAGTTTTTAAATGACAAAATAACTCACTGATTTTTTTGTATTATTAAATTTCAATGCCTAATCAAATGATTGCTTATAACATGACTTAATCCTGTTATTTACCATAGTAACTCTTATAAATCCAATGCCAATGCATAAATGCGAAGGTGTGAAATAACACAGTAGAAGATCCTTGATAACCAACACGTGAAAGCCAGTTCTTATCAGTGCCACTCAACACTCCACAAGGACGCTCATGCTTGGAAAGTCTTGTGTGCACATATTGTTTACAAAGTTTGTAAAGCTATGTGTTTGCTGCTTGTCATTGTGCTTGCTTTTGATGTCACAAACTTGCACTGTAACTTGTACTGATCATAAATTTCAAAACCAGATCACACTGACCTGATATTTGAACCATGCACTATATTACTTGTTGGAATATGCACTGCATTTAAAAACCTGAAGACAGTGCTGTTGGAGTAGTTTTAGCTAAAACTGTATTCTTAATTCCTTATTTTCCTTACTTTTCACACAGTGCTAGTATCATAAGGTTGAGCAAAGCATAACATTAACTAGAGCTGCAACGATTAATCAATTAATCCATTAGTTGTCAACTATTAAATTAATCGCCAACTATTTTGATAATTGATTAATCGGTTTGAGTAATTTTTTAAGAAAAATAAGTCAAAATTCTCTGATTCCAGCTTCTTAAATGTGAATATTTTCTGGTTTCTTTATATCTTTGGGTTGTGGACAAAACAAGACATTTGAGGACCTCCTCTTGGGCTTTGGGAAACACTGATCGACATTTTTCACCATTTTCTGACATTTTATAGACCAAACAACTAATCGATTAATCGAGAAAATAATCAACAGATTAATCGACAATGAAAATAATTGTTAGTTGCAGCCCTAACATTAACCTTTTTCCTCTGTGTAAAGTACAACTAAGGCAACATTTTGAAATTATTAATATTGTTCAACTAACTTAACAAGCATAATAGCAGAGAGACGTATACGTGTTGGTTATTTATTTCATCTTGTGTTCTATTATTCAATATAAATCTATTCCTCAACTGCTCAACTGAAGTGGAGAGTAACTTTTTGTTTCATGTTACCTAGAGCCTGGAATTACCAGTGGACTCTCTGATATTTATGCTCTTCGTGGCAAGCCAGCTGAACTAACTGTGCAGATGAACACTGATTGCGATGGGACCTGGTTCAAAGATGGAGAGCAGGTAAGGCTCTCGAGTCGCCATACTTATATTTTACATTCAGGCACTCTTAACATAACTCATGAGTGTTGAGTGAACAGTAGAATAAGCTTGACTTCCTAGATTGCCAACATTACAGTAAGAAATGCAAAGATAAAAGCAACAAATACTGTTGTGTCCATAGTATGGCCAAGTAGAGGAGACCTTTCTTTAACTTCATTCATTCTTTTTGTAATGTAAAAC
This sequence comes from Centroberyx affinis, assembly GCF_046629955.1. Classification (NCBI taxonomy): domain Eukaryota; kingdom Metazoa; phylum Chordata; class Actinopteri; order Beryciformes; family Berycidae; genus Centroberyx; species Centroberyx affinis. The sequence goes on from NW_027281845.1 coordinate 507,330, forward strand.
AAAGCAAACCAAAAATCCTCCTTTTTAATGGATTAATGTGTCTCACTAGTTAACCTCCAAAGCTGGGATCAGCATAACCAAAGATGGAACTTCTCACAAGCTGACAGTTCAAAGCTGTAGCGACGGTGACTCTGGAGCATATCGTTTCGTGTCAGGAGACCTCAGTACGCAAGGAAAGATCACTGTTGGAGGTATAATTTAATTCCTATCGTTCTAAAATGCATATTAAATAACACAACGGATTGAATGCATTCACTGGACTATGTGCTTTATCTTTCATAGATGTACCGGAATTTGACCCCGATGATCTTCACAAGTTCTCCAAACCAGTGGTAGTAAGAGTGGGCCAGAACGCTGCTTTCAAGATGCCCTTTCCTCCTCAGGAGTCTTTGGTGGTCAGTTGGTTTAAGGACGGCGCCGAGGTGAAGGATGGAGGAGGAGTCAAGATTGTAAGGGAGCCCAACCACAGCCGGTTGCTGCTCAGAGACTGCCTGCGAACAGACGCAGGAGAAATCAAGATCCAACTCAAAAACCCATTTGGGGCAGTGGAGGCCACAACCCAACTAATTGTGCTTGGTACGATAACATTGGCAGAAATATGATGAGGAAAGTGAAAAATATTGTGAGATCAAATGTAGACGTTTATGTCTCATATTGGACAAGCAGCCGTTCATCCCTCCATCTGCAACCACTTTGAAAAAAAATCAAGCAGCTGATATGTGGCACTTGCATCCCTACATAAAAACTTTAGTACATGTTTTTCTTGCAGACCGGCCAGGTCCACCAGAGGGTCCAGTGGAGATTGCTGAAACCACCTCATCCGTAATTGAGATAAAATGGAACCCTCCCAAAGACGACGGTGGCTCCGCTGTCACCAACTATATTGTTGAGCGGCAGCAGGCAGGCCAAAGTCTGTGGATGAAGCTCGGGGACGTCTCAGCTGACAAGACCTCCTACAGAGACAGGAATGTGACTCATGGCAAGAAGTACAACTACCGAATCTATGCAGAAAACCCTGAGGGTCTCAGCGACGCCCTGGAGACAGCAGACAGCATTATGGCTGGCATAATGAGTGAGCCAAGAAAAAAGGAGTCTCATTCTGTATTCCTCAGAGGATGTCATGTTAATTTCTTTCTGTTTGTAATAAATGAAAATGCCTCTGGATAGGTTTTGTGATCGCTTCAAATCGTACATCACCTAAACTATATAGCCACTGTAGAAGCCCCACGTTTTATCATTGCCGTAAAAGAGGAACTGTCTGGAAAATCCTGCAGTCCTAATGTAAGATAGAGGTAGGGAGCTTTTATGAGGCCATTGTGTAAGATGAGTCAGAGAGAAAGAACTCATTTGCAGTCACTGAATTGCAGACAACTCCATATTACGTTCATTAAACTTCTTGTCATCCCTTAGTACTCTCCGGTCCACCTGGAGCCCCCAAAGTGGTGAGCGCCTCCAAGACCTGTATCGACTTGACCTGGACCCCTCCAGTGGATGACAGAGGAGTACCAATCATCGGTTACCAAGTGGAGAAACGCAAGAAGGACACCAATCAGTGGATTGCCCTGAACCCACTGAATGAGCCTATTGAAGGTCTGTCAGAACAGAAGCATACTATTATGTTTTGATTGTAGGAAAGTGGGGTTTTTCTTTGTGAATATTTTCTTTTCTTACCTTGCCATACATCTCATCTTCAGGTGAAAAATATACCGTTAAAGATGTCACTGAGGGAGCAGAGTATGAATTCAGGGTTTCAGCCATCAATGAGTCTGGAGCTGGAGATCCAAGCCCTCCCTCTCAGATGGTGTGTGCAAAGAATCCCAATAGTAAGTTTTTAACAATTTAACTTCAGTTACCCAGAGGATTATTTGTGTTTCCTGTCTACATTTTATTTTGTGTGTTTCTCCACTCAGTGAGACCTTGTTTTAAAGACCCAGAGGACTTCATTGTTGTCAGAGCAGGAAATTCTGTGCGTGTCAAAGTAAACTATGAGGTATGGATCAGATACTAACAAACAAGTCTTTCTACCTTTGCCTACTTCAATCCTATAGAATATTAAAGGCCTAATCCTCACTCCCAACAGACAGTAACCCTTTCACAAAAAGTCAAAACACTTTAATAAAGTATTTTTCTGTAATTAAATGACTGAGCTCAAATGTTTGTTTTAAAGTTTTAAGATGTTAGTTTACATTGGTATTATAAAATGGAGGCCAGCATTTTTATCAAGTTAGATGGAAACATTGTTAAAAGTATTTTTTCCATCTACAATGACATTCTCTACAAGAATCTTTTTTACTTTTTTGTACTTTAATCCATACCAAATTATTGCTTTCATATATGAAAATTTTAGACTGAAATCTTGTAGTCCATATTTAATGTCCTGTTTCACACATATCTTGTCTAGTAAATTTAGCATTTCATATTTTATTCTTCCATTCCAGCTTTATTATATTCCTGAGTGATGACTTGATTGCAGTATGGCATTAATGCGACATAAGCCTCATAAGTTATCTCACTGTATCTGATATTGATATCTTCAGGCTGAACCTCCACCAGAAATCACTTGGTTGAAGGATGATGAGCCAATATCCCCGTGGATAAATGTCATCAACATAGAGGGAATGTCTCAGCTTGTTATCCCCTCATCAAAACGCTCAGATTCAGCCATCTACACTATAAAGGCCAAAAACTCTGTGGGGGAGGCTGCATTCGACATCGAGGTTCGAGTCACAGGTAAGCACAAGAAACAGGCATTAACACGAGGGTTCGCCTGATATGGGTTTTTTGAAGGCTGATACGGATATTGATTTTTGTACTAAAGCTGTTGATAGCCAATATTGTCTGCTGATATTCAATCTTTAAATTTGACAATTGTCATGCCAAAAAATACAATTTTATTCTTAGGAGGGTGAATAAGCCTCTGAAGCAGCATTTAGACCATTACACAAAACTAAAACTCATACAAATTGAAACCTATATGAATTAAATTCCTTTGGGGTTACTAGCTCTTTGAGTGCGCCTGGCCACTGCTATTCAGTGGCAGAGGAAAATCTGGATACATTCCTACCTTTGATTGAAGTGAACATTATTTAACAATTAAATGAATGAATAGAATGTGCAAAGAAAATATATTTAAATTGCAAGTTTTACAGACCGTTTTTATCTTGCTGTGGCCAGGGAGGAACCTCAGTCGTGTCGACAATGGACAACACTGACTGAACAACATTTAATAAAAGGCCAATATTGGCAAACCAATATATTGGTCTAACCCTAATTAACACTGTGCCCTTCATAGTGGAAAGATAAACACCATTTTTATTGTGTGTTGCCTGCACTGATATGAAAGGATTAACTTATCTTACGACAGTTGTCAGTTGCAAATGCACATTGACAGCAACTCAAATCCTGACAAAGACCGACACTGAGTTCAAAGTAAAATTAAGGATAGGTAGGATAAGATGAACCTCATTGATCCGTGATGGAAAAGTGTATTGGCTCTTTATCACAGTTATGGTCTCAAAAGGCTTCACAGTGCCTGGATTATGAAACAAGAAATGAAGTCACTGCAGCAGCACAGAGTAGGATAAAGGTATAGGAGCAAGAATAAGTGGGTGGTCACGCTTTTCCTTGCTTGGTAATAATTATAATCTCTGCATCTTGGGTGCTGCTAGATGAACCCAAAACCCCAGGACCAGTGGAGCTAGAGCAAACGGTCCAAGGCAAAGTTGTGGTATCGTGGGCCCCCTCTCCAGACCAGGAGCTTGACGACCGCCTGTACTACGTGGTGGCAGAGCACGACTCCAACACCAGAGTGTGGAAAACTGTTGCAGATCGCCTCTTCAGTAACACGTACACGGCCGAAAACATTCTTCCTGGGAGAGAGTACCATTTCCGGATCTACGCCAAGAACGATATGGGCCTCTCAGATCCATCTGTGTCTCCCACATGGGGTGTCAACAGCAACAGAGGTGGGCTATTATTGAATTCCAGGTCAATTACCTTTGATCAGGGATTTAAATTAAACCGAATCGTAGGCTGTAGATTATGGTTTGACACAATTTCAAGTTCAATCAAGTTCATCTTACTTGTTCAAATATCCTGTACTCTGCACCAAAGAGGGGAATCGTTCACAGTGACCCTACACTAAACTTCCAATGCTTTCCCTCCTTGATTTTTCCCCTGTGTAGTTCAAATGATATCAAACGGAGGTATCCCAACGGAGGTAAACTTTGAGAGACCCCCATCCATCCTGGTCCCACTGAAAGTTCACGCACCGCCTAAAGGTTACCAACTCTATATGACTTGCGCTGTCCGAGGATGCCCCACGCCCACCGTAACCTGGTACCTGAACGACGTATGCATCAACTCCGACAACAACTACTACATCACCAACGCATATGGTGTCTGCTCCATGTATATTCTCAGAGTCCGACCCAAGGACAGCGGTGAATATAAAGTTGTTGCAGTCAACTCCTTTGGCAAGGCAGAGTGTTCCACTAAACTTATGGTTAGAGGTAAGGTTTTAAATAAAAGCTGGTATTTACTCAGTAGTGTATGTTTTGATTTCTTCTTGAACCAATTAATTAATATTCTTTCCCCTGTGATTTCTCCATAGATTGAATCGGCATGAAGACTTGCTTTAGGCACAATTTATCCTTCTCTCACTGGGTTTATTTAGAAAACAAGAAAGTTGAATATTTTGGTTTACTGCATAGGCTATATTGACAATGTGCAATACTATGATGTAAAATGCTGCTCAAACCATCTAGACAGTGCTAACACAGAGTGCTAACATACTTTTACTTACTTGTTTTTATGTGTTCTTTTAAACTGTATTGAATTAGTTACCCTGTCATCTGAAAAGATAAACAGGCTACACTGTATGACTGAAGTGTCATACAGTGTATTTTAGTGATATTTGTTTAAAATGTTCTCAAAAAAGATAGGGCAAAGTTCTTATGGCTACCGCAATAAATCAACTAATTTACATTTTTGAGCAGTGTTCTTTTTTATTTGCCTTTTTTTATCATTAAATTCAGTCTACATTAATATTTTTGCAAACATTCTGACATCACTGACACAGATGAACTCAGTGGCCATCTCTGAGGCAACAAAACCTGACATTTGAGATATTGATATAATTACTGTTTGTGCAGAGAACCATTGTTTCAAGCTGCAGCATGAATAGCCCTTGACTCAGTGTGTTTCCAGCAGTACAGGGCTCTAATATCCAAGCCCACGTCACCATGCACATATCAGTACTGCATTCAACCCATAGGAGCCAAGTGTACATTTTCATTGCATTTCCAAATATATCCACTTAAGCTCCCCAGTAAATTGTCTATGAGAATATCTCTATAGGCTATAGGCTGCAAATATAAAATTAGTCCTTATTACATCTACAGTCATACACCATACCATAAAGGGAAGATCTTCCAATGTGAGTTAAGATGTTTGTTAGCACCTAAATGTTTGATAACTGCTATGCATATGCATATGTTTAAATTTTAAGGAGGGAGACCTACTCAAATCATATACATATAACATATTACGTACCATATTTTACTGACGAAATCAAGTGGGCTCAACATCGCACATAATATGCTTTTATGTGAGTGGAACAGCTGCAGAGTGTGACCATTTTACTAAACTGCACAACCAAAGATGAGCATGCCTAGAATATCTGATGATATTTTTGCTGACTGTAAACAGTCAAATATTAGAGCACTGTTTATACTAGGATATTTTATGTAGGCTTGTTGTTTGTGTATTGGATTCATGTAAGTGTGCTTGCTTACCACATTTCCTCTGCCAGGTCAGGGGTGATGTTTGTGTTTGTCCTCATTTCGTGTCCTTAGGATTTACCTGCAGTTGTGTCACAGCTTCACAGTCTTTTATGAGGCCAGGGTGGCGCATTGGCGCTATTCAAACTGTCTGGGTATGCCATGCCTGTTTAACCTATGTCAGTGTGAACCCACTAAAACTCCTCAATGCAAGGGGCACAAGCACAACGCACCACCAAACCATGAGTAACCGTCTTTTTATAATGCCAAGGGTGTGGGACCAGTGTGACTCACCAAACTCCAAACACCATCTGCTTTCATTGGAGAAACATGCTGCCCAAATTTCCGTTGATACTTTTAAAGATGAATTGGAACAGCCATATTTCATATAATGACTAACCAGATATTATTTTACCAAATAAAATGTCTCACGTTGATGTTTATAGACCAATAAAGTCAGTAGTGGGGTGATCGTGTTACTGGCGACCTTGTGAATCCTTTAGATGCTTTGCTCCTTGCATGTGGGACATTACATGGCTATTGTAGATCCATAAATCAGCAGGACTTAACCATGACATCATGCAATATCTATCACTGAGGCTAATGGGATATTATGGTGGAATTTGTCAGTTTTATGTAATGGAATGTGAATATTGGTATGTGACAATATACTGTACATATATTCGCCAGTAATGGTGCGTTCACTGGATTCATCATAAAGCGAATTGAGTGTGCGGTCATAATGTATCTCCAATTCCAACTGCAAAGTGATCAGTTTCATGGGGATGGGGTAAGAAGAACCTCCACCCCTTACCATTGCTGTAATAAGTGTTTTTACCAAGCAGATTTCACCCGTGTATGGGTTCCTATCTGTTCTAAAGTTTTATCACCTAACAAAAAGGGGTGTTGCCTTTTAAATATTGGATAGTGGGAAGAGTACAAGCTGAAGAGGGAGAGCTGAATGTTGAGGACGCAGAACTGAGAGGTAAGTAAAGTCAGATTTTTTAAACTTTATTTAGGAGATTTAGATGTGGCGTATTTCAAGAAAAGCTTTTGAAATAAGAATAGCCTGCTGCATTTTCACAGATGTTTACAGATTTAATAGAAGATACTGTTGCAGCCGTTATATTTTTTGGTATATTGTTTGCTACAGTCTACTGTCTTGGTACAAAGAAACCACATGATATACTGAAAAAAAAAAAATTACCACATATGATATTAGTGAAGAGGCTGGTAGACTGGTTTTCAAGAATTAGATAAGCCAGAGGACCAAGTATACACAAGTATAATTGTTTGGGATGCACAAGTTGCCCAAGCAATGACAATGCTTCAGATTTTATGCTTCTAGGGAGTTTATCCATTAACAAATGTGTGTTGTGGTGAACTTCTAACTATGATAAAGTTGTATTTTATTTAAAGATTCAAATGAAATGAAGTTAAATTAATGATTAATTATTAAATACGTACATCTGCCATCCTCCAATGTGTATGTATAAAGCACCTATCACATCTTAAGAATGGTCATGCAATGAGGACGAATATCATAGTCTGAAATTAGTGATTTGTAAAATAGTGTCAAAAGATTTTGATTCCCTTCAAAAGGGGAACACATGGATCTGCATATGAACTTGTTTAGATCATGCTGTAATACTGACATTAAAGGTAATGACATTGTGCCTTTCTTTCTATGAGGAATGTGACCTATCCAACTGGTCTCCCGTGACTTTGCACAGGATTGAGCAGGAGCCCATGAAATAGTGTCCCATAAATCTGTTTATTATCAGTTTAGCATTACAGCATTATGCGATATATCAAATCAAAGCCTGAATATAACTTTGATGCTGGCTTCTTGATGTTTAAGGTCAAATATACTTGCAAACTGAAAATGAAGAACCACACATTTTTCAGCTTTCCTTTCACGGTCCTTCAATCCAAGCGTAAAGGTGGAACTGACTCCTCTCTCAGGTCTTTATTGTTCATAAAACCCTTATGGCCATAAACATGGTCTTCAATAACAATGGGAGGCCCATTCTGCACTAGTTAAAAGCCTGCCAGCTCTAAAAATACTGAAAGAGTTTCTCAGCTAACAGAAACAACAGTAAAAATATCCTACACTGACAATCTTTTGGCCGTCGTCGTCTACTGGTGCTTGACCTATTGGCTTTTAGGGCGACAGTCAAAGTTGCCTCTGGTTTACTGCCAAGGCTGCGGGGCTCGGATGAAACAAACTATCTATCTCATATCAACTCTTTGGAGAAGATGTGTTTTTTCCATAAATACGTCAAGTAAAGATACTGTGCTTTTTTCACATCGATATGAACACTTAGTACCAGAAATTCTGATCATTTTGCGATTGTGGTTTTTGTTTTGGTAGTAAACATCTAGATACCTTGGAATCAATACATTGCAAAACATCACTTAAATTGTTGGTAGCATACAAGAGATTTACAGAAATGTGGATCAGCTTAGCAAGTCACTGCAACGACATTCTGCCCCTGTCTATGTTTGGATCCAGAGCAGTTAAATTGCGGACACAGCCACTTGACTCCAGAAGCAGTTGGGCAGAGTCAGCCACTAGGTGGGATTTCACATTCCCCATTTACAGTGTCTCCAACTGTCTGCATGGGTCATGCAGAAAGTCAAGGCATCCCTGCTTTAAGAGCGTGATGTCATACAGCAACGTACATGATGAGAAACCCTAAGGCCTTCAAGAGGATTTAAAAGTTGCTGCAAATAGTCACTGCAGTTGAATAAAGCTTGATTTTCCTTTTCTAAAATAAACCATGAGTTTTGAAAATCCATATCATTTGGCTGTGGTGCACAGATGAAGTTGATGGCAAAGACACAAAAACAGGTAGTGAAGCATAATTCCTAAACGCTTCATGCTAGAGCAACCAAACTTCAGAAACATATTTGGGATGGACCCGAATTGTGACAGACCACATTTGGTCGCGCTAGTAGTACCACCATCAGGCCAACCTTGTAGCAGCAACAATTTTTTAAAATATCTCCTACAAAGTTGCCTTAATCACCACCAAATTTTACACTTTCATTTCAACTGCCTACATCATATTTGTATCACAATTTTGATACTTGTAACCACAAAAGAGAGTGAAGATGCATAAACAGTAAGGGAGGCATATTTCCTAAATTATTAATGTTAGACCATACAAACTTCACATAGACCACATTTCGTCATGCTGAATAACATACAGGACTATCACTGAAATGTTCCATCTTTGAGAACATTTCCATAGTGAAGAATCAAGCTATATTCTCCCGGCCATGAGCCTGGACCCCACTAATGGCCCCTTATGGCTATATATAAATGTATATATATGCATACAGGTAATTAAATAGTTAATGACCTGTTTGGTATTTAAAGTTTACATCTGATCTAAGAAGTGTAAAATGTAGTCACAGGCAGACCTGTGAAAATTATATAATAATAATAATATGATAATAATATGCCTTATGTGACATATTTCCTTGTGTTTCAGTCCCAAAGTGATAGCAACAGCTAACAACCAAAGACGCTGCAATGAACCCAGAGCAAAACCAGGCCCCAAATGGGTTAGGTAAGTTTAACACCCGAGCATCAATCTTTTGTTGCAGTCTTGGTGCGAAAGATGAAGGGAACACTGATCAAAAAGAGCTTTTAAAGTTTCATTATCGCCGAAGTAGTTGTTTTCACAAAGAATGAATGAATATCATAAACTTGATGGCAAACTTTGTAATCTCAATGATAAAATGTACTTGACAAAGGAAATGTGGAAGAAAGACAATTGCTTTCAGTTTAAACTTCTTTCAAGACCCTATATCCATCCATCTCCACTGAAGATCTGTCATGAAGCCCCTGAAAACTTTCTTAAAAGTATGAGCTTGTCTTTGATTCTCAATTAAATGCCTTAAATGAATTTCCATGTTTTTATTCATATCTACGACCAAAAAGTACTTATGAAGGTTGGTGATATATGGGATTCAAGTAAACAAGAAGTTCACTATACTTCCTTATCTACACATCCTCTTCAAAATTAGCTTACTTTGACTACTGAAATCCCACCTCTTTGTTTTGAGTACTTTAAAAAGGAAGAAGCACACCACAGATATTTCTGAAGGACAACAAATGCAACAATTTTATGTACTACCTCCAAGAAAGCAACATCCAGTAGACTCTCAGAAGCATGTAAACTCCTTGTAGAGACCTAGTTTTGGGGGCTCAGAAGGCTTCATGAAAGGGATATCAGCTTTCCACAGCCAACACATTTCGACTTTAGATGTCCCGTCGTCTGCTGGTGTCCAAATCCAACTGTTCTTCCAGGAGTGATTGGTATGTGGAAGCAAGCTACTGACTGATGTCCAACCAGACTTGGATTATGTGTGAATCAATGCTTAGAAAACAAGGTTACCAGAACCCTGACTGCATTCAGATGATAAAACAAAGTATTACAACCCCCTGAGAGATGACACATGCAGTTTAATGAATATTCAATAAAGGCTTGCTAACTAGAGCAGAGTTGCTGAGGAAAACCGATGCAGGAAAATGAATCTACAAGGCACTCACATTGGGAGCAGTGAAATAATGCCAACCCTTGAATTCACTTTTGTGCAAATGTGCTTTGAGGCAAGAAAAAAAATTGTGCACCGATTCCGTTTTGTTTGGCAGATTACTGACTTACATTATTCAACGAATTATAATGAAAGTGAATAGCAGACACGATGTCCACCATCTTGTTTAAACCTATTTTGTTTTGATCTGTCTTGAGTAACTTCACTACAGGATTCAGTTTCACTTTGTGAGACTGCAACTAGAAAGCAAACATCATTGTTTAAGTAATTTAACCCATTTTATTCTACTCGATAGAAAAATCTGTTGTTTTTTTTTTCCTATTTTCCCTTTGGATCTGTGTTTCTTGTGAGTACCGTCACCTGCTTTCTTACATGTGCTTCCTTGTGATTTTGTACAACCAGATGATGACGAGGTACTCATGGGTAAAGGTAGGATTGAGAGTGGAGGGATGCTGTTGGAATATATTTCAACTTCCAAAGTGCTTATGCATGTTTACTGTGATTTAAAACATTTTCATTATATATTATATATTATATATTATACTTTTACTAAATGTCTATTAAGAAATCACACCAGGATGGGGATGTATCCCTGTCAAAATGTCTGAGGCACCTGAAAATGACAGATGTCTCCTATTTATCAGGTTTCTTATAAAGCTATGAAATTAATCATTTATATCTAAACCGACCAGGGCATCTACAAGGACTCACTCATTAAACCTGATAAAGTAATTACCCAAAAGGCAGTATTCCTTACCAGGACCAAGGGTAATCTTTCAAACTGAACAAATCAAATCCCACAATACATTTATTACTGAAGTTGTAATTTAATTTCTCTGTTAGCTCTGTCTGCTCTATAATAAATGTGTTTCTCATTAAAAATCTTAGATTGTGCCAGTGTCAGAAGACTGATATTAGGCCTACATATTGGACTAGTGAACCTTTTTACCTTTTTTTTTTTTTAAATTTTGCAAATGAATCAGATAGAGATTTCACCTTATGACATGCATATGATGAAGGGGGCCCTTCAGAGAGGTGAGATGAAACTGAGAAAATGAAAAAGCTGCCCCTCATTACTTAAGTTGCAAAGACTCATGTCAACAGTGGGTTTTCTCTTGGCTAAATTTCCTATGGAGTTGAGTGGGGAAATTAGCTTGCAAAAAGTTACCACTTTATAATATGGGGCATGATGGGAGGAGAGCAATAGCTTTTGGCTGTTGGACAAATTTAGGGGCTGGTAATTTAGTTAATCATTGAGTCAGGCTCCACACACCACCTGAGTGGTGCTGTTGGGCTGAGTCATCCTACAGCTGAAATCCTATTTAGATACACAGAGGAAAAAGGCTGCTTTTAGGGCTCAAAAGAACAACACAAGCCCTATGTTGTTGGTGTAAAAATTTGAATTTATCACTTTTCTCTTACCTATCATATAATAGGGAAGAAATTATCAAAAGTGGACTATTTGTACTGTCGTCTCAATGCATAGGAAATCCATATTAGTAAAAGGTAATGACAAAAAGGCTAACTTTAACAGATTTTAATGGTATCTACCATGTCAATTTGTGCCTTATTTTCCTGATTTCCTGAGCTCTGTTGATTGACAAATAGAAAGGAAACACTGACCTCTTGTGACATATTGGCTAAAATACAACCTCAAAGGCATTAATGAAGACAGTAACCATGCCTGTTTGATTATGGTGTGTGTTTTACAAAACCTGGGCAAAATGGAAGTTGAATACACTGTATTTGTTCATGTTTTTAATACTTAAAAAAACATGAGGGGGGCTTGATTGCTGGGGTCAATTTTGAGACTGGTGCCTGGCAAGATAGATTGAGCAGCTCAAGTTATATATTTTTAACCATATTCAAGCCCATGATTTTGCTCAGGTCTAATAAAAAGTGTGAATATATTACTGACACACACAAAACATTTCTAATGTTTTGTATTTCCCCTCTTTCTTGTAGGCTTCCTGTTGTTTGCTTTCACAACCTCACAAAGCTAATTTCAGTGTTATTTAAGTGTTATTTTCTAATCTTAATGGTTATTATTATTACTTAACAGTGGCTATCAAAAAAAGGTCCAGAGTTCCTGGGGTTATGATCACTCAGTATGTTGAGCAAGTTCCTGCAGGAAAGTCAACCCCGGATTTCAGCCGGAAACCAATGCCTTTGACTGTCCAAGAAGGTAAAAAAGAAACAAACAAAAATGTGATCACAACCAAATTATTTGACATCATTTACAGTTGTATCACAGTCATGTAATTTTGTTGCATTTTGATTTTCAGGTAAAAAAGCCTTTTTCAAAGCTATGGTTACTGGAGAGCCAGCACCAACTGTCACATGGGGGCGTAATAAGGGCGAAGTCGCCGACAAAGAGAAGTATAAGACCAGATATGATGAACGAGCTCGGGAGCACATTCTTGAGGTGAGATAACGGCATGCAAGTAAAATGAAACCCTTTTAGACCTAGGCCTAATGTAGATCTAATGAAATATAGAAAAACTAATATACTGAACATATGGCAATATGGAAATTGTATTAATGAGCTGTGGCAAGGGGCAGATACACACAGTTAGCAAACCAGAAATCCTCCTTCACTCCAACACTTGCTGTATAACAAATTGCTTAAAATGTTGATGAGGTAAACTTTGAATTACCGCCTTGCTTTCATTCTAAGTTTACCCACAGCGCGACAATAATGTACTTCACCTCAGTTAATTAGAAAAGCTCGTTCTTCATGTCAATGGGAGACAGAATCTAATATTCTGCGCTGCAGATGTAATCTAAATATGACAATATTGCTTTATCAGATACCTGATATAAAACCAGACCAAGCTGACACCTACAAATGTTTTGCCACCAATGAATATGGAAAGGCTGTTTGCACTGCTACGTTGAATGTTATGGAAGGTGAGAAACTGATTTACGGTGTAATGTATATTTTGCAATTATAATTCTATTATTATAATTATTAATTGAGTGGCTGTTTCATAGACAGTAGTTTCAACTATACACTTATTTTGAAAAATTTTCTTTTCAGTTGGATTCAAGAAGAAAGGCCAGACAGGTATGAATTTGGTACAGACCGAAAAAGTTTCCACTCTTCAGCTTTTCCTTCATTCATTTGTTTATCTATCTATCTATCTATCTATCTATCTATCTATCTATCTATCCACAAGTTTCTCGTTTGAAGTCTTTTGAAAGAATGCCTAGATATGTTTTTTCTTAAATACTTAAGGCATCTCAGCAGCAATAACAAGATTGAGGTTTCAATAACAACATGGCAATTAAAAATTAGACCTATACTGTGAATGAAAATAATGATCTCTGAATTAGCTGGGAAAAAAAGCTAGGTCAAAATAAACATGGCAGTTCCAACAGTATCACCTGAAAAAAGGACAAAGATCTGAATTGGGCCCATTACTATTCACCTAGATGAAACAGATGTAGATATCCTATACATCATACAGAGTTGAATTTTTGTATTAAATATATTGTATGAAGAGCTAAGAAAAACTATTATGATGGCGGAATTGTTTTGTCAAATAACCCTGTATCTAATGAAATGTTTTCTGATTAAAATATTTTCTCATTTTCTTGCAGGAAAGGGACAAGTACCACAGGATTTTAGATCAATGCTTAAGAAAACGTAAAGGAAGAAAAAAAATATATATATAAGTTCATTTAAAATGTGTACTGATGTAAAACTAAAAATAAGAATTACTAAATATTAACTGCTCTTACTATTTCTCTATTCAGCGTGGTTGTCACTAGAAAAAAACAACTCCCACCAAAGAAGGAGGGAGAGATTGATCCTAAGCTCTGGGAACTGCTTCTGTGTGCACCGAAGAAGGATTATGAAAAAATCTGTTTCGATTTTGGAGTTACTGACTTCCGTTGGATGTTGAAAAGACTGAGCCAGATGAAAAAGGAAAGGAAAGACGAACAGGCAAAGGTATGCTGTTGAAGGTCCAATCTGAAATTGCACTTTGGTGCCTCCTGTTGAAACACTTCCATCCCACTACTGGCTTTGTTGATGTTTTGATTCTTCTGACATGCTCAAATTGATTGAGTGATCCTTTGATACATGGGCTTACAGCTTAACATGAATTTTATATGTATTTTGAGCCTATAAAATGTTGGTAATGTTTGTAAGCAATGAGGAAAAACATAATTTTATTTTGAGCTATGATAGGTTATGAAATTTGCAAAAAGCTTTTTAAAGCTACACTGGGCAAATTTGGTGGCCCAAATGGTGGTGAGAGTTAAGTGTTTGAGCTTTGCAGACTTCAAAATGCAGAAATCATGTAATGTGACATCAGTAAAGTACACACAGCACATTCATGTTCAGCAGTCCAGCTTTCTCCGGACGGAGCATTCACTCTGCTGTTTAGGAGACATTTTGCATTTCGCTCTTAACTTTTTTGTCACTTGTGGGCAGAGAAAATTTCCAGCCAGTGATACCCAAACCCAGAATTTCATTTAGGCAAATAGGTCAAATCTAAAGGGTCTCAATAAGGGGGGGATAGGACACGCATCTCTGCTGCAGCCCTACTTTGTGATTTAGGCTGACAAGACAGGTGAATTTTTACAGAAAAATCTGACCTAGTGCCGCATTAACATGTATACACCTTGTTCAAGGCCTTGTGTGAATATACCTAAGATTTGCACATGACAAAATGAATACAGCAGCTTCAATGGTGAATCTGGGAGTCAAACATTGTCACATACACAGGACTCAATCCTTTAACTTAGTCTACACTATGTCATTCTTTCTCTGTGTAGGTTGTGGAAAACCTGGAGAATGTGAAACAAATTGAAGTGAAACCAAATGGTACAGCTGAATTTGGGCTAGACATGACACTATGGGATCCCAACAGTACAATTAACTTATACAAGGTGAGTTGAAAGCATATCCCAAGAGGCATAATTTACAAAGAATCATTCCTCAAATTTAATTAAAAAGGGGCTTCATACATTTCCCAACTCTTATATATATTTGACATCAAACCTCATTTCACTACTTTTCTCTCAAAAGGATGGGACGATGGTTCCATATGGTAATGACGAAAAGTCAAAACATAGCCTTAAGAAAACTGGGACAAAGTATCTTTTCAGCATCAATAATCCTCAGCCTGAGGATGCTGGATTTTACCAGGTTGACGTTGATGAGGCAAATGTTCTCACAACTGACTTTCAAGGTAAGGCATAACAATAATGAAACAGGGCGCCTGTATTGGCAACAGAAATCAAGGCACATTTATGAATGAAAAATCTAATATTTGATTTTTATGTTCCAAACACTTAACACTCTCTCTCCTCTCTTAGTCCCTGCAGTGGAGTTTATAGCCAAGATTAAGGATGTGAAGGCCGTTGAAAATGAGGATGCCATCTTTCAATGTGCCTTATCAACCCCCCTCAACAGAATTACTTGGTCAACACAGGACACATCAGTTGAACACGGGGACAAATATGAAATCACTGTCTCAGAGGACAAACTCATTCACACATTAAGAGTGAAAGATTGTGCAATGGCAGATAATGGAGCCTATTATGCAATTGCTGGCATTGCCTCCAGCCGTGCCTCTCTCAAAGTGGAAGGTGAGATATCTTTACTACTTTGTTTCTGTACTGACATCAAATTAAAACCGTAAAGATGATGCTTGTTGTAACAATAATAGCAACTATTTGTAATATTTTTCCAATAATTTATGTCAATTCATATTTCAACATACTGTATATTGTAGGACTCATAATTGAATACTCTTATAATCACAACTTTGTAAAACTTTAAAAAACTATGTAAAACCGTGTTCAAAGTTGTATCTTTGCACCTATTTTTTGAAATTTGAATCTAACTTTGGTAAGTGTATCCACTTCTCTGTACCCAGAGACGTGGGATCATTGTTTCCCAGAAGTGTTCCTTGAATATTTGCTTATTTAAAATCATAGTTTTAACAGTTTCAACAAAACTAAATGACTTATTCTCCCGCTTTCTATGTGTTCACTGTAATTCAGCTGATCCAAACGCTGGTAAAGGTCGTAAGGCCACTACAGCTGGGGATCAGGATGACCTGACTAAACTAGCATTGGAACAGCAAGCCAAACTACAAAAACAGAAAGATGACTTGGAGGCAGCCAGACGTGCACAAGCCGAAAAGGATGCTGCAGATGCAGCAGCTAGAGCTGCAACAGGGGATGGAGGAGATGGGAGAGATAGTTCTGGTGATGGTTCTCGTGGCAAGGCAGATGGAGATGGGGGGGATGGAGAAGACAAGAATAAGAACATCCTAGCAGATGGAGATGGGGGGGATGGAGAAGACAAGAATAAGAACCTCCTAGCAGATGGAGATGATGAGGACAAAAAGCAAGGGGATGATGAAAAAGATAAGAAAAAGAAGCGAGTACGAACAGGCCCCTTGGTTCCTGATACTGTTGTAGGTAAGAACATGTTTGCTCATTGCATTGGTTAAAAAGACTGCATCATGTGTTTAACTGAGATTAATGTAATCAAGACTGTGATCAAAGTTTGAGTTCCACTGCTCTTTCTGTGTCTCCGCTACTGCAAATATTGTCAGCTTTGCTAATCTGATGTTTATAGTCCAGTTTTGGGATGCTTGATTCTTTTGAGAAATTATTCAGATTATATGATCATGAGCTGGGAAAAGGACAGTTGAGGCCAGAGGTGTGGTGAGACCTTCCACTGCACTGCCTGTAAATCTGCACATGATATGGTAAGATTTAGATAAGGGTTCACTATTGCGGGACGTGGCATGTGAGATGAAGATTGTACACAAAACCATTTCTGAGTAAATGGCTTTTGAATTTTATCATGATAATTACTCACTATAACAAGAGGCTTGACAAGAGATAATGCCAATGTTGGAGACAATAACCATAATTCATGACCTAATTTAAACTATTAACTATAGAAAAACAACATGTTCGCATTATAAATTGGTGGAAATTGGGATGCAATTTTTATAATCTTTGTAAAGTGATAATCAACATTACGGGGCATTTGAAATCATGTGTGTGTGTGATAGGATTAGGGAAATGACCCAGATAATAATACATTCATGACATACTCAGACATCTCCTGCACTGCTGTATGTAGAGCCCTAGAGAGAGACATAATGTATACTACAAAGCAATCAGTAAGTAATGGTAAGGCAAGACCGTAAGTGAGCATTCCAAGGATGGCTATCCTTTATTTGCTTATGCCGTATAATGAGAAAATTGTGTGGCTGATGTGCTTTCTGCACTGTCTCTGCATTTGTTTGCTCTTGTTGCATTTTGTCTATTAATTCTTGTCATTACCTCACTACCACTACCTTTTGCAAGGTAAAAATCTAATTGAACTGGAATTGTATATGGTTTCATAATATATTGAATCATTTTAATTGACAGTTTCTTACTGTGATTTACAGACAGAGGCGTTCAGTTTGTTAGTGGGCTGTCAGATACTGTCGCCAATATTGGTGAACGGGCAGAGCTATCCTGCAAACTAAGCAGTGAGACATCTAAGGGATGCTGGTATAAAAATGGGAAGTTGGTAAGTCAATTGTTTAAGGAGAATTACCAGTGTATAAGACTACTGCCATGCACGTCTTTGTTTCCTAGGTTGTAAAAGACTCCACTCAATACGTTGACAGAATTAAATCAAATATCTTGCAGTTCAACTGTATAAATACAAAACTTAATGTATAAAATTAATATTCAATTTTTATCTGAACAGCTAACCAGTGAGGATGGGGTAACCATCATAAAAGATGGAGCCTGTCACAAGATGATTATTGACTGCTGTACAAATGATGATGCAGCTGTGTACCGCTTTGAGGCAGAAGGACGTAAATCAGAAGCAACACTTAATATTCAAGGTACGAATGAATATTGGTGATATAATTTAGAAAAAAAAAAAACCCTTTAAACCATTGATTTGATTGAAGGGGTTTAAGGTTATTTTTAACTTTCTTTTGTTCTGACAGACCCACCAAAAATCGATCTTGACGCCCTGGGAAAATTCTCAGAGCCAGTCATTGTAAAGGCAGGTGAAAATGCCAAATGGAAGCTGCCATTCTCGGGTGGGGAACCAATGACTATACAGTGGTATAAGGATGATGATGAGCTTCTGTCTGGCCTCAATGTGAAGATTGAAACATCACCCAGTGAGAGCCAACTACGCCTTTCTAAATGCCAAAGGAAGGATAGTGGAGAGGTGAAAATCAAAATCAAGAATGAATTTGGTACAAAAGAGGCAATTTCAAAGCTTATTGTACTGGGTGAGTTAATAAGAAAAAGAAACCTGCAGCCTATTGGTTATGATGACGTATTTCACAACATACTGTAAAGACGTAAATACTTTTTGCTGTTGCTACCGATAATTTTTTTTACTGAAAAGACTGAAGCATTCTCATTTAATTTTCTCTCAACAGACAAACCCACTCCACCACAAGGACCTGTGGACATTATGGAAAGTGCTGTAACATCTGTTGAGTTCAAATGGAAACCACCAAAGCACAGCGGCGGATGTCCGATCACAAACTATATCATAGAACGGCAACAAGTGGGGCGCAATAAATGGACAAATCTAGGGGAGATCCCTGGTAACAACCCAAGTTACAAAGATTCAGACGTAGACCCTGGAAGAAGATACTGTTACCGGATCAAAGCCAAGAATGCAGAAGGCATCAGCGATTACCTGGAGACAGAAGACATATCAGCTGGTGTATTGCGTAAGTAAGGAATAATTGTCACTACTGTCACATGAAAACCTATGAATTTTACTGAAACTTACTGTACATTCCACAATACTGTACAATGGATTTTAAGTGGGTTTACCTATGATCCAAGTAAAGGAATGAAACGTTTGTGTTCGCTGCAACCTTCACACCAGCCCAAAATTACCATTAAAAAGGGGTTCCTGTACTCAAAAGGAAGCCCAAAGTCAGAATATGCAAAAAGATAGCATTTGAATGGCAAAAAAGGTTGAATTATACTCTACAACTTTGGGCCTCTTTTAGATTTGAGGAAACCCATGGAGTTGCCGTTGTTCATACAACAGCAGAGTTTTTTCATGCTGGATTAATCTGAATCGACAGGGTGGTGGTATTCTAAAACTTAAAGCAATGGTGTTGTGACCAGAAGGTTGCCAGTCGGAATCCCCAGACCAGCTGGTGAAATCTGTGCAGGTACATGCCATAAACACAGGAGTAATAGGCTGTCACGATTCTCTCGTAGGTTATCCTGGAGCCCCAGCAGCACCTAAAGTGGTCAGTGCCTTTAAGGACTGCATCAATCTGACATGGTCTGCTCCATGCGACACTGGAGGAACCAAAATAGTGGGATATAATTTGGAAAAACACAAGAAGGGCACCAATTACCGGAG
Source organism: Centroberyx affinis (assembly GCF_046629955.1). NCBI lineage: Eukaryota > Metazoa > Chordata > Actinopteri > Beryciformes > Berycidae > Centroberyx > Centroberyx affinis. The sequence continues at coordinate 527,067 of NW_027281845.1, forward strand.
CCTTGTGAACCAGGAAGGGCCAATTAAAGGTAAGGTGAAGATCTTTCATATGATGAGTTCCAGGAATATACCACAATTGGCCCAATATACCACAATCCATGAATGAGCATGCATAATGAGATATCTCTATTAAAGTACTGATATTTTTTTCCCTTTCTCTTAGATACAAAGTATGCAGTGAAGGATGTCATTGAGGGTGCAGCATATGAATTTAGAGTGTCTGCTGTCAACCTATCTGGTGCCGGTGAACCTAGCATCCCATGTGACACAGTCTTTGCAAGAAATCCTATGAGTAAGCCAATCGTATTGAATTCCTACACTTTATTGCAATTCTGTTCACTCACTGGCTTTGGCACAATGCAACCCAAAGCACGTCATGACCCCAAGTGAGCCATGTGTTCTCTATAATACTGTTGCTCTTTGTATAATGTGAAATTCCACACTAACACCAGGACAAAAACATCACATTACTGTAATTCCAGAACCCCCCGGCAAAGTCATAGACCTTAAGTTAACATCCTCCAATTACAATACGTTTTCTCTGGCTTGGACTAAACCTACGGAGCTGAAAGGGGTGCAGGATGAAGCCCAAGGGTACTATGTGGAGATCAGACCAATAGAGAACCTTGAATGGACTCGCTGTAATGCCAACCCAATTACTCTAACTTCCTTCACCGTACTTGGCTTGAAGGCAATGGCTACGTACTGGGTGAGAGTGATTGCTACCAATTATGGAGGTGATGGGGAACCTCAGGGCTTTGACAATTACATCATCGCCATGCCTCCTCCTGGTAAGAAATCCTTCAATTTAATTAAAAAACTTACTTTCCTAAGGTTTGACAATTAACAAAATTATATTTAATACAATTGTGTGGAAATACCAATATACTGTGATTGGGGGAACAACAATGGAATAAGAATTCAGACAAAAAAGGTTTTGATTTCCAAATGTCTATATAACAGCTTATGTTCATAGGATGCAATAGATGAAAATGGCTGAATCAAAAGCTACCAGACAGTTTGCTAATGATAAAATAGTAAAAATGAACAAGAATCTAAATATTTTATCTAAAATTTACCCTCAAAGTAAGGCCAAAGTTTAAAGGCCGCAACATGAAGAACTTTGTGGTGGTCAGATCCGGAAATACAGTTCGTCTCAACATCAACTTTGAGGTACTGTGCCAGAGATTTTCCTGCTGATTAATTCACTAGAGAATGTTCAATAGAGAATGTTATTTTGTGTCCTTGAAAAGCTAACATTATCAAGATTTCATTAATCAATTTATTTTATTTCTTCCATATTGTTCACAGGCCTCCCCCTTGCCAGATATCTCTTGGCTGAAAGACGGTGTTTCAGTGCCCAAACATGTGACAATTACTAACTCAGATATAGGGTCTCAACTCTTAATCCCTACATCTGAGCACTCTGATACTGGCATCTATACCATTACTGTCAAGAACCTTGTGGGCCTGGAGACCTTCAATGTTGAAATCAGAGTTACAGGTAAATTTCAGTAAGAAGAGCCATGAAGTACCACCATTGATTATGATTTCATATCTTCATCCTGATGAGCAGGAAATCTTACTATTATTAATCATACATTGAGTTAAATCTCTTGTAATGTGGTCAGCTAATGAGGACAATACAAGTGTTGCCATAAGTTACAATTTCATAAAAACATTTGATCATTAACAAGTAGTTATTATTCTTAGCATCAGTAATCTGGATCTCCGTGTCTCTCAACCTGGTTCCAGATGAACCCAAGCCTACAGGTCCAGTGGAGCTGGAGCAGAACGTCCCTGGAACAGTGACTCTGTCCTGGACTCCCTCTCCAGACGAGAAGAGGGATGACAGGCTACACTACATGGTAGCCAAGCGAGACTCCTTCAAACACACTTGGAGGACAGTGGCAGACAACCTCTTCAACACTAAGTGCACAGTCATCAACATCTTGCCTGGTCGAGAGTATTACTTCAGGGTGTTTGCTAAAAATGACATGGGCCTTTCAAACACCTACTGAATCCCCTGCGTGGGGAACCAAAAAGGAAAGAGGTTTGTGTCTTCAGTTCAATCACAAAGACAATCTCACAATCAGTTCTCACTTTCCTGCACACAACCCAAAACCATGGGTCCTCCAATAGCCTCGATGACTTCAGGGAAGAACCAGTTTATTTACAAATGCCTTCACCTTTACCTGTATGTATTCAATCACTTGATAAGTACTCCTGCAGCACTGTTTATAATACCATTATCTATTGCATGTCAAGGGAAGATTGTCTTGGAAGGTGCTGACCACAAGGCCACAAATCAGTCAAGAATCCCATTTTATAATCATTGTCGTCATCAAATTTTACAAAGACTTTACTATCATAATTTTGCCTTAAACCTTAGACTCTATGTCCTTTTCTTTGTATCTCAGCAAAGTTCAAACTGGAAATGCCAGAGACAAAAGCCTTTGATTTCCAGTCGCCTCCATCATTTATTGTCCCCCTGAAGATGCGCACAGCTCCACAAGGCTATGAATGCTACATGAGCTGTGCTGTTAAGGGTGATCCAGCTCCTCGTGTGACGTGGTACCGCAACAACATCAGCCTGAATACAAACACCAACTACTACATCACCAATGTATGTGGTGTCTGCTCCTTGCTCATACTAAAGGTGGGACCCAAAGACAGTGGGGAATACAAAGTTGCCATAAACAACCCACTGGGGACAGCCGAGTGCTCAATGATGCTGAATGTCCGAGGTACAAACAGTTGTACAAGATGGAAGAATCATGTATTTGCCCCCAGTATGTAGTACAGTATGCAGTGAAACTATTGCATATGTACACTAATATATTACTGCTCTATTTATTTATTTTACAGAGTGAAGAACTGCAACGTGATTGGACGGTAGAAGCTGAACCAACTTAGTGTGTCTTAGTGTGTTTGAAACAAATTCAGCTATAGATTTTGTTTAGTCCATTGTCAGCAAATGTGCTGCACTATTTTTTAACCATTGATTTAGAAAGATCCAACAGACGTGAACCATTTTGTTTGGCAAAAAATCATTATATGCTAACCTACTGTAGGTATCTGAATGTTTCACCTCCCTGCTTAACAGAAGTGTGGTTAAATAAACTAAAATACAACGTAGTTTGTGTTGTCATTCATTCTAGTTTTCAAGTCAATTCAAGTTTAATTGTATAGCCCTTAATCTCAGTCACAGCCATAACTGGCATCCGTTCGGAGGTTATAGCCTATGCATTTTTATGAGAAGCCGCCACGCCCCACTTCGGCCAATCGGTGTGAAAAGTTAATCAGTAATTCTTTGCCTGAAGGATATTTAAGATGGTTTCACTAATGTGTACTGGTGTTTCACACACAATTCATATTAACATTACTTATTATAATTAATAATAATAATTAATATTTTTGTTTAAAATCGATAACGGATGATATTTTGTGCCAATATGCTGTAACATAATTTGAATCATTGTCACGCCAAAAATATCAAGGATTCAGTGTTTCCACCAGAATGTTATTCTTTGCAGAGTGGAAAAGCCTCTGAAACAGCATTTCAACCATCATGGGACACTAAAACTCTCCACTGAAACCCAGACTGATGAAATTCTGTTTGGGTTAGCAGCTGCTTCAGGCAGGTTACAGACTAACTTCACATCCACTTTCACTACTTTATCAGATAACTCCATTTTTAGAATGAAAAAGGACTCTAAATGAAAGTGACTAACTTATTTAGCATTGCCTTTAAACATCAAAGAAGAATAAATCTGACTACCTGTCTCTACAATGGCTGCTCCCATGCAGTCACAGTGAATGGCAGAGACTGCAGATGGCTCCTCTATGGATCTCTGTGGTTTTGTTGAGCTGCTCAGCATCAAGTAAAGGCAACTCTCTGGTTCCACCTGCTGGACTGAAGAAGTAAACACACCCAAGGTGAGAAAAGGGCCAAAATATCCTAATCAAGTATTGTTGCTTTGCTTAAATTTTACTTAACTAGAGGTAAGATTACTGCTGTAAAAGTCATCTTGAGTGGTAAAACGTGTCTCATTTAAAATGTACTCACAGAAAAATATTGGCTACTAAGAGTTACTTTTTACAAAAAAAAGATTGTTAGATGATCTTTTCCATGCAAATTGAACTAGAACTATTTCAAACAAGCCTTACTACAAACTACAACATGTACTCTGTAATGGATATGTTATCAAAAACAGCAAAGTACAATACTCAAGTCAAACATAGGCAAAATAAGTACAAGTAAAATTGCTGATTCCAGATAATCCTCACATGAAAGCTATTCAATTACAGTTATAAGAGTAATTGTAATTAATTACTTGACCATGAAGTTGCAGTAGTAGTAGCAGTAATGGTCATAGTAGCAGTAATACTAGAAGTAACAGTAATAGTAATAGTAGTAGCAGCAGTAAAAGTAGTAGTAATAGCAGTAGCAGTAGCAGCGGAAGTAGTGGTAGTAATAGTAATAGTAGTAGCAGTAGCAGTAATACTAGCAGTAATAGTAGTAGTAGGAGTAGCAGTAGTGGCAGTACTAGTAGTAATAATACTAGTAGTAGTAGCAGCGGTAGTAACAGTAATACTAGTAGCAGTAGTAGCAGCAGCAGTAGTAGTAGCAGTTAATAGTAGGCCTAGTAGTAGGCTAGCAGTAGCAGCAGTCACATTAATACTAGCAGCAGCAGTAGTAGTTGTAGTAGCAGTAGTTGTAGTAGCAGTAGTAGTAGTGGTATTAATAGTAGCAGTAGCATCAGTAATACTAGTAGTAGGTAGTAGTAATAGAAGTAGCAGTAGTAGTGGTAATAATAATAGTAGCAGCAGCAGTAGTAGTAGTAGCAGTAGTAGTAGATAAGATATAGATATAGGGCCTAGTCTGCTTGAGGGAAGGTGGGTAAACCAAAAAAAAAAAAAATCACTACACTTCATTGCAAAATAACTCTTGGAACACACTGAACATCACAGCTTGATGATATCTAACAGTGTAAGAGTATGCAAGGGTGGAATTTAAATTTAAAAAGTTTCAAACTGGGTTCCATTTTAGGCCCACTTCTCTTCACGCTTTTTAGAAATAGTATTATTTATAGTTCTGTGAGGAATTCTATTCTTTTTCCAATCTCCAATCTCACTTCCAAGCCTTACAAATGGTAGCCTATTGATCTCAAATTAATTCTAACTGAAGATAAAGCAAAGGACATGTTGTTTTCCTCAAAGCAAGACTCAGTTCCAGCTCCTTATCCGCACTTTAATGAAACACAGATAGAAAGGGTGTCATCTTATAAATACCTTGGCATTTAGACTGATGAAAAACTGTCATTCAAAGCTTATGTTGGAGAGTTAACTAGAAAACTGAAAATGAAATTAAGTTCCAGCTTCAGAAATAGTGCAGGTTTCTCACAAATAGTTCAATCTACTTTTATGTTTCTATTTCATATTATGGGGACATTATCATAGCATGCAGCTGCTTCTACCTTGAAGCCTCTTGATGCAGTATACTACTTACTTGAAGCATTGATTGCACATAGTTGTAGTTGTTTATAGTGACTTATAGTATGTGTGTTTGCATTGTCTGGCCATGTTGTCCAAAGTTTTAAGTTGAGTATTTAGATTTTGATTGTGTACAGGGCTATGTAAAATAGATTCCTACTCATGGGATTTCCCTGTTGATTCAGCAATAAATACAGTAGGAGCTGGGTTCAAAGATTTGTATGAAAGTATATATATGAAATATGAAAGTTGAAGGGGCACAAGAAAACAAATACCCCAAACAGAAAACTGTAATAGCCTACTGCATGCCAACAGGACATGCAGACAGTTTTTGCAGCTCAACATGTACATGTAATTATGCGAATTATTGATCAAATCACTATCATTATGCCTATTGTCAGTGAAACGAGGTGTGTAAAGGAAGGGTCTTCTCTGCAACAGTTATGTAATATGGCGCCACGCCCCCATCCCCAACACTTGCCTTGAACATTATGGGGGTCCAATGAATGACTAGGTCATAGGGTCTTGCTGAATAGAGAACTTGGTACCTTTGAAAGTCCAGACAGGCACACTTTGCTCATATCCCTCTCCGTGAAGACAGTCTTCGTCGATAGTTCGTCGTCTCTCTCCTCAAAACAAATGGCCAAGCGCAAGTCAAAGAGTGGGACCAAGCAGCAATTCGAAGACACTTCCCTTCTGTTGGAATCGTCGGCGCCACAGACTAACGTTAGTGGGATAAACGCATATGTCTTCCCAGCTCTTTTGTGTCTTATCCTCGCAGTTGGCGGCTCTACAATGGGCTGGTTTTGTACCCAACAACAGCACAACCTCGACCAACTATCGGAGTCTTATACAGCAATGCAAACGAGAATCACAACGTTGCAGCAGGTGATGGGGATGAGAGATGCACAGGTAATGTTCTCACTGAAAACTCATCTGTATTGACTGTTGTAGACATGAATGTTTCCGTTCTTCATTATGCATTATCGTGTACGAAGGTGAAATTAAAGCAACAGCTAGTTTATTTGAACGTGATTACATCGATGTTTATTAAGCCGTTGGCCTATTCCTCGTGTAGAGAGCATGGAGCTACTCCAGCTGCGTCAAGCTAGCCTGACAGATAGAAAGGTACCGGACGTTAAGCGACTTTGCCTTCAATATAAAAGCATTTTTAACTTTTGGGGGAAAAATATATTGGGATTTACAAAACGACCCCTTTAAAAAATAAACAATTCATATTCACTTAACTTCAGCAACGCCTTCCTCAATATCCTCTTTTTTTATATTTTGTATTGAAACGTATCGTTAACGGTTTTATTTTGAAAGCTATGACCGGAAAACGTGATTTTGTTCTGGTTAGCTTGACACTGGTAGCAACTCCTGTGGTTATTTTTAGCGCGCCCAACTGTTTGAAAGTTCATGATCACGTTTCCCCGGCAAGCTTGTTGAATAGCATATCAGTAACATTTACAGTGCCAACAAATATAGACAGATTACACATGTCTTTCAGCATTGTTATCAGCATTAGGTACAACAATCTGACAGCCCTAATCCATGACAAGACCTCATTTTAAAAGTTTGACATTCAAAGTTCAGAGCCATTGCTGATGCTAGTGTCATGTAAATTATGCTAACTGGCTAATATAGCAAGCAAACATCATGTAACTGCACCGACATCATGTGAGCTTGATCTATCTATCTATCTATCTATCTATCTATTTTTCTATCTAGATGGACACAGGTTTGGAGGTAGAGGAGAGGATCCTGGCCCTGGAAGAGGCTCAGAAACAGGCTCAGCAGGCGGCTGAAGTTGCCCTGGCAACATCAGAGAAGCTGAAGAACACTGACCTCCACTCTCAGATTTGGGCCCTCCACGCTGACATGGACACCCGATTGGCAGAAAGTCAGCAGGTTGCCGTATCTGTGGCGACTCTGCAGGCCATGTTCAAGAACCAGAGTGAGGAGTTTGAGGCGGTGAAGGAAGGCGTAGCGGCCATTTTGAGCTCCAGCTCAGCATTGGCTGCAAGTGTGGCTGGGCTGACCGGTGCTGTGGCCAGTGCAAACTCCAGAGTTGACGAGCAGCTCACGTCAATGGAGGCCCTAAATGTACAGCTAGAGGAACAAGACTCTGAGCTGAACGAGCTGAAAGTGTCCCTGGATCTTCATAAAGTGGTGCTTTATACAAACAGCCAGGAGGTTGTTGCAATAAAGTGAGCTCAATTTAGTCTCACGTCTTTAATATTCATTACTCCTGAGAGTTGTGCAATAGTATAATTAGTATTTTGCTGACTTGACAAAGAGGAAATATTCATGCTGAAGTGTTCGTTGTTGCTGGTTGTGTGTGTATGTGTGTGTGTGTGTGTGTGTGTGTGTGTGTGTGTGTGGGCATATTTCAGGGAGTTTGTCCGGGCTGAGCAGGCCATGAGGGCGCTGGCGTTGGAGGAGAAGCTCAGTTCAGTGCAGAAGACCCTGGATGAGCAGCTGTTCACTTCACAGACCCTCCACTCCAACATCAAGGCTCAGCTGCAGAATGTCCACACCCAGGTATGGCACTGCTACTTTTACAATGACATGATATTATTATTATCATTTTAAATCACATTAATTATAGTGTTTTGTTATGTTCTGTATTGTGCTTCAAGTATGTGTTGCTGTTGTGACTATTGGATTTCCTTCAAAGTATCCTTCTATATATCTCAGTTGGTGAGTGGAGGTCAAATTGAAGTGAAGTCCAATGAGGAGGGTCCAGCAGCTGAGGAGTTCATCGATGCCACTGAGGTGCAGGAGGAGCTAGAAGATGTGGAGGAACAGGCTGAGAGGCAAGACGCTGAAGAGGCGGCAGATGAAGAAGAGGTAGAGGAGGAGGCTCTGCAGGAGGAACAGGAGGTGGAGGGGGAAGTTGCAGAAGAGCCACTGGAAGAGGAAATTACAGGACAGAGTGAGGAGCATGAGGCTGCTGGCGAGAGAGAAGAAGAGGAGACGGCAGAGGACACTGTAGAGGGGCAAGTTTTGGAGGAGTCTTTGGAAGAGGAAGAGTCAGAAGATGTAGAGGAGGAGCCAGTTGAATTAGAGAGTGAGGTCTTAGAGGAGGAAGATGAGGAGGACGCGTAGTTGCACTTGTTATCCTCAGGTCAAGTAGATAAATCATTGAATTCCCATCATTGTGTCCCTAGATTTGTGATGGGTTTGTGATGTCAAGATCTTATTTAGATGGATGGGAAACATTTTTACATGGAGTGCATGGAGTACTAGATGGGTGGGGTTGACTGCAATTCAGATTCAATTAAATTCAAATAAGGTGAGTTGCCTATCACTGAAAAATATACTAAATTGACTTTCAACCAGTGACTTTTCTGGCACTTATTGCATTGTTTTATAAGTATGAATTATATTTAGACAAAAAAGTAAAGAAAGGGCTGCTGGGGTACAGACCTGAAGACTTGAAAATGGTTCATCATATTAGTACATATCATGTTTTCTGTAGCAAAAAATAACTTAGAGTTTTTATATTTTCATTGACTACAGTGGGTGATAGGAAAACTGTGAACTGTCTGAGCTGCTGTCAATTTAACAGATTTACTCTTCTGTTGTAGGATTGTCATGTGACATTTAAATCATGCACAAAAGATGACACTGTATATGATATATTATTTTAATGAATCAAATTACTGTTACTATTATCAAATTACTTAGTTTGCAGTTTTATTTTTTATTGCAGCCATTTAAAAACCACCACATTCAAACAACATGCAAGTGTAAACTACAGTATGAAATGGCCTCACTTGTTTTTGCCATCTGAAAGAGAAAACAAAATTGTGTGTCTGGCCTTATAGCTTGTAACTTAACCCCAGATCATGAGTATCAGCTCTCACTGTGAGGTTATTTATGGTGCCGGCTTAGCCTATAGCTGTTACAACAGCACAGCAACTGTACATGCTGGACATGTGGGTGCAGCTGGTGCCATTGGTACATGCTGTACTGTTCTCCTCCTTGTCATGAGGCTCTTTTGTGAGAGGTTAAAGTATGTTTTTGCCACCAGGTGGTGCCAATAGCTCGGCATCACAGCTTCTACCCTGACAATAAAGCTGGAGTGACATAATGGTCTACATTATTATATTGAATTATGTTGATAACTTGGCTTCTGAGACTGTGCAATTACTACTACAAATGGTGCACATTTTTTGAACTCTCTAATAGTGGATTATTACCCAGTATTAAATCATATTAGCTGCTAGACTTTTTTTATGTATTTTCTGTACCTGTCTAAGTATTTGAGTGTTGTAGGAGAATGGTTAACATTTTCAGGGAAGCTGTACCTCCGCTGTTGCCTTGTTCAGTCACCCTTCCATACCTGCAGGGGCTCTGGTAAGAATATGTAAGAAAGAATATAATTCCCCTGACAGGAAGTAACAGTCTACATCCCACTCTTACACGTCTTGGTGTAGTTATTGTATCAAGTTAGATGTCTGTACTAATTTGGATTTATCAGAGTGGATGGCCCAGTCCATTAGTGCCTTGTTTCTCTCAAGGGCCCTCATCCAGCTTGGAAACCATTCATCTTGTGTGTAAAAAATGTAAACACAAGGCGGTGATGCTGTGGGCTGTTATAATTCAGACCAGTCAAATTTAGCTGGTACTCACTTGTGCACTGTCATAGGAACAACAAGGAAGTTGCTGCAGTTAGCTAGCTGGCTAGCAAAACAAAACTTTTGCCAAGGTGCCAAAGTGGACGATATTAGAGACTCGATCTGGTGTAATGAGCATACTTAGAATACAGTTCATACAGAATTAAGTCTTGATTCACATTTTCCATCCATTTGTATCATGCTCGTTTAATTCAGCCAAGGAGTTTGTGCATTAACTTGAATTTACTCAGCTAATTAGCTTGTGTTGTAGCTAAGCTACCGATGGAAACTTGTTCTACCCTGGCAGAAAAACAAATCAGCTGTTTCCAGGGGCTTGTGCCAGAATCCTATTTGGAACTCAGAGCCAATCAGTGCTAGGCAAGGTCTCATTATCCCACATTTTATGACGAGAATTTCTCCTGACAAGGGGCTACACAAGATTTGGGAGCCATTGAAATTACCCCTCCTTCTATCAGCTCCCCTGAATATCAGCTATCAGCAGGTAGAAATACATAGCTGTAAAGTAGGGAGAGAGCTGTACCCAGCTGTCTCAGTGACAGTGAATAGGGGTGACACAGCATGTGGGAATGTCCAGTGGGAATGCTTGGCAGTTTAGTTGACAGTAAACATTGTTTTCCTCTGGGGGTAAATTATCTATCAGTTGTATAACCATCGTTACAGTATGGATGCCAACCTCCATAACAGTGTTCGAGAATAGTTTAGATGTGCCTGCCGTCCGTTCCCCATCATTTAAATACATTCTCCAGAGGTTTTGTGCTAGTTTTTTATATGCTTGGCAGCAGTGTTGACAAGCATCTACAGACCATCATTTTTTTCAAGTATATCTTTCATTGTCAGGTAAGTGAATGTAGGATTTACATTTTCAGCGGATGTGTGAAATACCTTCAGGGGCACTTCTGCTGCCTCTATAGGAGCTTTGGGCAGTGTGTATTAGAACAGCAAGCAAAAGCCTTCTGACAGAACATGTTCCTGCTTTCAAAAACAAGGTATCTGTGAGGTAAATATAGGAGGTAATGAGGTAAATTTAGATCTTTTTTATGCATTTGCATGCCTTTTTCACTCCATTTGGCTATAAAACACTTGGAATATGCTGCACAAGCTGTTGGGTATGATGGGAATGGGAATTTGATGGTCTTTTATGCCTTTATTGTAACTCAGCACAAACAATTATTTGGGAGAAAGCTGAGATAGAACTGTTGTAGCAGACCACCAACTCGTGTGTTTGGTGGTCGTACAAACTTAAGTGGTGTCGACTATTATGGGGGTCCGGCGATGACAGAATATTCATTTTGAGGTGAATTATTAATTTAATTAGTTTGCGCGCAATATGAAATCATGCTTAATCGACTACCACTACATAAAATAATCAATACATCAAACAACTCCTCACCTAGACAATACAAAATAATCCATTACATTGTTATGAAAGCCTTAACTAAATAAACTATTTTGTGTTAAATGCAAGATATCTGTCAAACAAATATTTTCCATGATTCTATTACTTTTAATAATTTGGATTTTTCTTTTTTTATAATGACAAAGATTTGCCTTCCTTAAAGAGTCCCTATTCCTTCTTATTAAAGCAAATTTCCCCCAGATTTTACACACCTCCATCAACCCAGGCTGTCTGTTCCTCCAAATTAAGTGGCAGCTTCACTTCCTTTCATTTTGAAATAAAGTTTAAAATAAGTTTGTTGAAAAACACAATAAACTTTATTATAATTACCATTATTATTAGAAGAGATGTAAAAACCGAAGACAGAGAGAAAAGGTATATTAGGCAAAGCAGGAAAGAATGGGACTGATGGAGTTGGGCTTTAATGTTTCCATTTTTGTTGAATGACCATAGTCCCTAGAGAGTCCTGTGAACAATACTCCTGTCAAATCCTTGTGTCCACATGCACTCTACAGCCCGCCTCCTCCCTGGTCAGTTCCTCCACAACTCTCACATTTGTGCTGTTCTTTCACTCTCATCAGATATGCAATATCTCACCATCACATGAAGATCACACTTCAGTTGCTCACTCTCAACCTCGGATACAGTCACACCAGAATCCTTTTCGGTGGATGGTAAATATTTCCCTCAGCATCTTCACAGCTTTCTGTATAAGAGGATTGTCAGTAAAGTTGACACATTTTGGAGATACTTTGGATCACAACTCCATGCCGTGGCCAGCATCTTGCAGCGATGTCATCTCTACTTTCTCACAACAAGGATCAGCCACGCACTAGAAAGTCCCTCTCTGACTCTTCTCCAACTTCACCCACTGCCACCACCAAGAGCCTGAGGGTAAGAGCTGATTATCTTTAATCTTTTCAGTGTGTGTTTAGTTAGAGGAAATACCATGGCTGACATAAGCAAACATTTACTTTGAAGTGCAGTCATTGTCAAACAAACTTCTCTGTAATGGACCACGGGTATTGCTGTGTGTGTTTGTGTGCTCTGACATAGGGGCTTAGGACATGCCACACATAATAATTCAAATCTGCAATCATGGCGTACATGTGCAGTAGAATGACAAAGGCCCAATTAAGTCTAGACATTAATGACTCCCTACTGCAGCATTTGAAATGAACTTGGCTTCCTTTGGTAAGCATACTGTGTATCTCTAGCTGATTTGTGCAGCTCAGTGTGTAGAGCGTGGCACTAATACTGCCTGGGTTAGGGGGTGGTGTGAACCCTACTAAAATCTTCTCTAATGCTCTCTAATACTCTTCACAATGTCTACGGCATTAATAATCATTATAATGAATAGAAGGAAAGATTACTGGTGTAATCAGTGGCTCTTCAAGTGGTCCTGCTACAATACTAGTTTCCCTTCAATTATTTTGGTACTTTATAGTCATGGACAGAAAATTAGAGATAGCGTTGATTCCCTTTCACCATTTTATCAGTGTGATTTTTCCATCAATCCATTTACATGCGGATTTGAGGCAAAACAAAATCTTTACACTTGTCAAAATGTTGACAGATTAGATTATCGTAAAGCTTTGAGATGCACAAGCTTATCTTCTAAAGGCTCCCGTTATCACGCATGTTTAATGCTGAAGCACAAATGCATGTTGCAGTGCATGAGCCAGGGAAAACAAAACAGGAAAATGGAGAAAAAGTTGTGATGAGCAGTTACTCTTATCTGTTTACTTTTAAGACCAGAATCTATTTGAGAGAGAAATGGGGAGAGAGAGAGAGAGAGAGAGAGAGAGGGGGGAAGAGAGAGAGAGAGAGAGAGAGAGAGAGAGAGAGAGAGAGAGGAAGAGAGAGAGCAGAGGGGTAGAAAGACAGGATGACAGAGAACAGAGAGGAAGAGAGGGAGGGATATAGCGCTTAAGACTGCTTTGTGGGAACTCGGACACAGTATTTATGGATGTTTACCCCTCTGCTAGTCCTAAGGGAAGCTCACATTTTCCACTTGGGAAGAGTTTGGTCAGAAGACAAGAAGTTCCTCATGGGACCTAGCAAGGCTGCAGGACAGCTTAGTGATGGAGACACACAGACAGGGTACAAAGTCACAACAGCATACTTTTCCATCAAGCTCTGTTTATGTGTCGTGTCCCTTAATCCAAACCAGAGCCCACAAACATTATTAATGACCGTTTACCAAGCGGATCCAAGTGTAAGAGAGAGTCTTGAAGGAGTTGGCATAGAGTCTGGTGAAGATCCCAAGCTCTTGTAAATGTCTCAGGAGAGATATTTCACTGTGTTTACACATAGTGTCTGTAACAGGCCCCGTCTCTTTGCAGAATTCCACTTGCCATTGCCATCATTTAGTATGATGTATAACTGTTAGTTTTAAGCACTGGCCACCAGTCTGCTAGTGCCTTACTTGTTTTACTTTCTGTGATTGTCTCTGGGAAAAGTTCCAGTCTAAAAGAATAAGGTAAAATGGCTGCATATGCTGTCTGAAAAGCTGTGTCCATAGGAAAAGCAATCAAGAACAAGCAGCACTAACCTCTTAATTCTCTGATACATACCTGCTACAGGCAAGAGAGTTTAATAATCTAAAAAGTCTAATATTAGCATTGCTTATGATTAAATTCATGAAACTAAAAGAGCAAATAAATGGACTCAGAAAATCATTCTAAGTCCGAAGTAAATCGTCTTTAAACTTGACAGTCTCATCTTCATCTTTGGACTTGATTAATTTTGAATAACACAATGCCATGCCATGATGTAAAAAAAATAAATATTTGTCAGTTTGGGGGCTGGGAGCTAATTGCCTGACAAAGCGGTTGTCTGCCATGCTTCCCTAGCCACATGGAAAGTCAGCTGGATTTAAAAGAAGAATCAGTAGCTTGTGACAGAGGAAGTTAAGGATGGAGGGAATTGGCCCAGATAGCAGGGTCAGAGAGGATGTGTAGCAAGAGCAAGATTTCTGTCTACTGTGAACAAATCTGCATATTCTCTCAGGATTCATATTACCCTTACTGATAATACAATAACTTAAGCTTTGTCCTTCACGGTCAGCCAAGCATTGGTGTATAATGTTAAGATTTTATCATGCTTGTTTTTGTGGGAGGGAGAGCTATTGTTATTGTTTGGCTATTGTTGAAGCTATAACTGATTCACCAGTAATAATCTCCCACTCTGCTCTCCCCCTTGAAAACCTCTCAGCACACTCATAACCCTTCCAACTTCAGCAGGCAATAACCATCAAATTCTTCGGCCGCTGCCAGAGTTATTACCTTTTTTGGATGTGTTTAGTTATCTGCGCTTGTCGGTTTATTCAAGGGACCGTTTCCTCTGTCCTTCTTTAACTTGTTTTGGCACTCAGTTCGCTGCAGTGGTGTTGCTTCACAGAATCACTGAGCCCTGGTTGCCTGTAGAGACGCATGAGAGATTTCTGTCATGGAATAGTTAGTTTCATGTTGACAATTAATCTTTTCTCTGACACCGTATCCACTATGCATCTTAAATGCATGTTTATAATGGTAGGATTCCACATTCTGCAAGGAAAATGAACAGCATGGTATAAAATACAATCTCAGTCTCGCATTTGAGACACAAGCGCTCTTAATAAATCCTGCGTCATAACCAAACAGCATGTCAAACAATGGATGGAGACGAGCAGTGTGATTTTGCTTGAGTCATCATCCTCGCAGCAGTAAACATCCACTGAAATAGAGGACTGGGTCATGATGGTCTTGTATGACTTATTCATGCGATGTCAGGTTTAAGTTTAGGGGAAGTTCATTACAAATCACAGGGCATTGATGTGTACAGTCCAAACCTCAGGGAAGCAGAAGATCTGGAACTAGTTAAGATAATCAGGAATGGCTTTCCTGTTTGTACAAAAATACTGATCTAATACCTTAAAAAGGCTTTGATCCTATCTGTCAATATTTTACTTTTCAGTTAGGTCACACGACCAGTCCTGTGGTCAGGCTTTCATGTTATATATGTAATTCCATAGCATGTTGTCACTGTAATAATTGCCTTGTTATGACATGGATGTAATGCCACCATCATGTAAACCTAAAACCTCTGTCCTCTATTTCAGCATGAGAGAGTGTCTAGGTAAGTTTCCTCAAATTAATTTCACTAATTTAATTGAATTAAGAATAATTTCAATAGATACAATAGACATTCTATTGTTATCTAATGAAGCAATGACAGAATTAATTCAAATAGAGTGCTGAACAGCTGGATCATCCCTCTCTCATCCCTTCAGATTGAACTCCTCTGGATCCTCTGATGTTTCCAAAGACAGAACACCAAACCACACCGAGTCATACATCTCTCGGAGGGAGAACAGGCTATCGGCACGGAAAAAGGCAGAGGAAGAGACAGGATGCAGTGACTATAAAAAGGTAGATGATGCAGGCTGAATATTGATATTTTTTCAGTGGCTGTTGCTGTTAAGACTCTTGCTTGATTCATTACATGTTCTTTTAGTGCCAGCTGTGTGCTGCCGAGTATAAATAGAAATTCCAAACAGTTTCCAAGACTGATTTCATATATATTTTGTAGATGTACAAAGAGGCACTGACCACCAATCAAAGGCTCAAGTCCAGGCTGGATGTGAGTAAACAGGAACTGGTCATGGTTCAAACGCAGCTGGAGAGAGCGCAGGTACAGTACATCACCTATCTACAGCATGCATGATCCCCAATTAATGTGTCCAATCCTGATTCATTCATGGGTGTAAAACAATAGAAGAGCTATAGGAAAAGTTTGCTGAAGAGGTTTAGACAACTCAAAAAGCAAATTAAATCTTCTTATCGTAATTTTAATCATTCTGATTTTTCTTGACAACATGCACTGAAATGACTTCCACATCATTCTTATGATGGTATCCGGAAAGATAGTAATGTAAAAGAAATGTGACATGAAAGATTGCAGCAATACAAGGAAGCTTTAGCGTAATTTCCACAGGTGTCAGGCCTGTGTAATATAAGAAGGAAGGAAGTAATATCAGAGAGCCCCTCTAGTGTTCCTGTGCATGAGTTTGGTTATATTGAAGATTTAGCATCAGACACATGTGCTCACTGTTATGAAAAGTCAGCACCCATTATCATACAGTTTCAAGACAGCATGCTATAATTGTTCTCATAATAATAATTCTCACCTTTCATTGCAGCGTAAAGGAAGAATTGCTGATTGTAGCTCCAACATGCTTGAGACTGAAAAAAAGGTAAGAACTCTTGTCTTTTGTATGGATTTTGTATGTATTGGAAGGAACTGAGTATTGTTGCATAATGAATCTTATTCTTAATCATAAAAATAATAATCTAGATAGAATTTTTCCAAACACAGTTACAAAGTGATTTACAAAGAATACACAAAAGGGACGGCAGATCAAAGGGACTGCAGATGAAAATTAGCTTAAGCTAAATCTGGTACAGGACATCAAATGGCAACATTTATCTTTAATATTGTGCATGGTCCTTTAGAAATAAAATCATACTATAAAGCAAGGAATCTCTGTCTGTATGTGTGTCCTTCGCATATCCCGAGAACCGTTCATCTGATCTACTTCACACTTGGCGG
Source organism: Centroberyx affinis (assembly GCF_046629955.1). NCBI lineage: Eukaryota > Metazoa > Chordata > Actinopteri > Beryciformes > Berycidae > Centroberyx > Centroberyx affinis. The sequence goes on from NW_027281845.1 coordinate 544,197, forward strand.
GTGTATTGCTGGGGACCCAAGGATGTGCAGTGTCGGATTGGACACGCGACACGTTCAATATTAATAAACTTTGAATAAACAAGCGAACAGCGCTCTGTGCAGCAGCGGGGCTCAAAGCAAGCGACTGATAGCCCACGCCTATTGTGTGTTTTTTTTTTGTGAACTGGCACTGCACTAGTAAATAAATAAATAAAATCAACAGCAAGAGAAATAAAAGCGAGGTGGGAAATATAAAAGCAAGTAATAAACGAGAGGTCTGAAACAGTAAATAAAGGTCATTACATAAAAGGGTTAGGGGTCTATTAAAATGATTTTCAAGATGTAATTTTAAAGATCAAGCAGATTTAGTTCCCCATATGTATGTAGCCTATTTATGGACAACCAGTATATGTTTTTATTAATTTGAATCATCTTTCATCTTTAAATCTTTGTAGGAAAGACGGGGTCTAGAAAAGAGGATATCAGATATGGAAGAGGAATTGAAGGTAATTCAAATGTATTATAGATTCACTCTAAATTTTGGTGGTTAAATGTTTTGCTAACCAATAAACACATGTATTCTTGGGGGTATCCCACCATTGCATTTACTTTTAAAGGAGCTTTGCGGCATTCAGTTATCACTCCGCTTTGAAGACATTTATAGTGAACAAACCATGTTGCAGGAACTCTTTGGAGGCTTATTTGACGTGAATAAAATGATGAGCAAACAAATCCAAAGCACACTGATGTCTAAAGTTTACACATACTGGACTTGGTGGTGAAAAGTGTCTGTGGGACTTGGTGCCATGGTGTCGGTCTTAAGTGGGCTCTTCTGTCCATGGTGATTTTAGCTGACATCATTTGTCACCATTATGCTCCATTGGCTGTGGAATGTGTGAGCACTTTGACACTGGAGTGAGTAAGCCATCGGTATTCATCTACAGTCTTACATTCACAAATGTCTGCTGTGTTACGCCCAAGAGGATCCGAACAACAACCTCTTGTTATCTGTGAATGAGAGGTCCCAACAAACATGCAGGCTGGTCCGAAAATAGACATCCACTACAGGGAAGCACTGTTACATGCATTTAGATGGGCAAGGCTGGTTAATTGTGTGTGTGTGTGTGTGTGTGTGTGTGTGTGTGTGTGTGTGTGTGTGTGTGTGTCAGTCCATGCAAGTGTATGTGTGTGTGTGTGTGTATGTCTCATTGTTTGTATTTGTTTCATTATCATCATTTGTTCACCAAATCAGCCTCAGATGATTTAGGTTTATGTTTTTTTCTGAAGCAACTTTCTTCTGGGGAGCAGTCAACTCTTGATTCTTCTCATTAAAGAAGTGGTTCTCAACCTATGGGTCAGGATCCCCAAGGGGGCTGTAAGATGATTTTGGAGGGCATCGCAAAATCCTTTAAAGAATATGAAAAAGAATAGCGCTTGCTCACCGCTGTTTGTAGACAGTTTGTATTTCACTTTTGATTTGTCACTTCCTGCGGGCAGAGAAGTGTAGATACCAAATGCAAGAATTTCATTTGGGCAAATAGAGGAAATCTACAGGGTCTAAATTAGTGGGGATGGGACGGCCTCTTTTTTACAGAGAAAAATCTTGCCTAGTGTAGCTTTAAAATGACCTTTGGTGTCTCAGTAAACCATTCTGTTATATACGCCCAGATCAGTGTGTTGCAAGTAGGCCTGCCTTTGTTTTGGAGGGTGATAAGACAAAAGGGTTGAGAACCACTGCAGCACACCAAGGCAAGGCTTGCTTTCCATTCCATACTCATCTCTGAAATGTTCCTCCAAGGAAAATGAGCCCCCCAGGCTATAACCAACATGCTGCGTTTCCTCTATCACCCCTTCTGTTTATAAGTTGTCTGGTTGTCTTTCCCTGCAGGTTAAGACAGAGCTAAAGATGGAGAACCAGAGACTGAAGGATGAGAATGGAGCTTTAATCCGGGTCATCAGTAAACTGTCCAAGTGAGACGGGAAGCACGAAGAATGAGAAAAAAAGGGAAGGATGCCAGAAGCCATATTTAGCCCTCTTTATCGTAAATCCACTCTGAGAGAGCACGTATACAGTTATTCCTGTAATTGTGGACAGATCAAATCTTGTGAATAATAATAATTCTTTTACAAAGCTAGAAACAGTCGAGCTAGTGCTGCTGCTGTTGTTATTGTTGTTGATGATGATGATGATGATGATGATGATGAGTTCAAGAGACAATCCCACCGCTGTCTCATTGTCAGTGAATGAGTAATTGACACATGCTTAGTACATTTTGGTTATATCAGGATAAAGGGATAAAGCATTTTCTGGTGTACACAGATGGGAAGAAATTAAAGACTTGACAAAATCAATTAGTATTAAAAATGTATCTAAATATTTTCTAAAATAATGGTGACAGAAAAAGCATTTAATTAAAATTCAGGTATTCATAAAATAAAGGAACTATTTCTTTAAAAGGTTAATAGCTAATATGATCAGTCTATGTATTCATTTGTTTTTTATCAGTGACAAGTACACAATTTCCAATCCAGATCTGGATTAAAGTCTTATTGAGAATAAGCCGTTTATGAAACTTTATAACCAGAGCAAGAATATCCCTGCATACATGAATGAAGAAAGTACTGCAGGTATTGCCATGGAAACTCAGTTTATGCAGACCCTGAAACCCAGCTGTAAACTAGCAGGGACAAGGGATGATGGATAGGCTGCGTGTCTCAGTATCCTGGCTGTATTCAAGGTTTGTTTTTCATGAATGCTGTAAGAGCTGATCCATATTATTGTAAACAGGATATGATCAAAATCAAAAATACATAGTGGGAAAAATACCCCTTATTTTGCTTGATAACTGTTAGCAATACAGCAAAGCAAGGCTTATTTGGATGTAAAAGGTCTACATTTAACCAGTCATCAATTCATTGTCATTGGAGCAGCTTCAGATTTAGTCTCTTAATGGCATCATAAATTAGAACCTTGATCCTCTGGTTTCTAGCTTTGGGAAAGTTATTTCTATTACCAAATGCTGGTCAAACTTTTCTAAGGCCATGGGAATAACATGTGAATTCTGTTTTAGAGGGGAATTTCGCTTTAATGTCATGGTAGACATTACTGAACAAACATCTTTTATGTGTCTTATGTATGTTTTTGAAGCACCAGACTGGCTCTGATGTCTCTTCTGGCTCCCATCCAGAGGCTTCAATAAGTTACTTTTATAACTTTACTTTCATACATTAATGAAAGGGATCCTGCCAGACACATTTACTGACTGATAGTGAGAAACCAATTTGAATTCCCTTTTAGCAGGGAATATATAATTATATTGAATATTGTGTTTTATAAATGGATTGAAGAAAACGCACCCAGAGTCTTAATGCCTTATATTCACTGCGTGTTGGCACATTTTTTTTTTCAGAGATGTTCAAAGTGGTTTGCATGACATCACCACAACTCATAGTAATACAAATGTCTGGAAACCTCAGTGTGGCATGCTGATTTATCAATCTGCGGATGTGTTGCTTTTTGAGTTGATTTGTCGCCCATGTTTTGTTGTCACATTATTTATTATGCATCAAAGCAGAGAGTATAGCATCATCACTGCTTCACAGAGTTACCCTGGTGATGGCAACAGTGCCACCAATTGACCATAAGTGGTAAAGCATCCTCTCTTTTCCCCAAGATAATCATATTTACAAATCACACAAGTCAAAGCTACTTAAAAGGCCTTTATTTCCTATGATTACTTTTTGATAACATACAGATATGTCTTGATGACATTCCATATTCTGGTTCCCTTGAGGACTTCAGTTCTACATAGAGTGATATATGAGTACAACTTTTTGAGTCTTTTTTTTTTTTGCTGGAAAACATGGTCTTTGTAAGGAAATAAATCATGCAATTCACAAAAAGGCACAACTATTGACACACACCTCTACAACAAGACAAAAACAAGAGTCAAGAAACAAGTTCAAGCATTTCCCTTGTCCATGTTGCTAGGTAAGTGAGAGAGGGAGTGACTGAGGAGTGGAGGGTGGGGTTCAGTTCTTTGGATGTTCTGTATGATGGCTATGTTCACATCAGAGGATTTATGACTATAGAGGAACTGTTATTGAAGCAGCAACGTCGGCAGTATTGCATTGCGAATGTTGTTCTGCGCTGTTTGGGTCTGCTCTGTGCTCAAGACAGCTTCTGAGACCCAGGAAGACAGGGATTTTGTTGCCTGCATTGCAGTAATGTTACAAACCCATTCAATGTCTCTATCTCACAAAGGAAACACCAATAAATAAACACAGGTTCTATTGGTCCTATTGCAAAATACACTTAGTAACATGTAAAGCAGACAGACTGGTGGCAGCGCATATTGTTAAGTAAAAGAGGCTTAATATATAAAATGACCTCGAATAAGCCCAGGTGAAGATGGTGTGACACACATTGTAGAAAAGGATATAATGGTCATTCACAAAAAGATTCAAACTTAAATTTGAGACCACACCTTCAGGATGGAGACAATGGACCTTGACTAGATGCTCTAAACGCAAAGGCTTGTTGTATATTTTCCACTGAGTCTCTAAAATAGAGAGATATTCTAAGGATTAGAATTGTAAATCTTCATGTATGTAGTAAATGAGGCTTTATCTAGTGATATATGACAAACAAGCAAAAGATAAAATATTAAAAAAAATGGTTGGGAAGAAAATCCCCAAATCCACGATGTCAGAGTAGATATTGATATCTCAGAGCATGCTCAAGTGACAACACCAACTCATCCCATTGCAATCCATTAGTTAAATTGTATATTCATTCATGAAGTGACATTTATATGAATTGGATATCGATTGCTCTAATTATGGGACTGGGGTTACTCAAGAGGACTGTATCACTGATTAATTATGCTTTTTCATATAACTAATCCATACTATGAACAGCAGACTTGGTTATAGAAATCTGAGAAAAAAACAAAACAACAAAAAAACAAAAAAACTTTTGGCTTAATTTACATGATTAGTTTTAATGTTTGTTTTTTTCTTTAGGCTTAATGACTTGACTCTTACTTCTTATGTTGACCAGTATGATCAAAAATATAAGAGCAGGGTTATTTGAATAGCAATAAGATAAGTAGGTACAATTTAATAAAGTACTAAGGAGAAGGGCTACAAGTCCATTCTTTGAGTTATCCACTGTATCTACATTTGATTAACTAAGACTTGACACCCATTTGGCAGGAGTAAATGAAGGAAACACTTACGGTACATTGAAATAGAAAACCAAGGAGCCAGTAAATATTCTCCTCTTTGAAATATATATACTGGTCAGTGACCAACACACGTAACGAGTGCAAGCAGAAATGAACAGTAATTTGCATGACTTGTAGCCCAAGCATACTGTAACACTGGATTGACCACAGAAGACACATACAAAGGATGACAAAAAAGATCAAACATGCAGTATTATGGTAACGTAAGTGGACTTTCACATAAGGTACAAAGCAACCCTGCTTTAACTCCAGGCATTAAAAGAGCCTGTGAAATTAACATGGATTATTCAGACATACATTCAGTCAAATACCCATTCAGCAAAAATACATACACTTTGCAGTCAGTGCATACTTTTTTCCTCCATTTTATTATCAAAATGACATAGAACACAAACACACATACACAATATAATTATGGTTCCTCTTTAAAACATGCTGCTATTTACATCATTTTGTAGATACATGCTGTATTAACAAATTTGCGTAATGCATAATGTTAACAATAGGAAGAGAGAGAGAGAGAGGGGGAGAGAGGCAAAAGTACTGCGAATGGACTAATCAGTATGCTACTGTTCACCTCCCTTCAGTGGAATCACTTTCACCTCTAGTGACAGTAGACCATGGCCTCTGCACATCAAACTAATACAATATGTCTGTAATGAAGTCGTAACACCACCATGTTGCAGTACTTTGGCTTCAGGTATACACAGCTTGTGGCTAATGAGTGAATAGTGGGCAATCCAAACAACATGAAATACTGTGAAGCATGATACATGCTTGATTTCGCAACTCCATTTGTTTCAAGCAAATGGTCCTGGTTATGTATACTGTACAGTATGTTTGATGGTCAACAAGAATTCATAGTACCTGCCATGTTCAGATTATTCAAACCTGCATGTTGACTTGAATTCATCCTCCCTCAGAAAGTGCAGCTACATGTTACACTTCAAATCCTATGCAATTCTCTATAAAACAAAAATAAATCTTGTCTTTGATGGAAATTCCCATGATATTGTTTCACCATATTAGTTACTTAACGTATTGAAATGTACAATGTCGGGTAAAGTGCACCATTGGTCACACAATGAAATATGATCTATTTAATGGATATCAAAACAAAAATGCATTAGATGGCACTATTTTCAAGGCGCAAATAGCAAAATTCAACAGAAGCATAGTCAGAATTGTTTTGAACAACATTGGTAAGCCTTCCACCAACCTTACTTTGTTCATGGATACGTAAGGTTTTACATCCAAGTGGTCAAACAAAGCTCAAGACAGATTTCAGATGGCACATTCAGTGTCCCAGACTACGTTTGAATGAGATTAACCTGGTAAAAAGTTTCCCCTCTAAAAGCTCTGAACTCTGAGCCCACTGTATTTCACAAAGTGTCAAATCAGGAAAGGCACCCTTGTATTCCTGTCTTACACTGGGTCTATCTGAAAACACAGAAACGTGTGGTGAACCTAAATGCATAGACATGTCCTCATAGCATCATGGAATAATGTTGAATGAACAAATAATGACAACAGTAAACAAGCAAAACAACAACAACAACAACAAAAATTAGACAACTATGTCATCCCTGCCATATACTATGTATCTCCTTCTCAAATGTGAGCACAACAGAGCTGATAAAATGAAGATAATCACTTATGCAGATTTATTTTAAAAACACATTGCAAAATGGATTGCTTCATTCTGTTGACCTCATTCATTCTCAATTAAATCTTTTGCATTAATAGACTTAAACAGACCTAAACAGACTCTATGCAAGAAATAGCCCAATACTACAGTACTTTCTACTGCAGGTTATAGCACACTTATTAGCAAGATACAATATTGGGCATGATTTATGCAGAGCGGTGGGGAGATAAGTAAAGCATGCATAATGCTCTATAAACTAAACAAAGCTTTATTTCCAGCATCGTCTCCACCTAGCCTTTACTTCAGTGTCAGCACCCTAAGAATCTGTTTCTAAAAGTATCTTAACGAAACAAAGACTCAAAGTTTATCATATCATTCATGAACCAATCACCCAATTAATTCGTCCCACTCTTCTCAGCGTACACTAATGTGTGAAATGTGGTGGTGAAGTGTTATTTATGTTTTTTGACTTAACCATGAATAAGCTGATATTCTAAGATGTCTCTTTTTTGCTGATCAAGTTTGAAGTAGTCACGACCATGTGTAAGTCGTGTGTTTCATGCAGTGTGGGGGTGGGGATTGGATTTCTGAGTTAGTACATTAGTTGGTCGGTGAAGTAAGTTACTTCTTTGCGGCCAGGGACGCCAGCTGACCGTCAATATCCTCCTCCTGCTGCAGTGCGTGCCACTGGGCGATGGGGCGGCGTGGGTTGGCCAGCATGTCAGACCAGTGCTTCAGACCTAAGCCAGTCGCCTTGCTGCCCACAAAGATCTTTCCGATGGCGTCGTTCTTACCAATCTTGTCATAATCAAAAACTGTGACCGCCACCAAGATTTTCTGAGTGGAGCACAAGAGAGAATTTGTAATGTGAATGGGCAGAAAGGACGTTTTGTCAAGGAGAAAATACAGCAGCTCAGAAACAATGCACTTCACATCACTCACAGGTATGCATCCAATATTTGTAAGCAGAGGTGGAAAGTAGCAAAGTACATTTACTCAAGTATTGTGCGTAAGTACAGTTGTGAGGTACTGGCACTTTACTTGAGTATTTCCATTTTGTGTGACTTTATACTTTTACTCCACTACATTTCAGGCAAATATTGTACTTTTTACTCCACTACATTTACCTGACGGCTGTAGTTACAGTTACTTTGCAGAATAAGGTTTTACATGCAAAACATACAATAAGCTCATAAAATATGATGCATTGTTTAAACTACCCAACAGTATATGGAGCAGTTAGACCTACAACATTAAAATACTTCTTACAGGTTCTTCAGAATGAGTACTTTTACTTTTGATGCTTAAGTACATTTTAGTGCTAATACTCTATACTTTTACTTAAGTAAACTTTTGAATGCAGAACTTTTACTTTTAATTAAGTATTTTTCAATTATGGTATTGCTACTTTTACTGAAGTAAAGGATCTGTGTACTTTTTCCACCACTGTTTGTAAATAATCAACACGCATGTTGCATGTTACAACACAGTCCTAAGGACCAAGTGTGTGTTGTGCTGTACCTGCATCTGTTCCAGGGGGATTTCAAAGCTGAAGGACTCATTGTAGTATGGGTTCAGGGTGTTCTTCTTCACTGTGGTCTTCTTCTTCTTCAGACGCTTACCTCCCTGCAGCAGCTGGATCTTTACATAGGGATCTGCAGAGGACACCAACAGGATCATCAATAGAAACCATCAAAAATGAAAAGACATCATGTGTTTTGATGGGTAATTCTAATTTATTGTCACAGACAAACACAAATTGAAACCCATATTGTTCAGGAAGGGCCACCAATCCAAATAAAAGTATAATAATGTGCCTTGAGATTCCAACTTGGCCACAAAATTGTGACTTTGAATTGATTAGGACATTTCTCTACCGGACAGCCCGCAGGCGTCCATCTTCTTCAGGTTCTTGGCCTCCAGGATGCAGACAGTGAGTTTCCCGGCAGTGGGGACGTAACGGAGGGAGATGCAGATGTCTCCGAGCTTCTCAGGCTGAGTGGCGAACAGAGAGAGAGGAGAGACAGAAATGGACAAACAAGAACAAATGCTTATCAGAGAACAGCAATACGGCCAATTCAACAAAACTCAATTCAATTATTTCACTTGGTTTTGCACTATATAAAATACTTTTGGCACACATTTCCATTGTCAGTAAGATCTATATTGATGGCACTTTATTGCCAAATTATCTTGTCCATTTTGAAAAAGCATGACTGGATGAGTTTGTTTCTTTTCGAAACGTTAACAGCACCTCCTCTTTCTCTGCACTCTCCAGATCCTTCCATTCCTCGATGGGCTGTCCCAGGTCGATGGTGTTCATGGGTATCTTCACCTCTCCAATGATGTCATGTTTGGAGAATCGGTCGTAGTCATAAACAGACATCACCAGTGTCTTCCCACCCAGTTCCTCGTAAGGGACCTGAATGACAGACACAACGTTATGTTCTTTTTCTTTTACTTATTATCTTTTATTTATTATTTTGTGGTGAATTTTATTTATCCAAGCCTGGGGTTTCTTGTTCATTAGCGATGATCGGAGTATCAAACAGAATTTCACAGCATGAAATTAAACTCAACAAACGGTGAGTCATAATGCTAGATACATAATTACAAAAGTGGATTCAATTTACAGCTGAAGGATCTCTTTCCTTATAGAATGGTAATTGGAAATAATATATTTAATCCATTCACAAGCTGCCAAGAATAAGATAAAAAATATTTGCTTCGTTGAGAATTAATACACGTTATCTGAGACAACGAGAAAAAAATATGCATTTAAATAACACCAATTTACTTATAAGAATGCCATCCATATTTGTACCATATACAAAGTGTTTAAAATGTAGCTTTGTTGGAAACATGCAAGAAGAGATAATGCATTATGCTCTGGGGGAACTGAAACATTGCTAATTAAAAGATCAGACACAAGGCCTTGTTTATACTCTACCATCCCCTGCAGACTCCCTGTCTAGACATGTGGCATTGAAGGCAAGTAAGTAACTGAGGAGTAATTCAAATAAACCTGGACACTCAACTACTCAATGTGGCAATGAACATCTCTTTGGGACTGTTTGGGAGAGAACAGGCAGAGGCGTTCTTTAAGATAGGGTTTATTTTCCTGGTGCAAATTCGCAGACAGGCAGAGCTTCCAGTCTGAGCTTCCAGTCTGACCCAGAGCCACTTGTGAAGTCTCCACGGGCCTTATTAGCTGGGACAGGAGAGACTAGTTTTTAGGCTACACAGGCCAGTGAGTATACAGCATCCAGAGAAACCTGACAAGCCATAGTCCCATTATGTTTATACACTAAAAGGAACATGCAGGGAGTGAGCTGTGATAATTATTAGTGCAAATAATTGGAGATGCTAAATAATTTTAAACACAAACTTTGAGAAGCTTGAGCCTCCATCTGTCTTTCATATATATATATATATGCACAGTAGATTGGGAGGCAAGCTGCAGGCATATTCTGCTTCTTTTTTTTCTTTTTTTTTCCTCTGGTACAATGCAATGAATCCTATAACTGTAGACATATTGTACCACTGTACAAACATACAAGGCTAACAGACTTACCTTGAATACAAATGACTCGTTGAAGACAGGGTTCAGTGTTTTCTTGTGGACTTTGGTGTCATATTTCTTCTTCTTGTCAGGTAGGAGAAGGACCTTGACGTAAGGGTCAGAGGTTCCACCTGAATCCATGGAGATAAGGTCTGCAGCTTGAAGGATGCCGACGGTGAGCTATGGGGGGGGGGGGGGGGGGGGGGGCAGGGCATATGGGGTCAGAAAGAGAGCATTTCATCATGTGAAAATCCAAAGTTTATACGTTTTATTCGTCTGTGTCAGTATCTCTACTGCAGACGAACAGCCACAGACCGGTCACATAACGTCGTCTGACAACTTAAGCTGCTCGATCAATCACCGCAAACCTTTTTTACGTGACGAATTTGTACCTGCACACATTTTCGCTGGTGAGATATCAAATTCCAGTGGCTTTTCTTCAATGTCACACAATTGTCACAGAGTGCTAACTTCCTAACACTGTTATTTGCTGTACTACACAGTATTATGCTTGAGTTGATGCTAAATTCATGACAAATAGAATGGACTAACTTGAAGTGAAACTTTTATTCCAGCCTCGGCTCTTATGTGGATTTAGTATAGAGGACTTCCTGTTGAATGATTCAGCACTCCCTAACATCATTAATCTACTGCATGTCATATACTACCACTGCCTCCATATGCTGCAGACAGCATTGCGGTAATGATGATAAAGTTACTCAATATTCGAGAGATACATTTTCTTTCCCGAAATCCAGAATGATTGCAAAATCCTTTATTTAAACGATTAAGCCCATCCAGTCTCTTCAGCTTTACTGCAATAAATTGAGAGGTCACTGCTGAAATTTTACAAAGCAGCTGTCTTTGTAAGGATCAGGGCTAAAGTATTGGAAAATTCCAGGTAGGTGGTATCAAAAATACCATATATCAAATTTTTCACCTCTGAAAGTGTTCAATAGGCCTCACAAAAATAATATTTAATTTCTGGAACGTTATTAAAGTCAAAACAGAAATCAAGGTAATGCATTTACAAGTGACAACCACAGACCTTTGTATTCTCAAAGTCATAATCTATAGAATACTGCAGCTTCCCCAGTTTCTCTTCTTCTTTCTCCTCTTCCTCTTTCTCCTCCTCCGTCAGCCCAGTCTCGCCCTCATCATCGTCGTCGTCCTGGTGTTTCTGCGGTGTCAAGGTAACACAACACACACGGCATTAGAGGTCAGGGGTCAGGCATCAGAGCACAGGATGCCCCACAACAGCATGCCACAGACACCGGACCTCCAGGAGTTTACGTGGGAGCCACATGTTTTGGTTACTGCTTACCTGTACAGCACCTGATGGCATTATAGAAGTTTATAATTCAGTCAGGGGTTGACCAGTTATAAAGTGAAGAATCTCTATTGGTGACACATTAACATATATATACTGTATTTATATTATTTTTATTTTTCACACCTTTGTCTCTCTTCTCAGTCTTTTGGATCATTGGGCAATTCCTTTGACATGCTTGTGCAGTACAGTGCCAGAGTCAGCCAGAGTCAGTGGAGGCATTGCATGCTAGTTCCACCAAGAGGGGAAATAAATCAAAAATATTCCAATGAAATCAGATAATGGCATGGTTCTCTCATTTATCAAAGGGTTGATTTTCAAGGTCTTTGATTTCACCGAATGGACGGGGAGATAAATGTACCAATAACCCCTAAGGAACTAGCTCACAACAGCCAACGCCAGTGCATATAGAATGATGAAGGCAAATAAGATAATAATAATAAGACATAATATTCAGGGCAAGGAGATGGCTTTCAAATAATAATCCTCTACTTGTCTGACCGTGATTTTTAACTGCAATTTGTGTTTGCTATTAACCCTACAGACACAACTTTCACATTTCAAGATAATATCCAAAACTATTTATTTCAAAAGAGGCCCTGAGTGCCTTGGTTCACTTCTTAATGTATGTGCCACCAAAAAATGTCACTCTATTCAGCTCACCATTATTACAATAAATGATTCAGGATTAAAGGGCACAGCCAGCTATTTGAATAATGTAGAGTCTTATTACTGGTCTTACTATTGTATACAATGAAAGCCTTAATGCCAAGGTAACCTTGACTTTGTAATGTTTGCGCAAGCCTATGTTATTGCTTTTCAGGCCATCCAGGTCTCCTCGGTCTTACTCCTCCTTGAGTATTACAGGTACTTTGGTGCAATCAAAAGAACAGATTTGCGAGTATTTTGTTGTTCATGCAGTTTTACCATCACCGTTTCCATGTCTCCCAAACAACCAACCATGCCCTTTATCACATGCATAGATTAATAGTGTTAAAGGTCTTGCATATAATTTCTAAATCCAATACTTTCCATATTGGTGTGAGTTATAGTTACATTGTCCCAGGAACAATGCGTTAGATGGTTAGACTCTCCTCTCTGGGGTTTATGGAGCACATCATAGCTTTCCATTGTTACATTCTCAAGCTGTCATAACAAAAAAAAAAGTTGGGAAAAAAAGCCAAGGAAGCTACGACTTTCATTCCATGAAACCCCCCTCCGCCCAGGGGCCAGAGAGCGTCAGTGTGAGCTATCCACCTACCGTAGAGCAGGGTCCACCACAGTCAAGAAACACGAGGCACACACAAGACAGACACAAAGCGAAAAAGGAGGAGAGCAGAGAGAGGAAGAGGTTCAACTCACAAGACACCAGGACCAAACACGCTACAAAAGAGAGGCAGTCAACAACACCATCACCACCACCACAATTATGATGAGAAATGACACGCTCGCTTACTGTTTTACAGAATTACCCTGTCTCACTTCCAGCCAGCGACAATAACTCACATTGTGGACACAAATAATTGATTAACTGTCACTGGTGCGCAGGGAAATCTATATGGTGATATGTCAGTTGATTAAGTTCCAAATTAATCGCTGGCTTTTCTAAAGTTGTATCCTCTATTCTCTCCCAAAATCTTTCAATAGGTCTGTGGGCCTTATGTCTGCATCTATTATCTTTAATCCTAAAATGCAGCTTTTCGTACTTGCGACATCGCAAAGGAAACTTTCCACTTCGCAATACTCAATTATTCCTAGCCATTACAGTGTGTGTCATTTTTCACCACTGACCACAATGGAATACGTCACACATTTTAAACGACCACAACAACAACATCAAATAAATGGAGGGGAAGGGAGCTCTCCTTGTGTCCTCCAAAGCCTGGCCTAAGAGCTGCTGGTAAAAGATCAAAGGTGGTTAGCTACAGACATTTTGAAATTAATAATAACTCAATAATAAATGGCATATTCAAGGAAATCATGACAGAAACTTGAACATATTGCTCAAATAAATGACGTCAATGCGTCCTGTTAGAAGGTAGCATAAAGGAAAAGAAGATCACTGTGTGACCCCAAAACATCTAGACTGTTACCCTGAGTCTCACTCTGTTGTGCCCTGGTGAGCATGTAGGAAGCACGAGGCGTCATACCTCGCCACCCTGCATGTTCTTCATGTTGAACCCGTCCTTGCCCTTCTTCCCTTTCTTGTTCTTCTTCTTCTTACAGCAGCATTTCTTGATTATGCAGAAGCAGCAGGTGAGGATGAGCAAGGCGGCCACGACAGCAATGGCAATCAGAGCCCATGGAGGCACTGTCATTTAAAAAAGAAAAAAACAGATGGAAAACTGAGGTCCAGCTGTAACTTTTGGTATTTCTCACAACAAAATAGTAGCATTTGTCAAATAAAGTACATGGTGAATCTTGGCAGGAATGTGTTCGCTGTGGAATGTACGAGAGAGGCGGGGATGAGGGATTTTTGTTGCAACTTACATGGAATTTTATCAATTTCATTCAAGAACTTGCTCTTGATTTCTTCAAACATGTCGTTCTTGTTGATCTCTGTGTTGTTGGAGCCGGAGATGTCTGCCACAGTGGAGACGATGGCCGGGGCGGGATCCATGGTCACGGTGGTGGCACCCGTGGGCTCTGCGGCCACCATGGCCTCCGGCTTCTTCTTGAACAAGTTAAACTTCATTGTCAAAGACTAGGCACAGGGTCCCTGAGACACACAGAGCGCAGACAGAGAGGGACAGCGGACATCAGAAGATAAGCAATGCGAAACAGCTGAAGTGTGTAGACAATGGTCATGAACTCAGCGATGAGATTTCTCTACGGGAGAAAAAATCCCACCAGAGAGTATCTGAATGACAAGAGTGTAGCATGTTTTATCATGATTTGTATAAAAAGAATATGGAAAATGCACATTTCAGAGTATATTTTGTTTTCCTCCTGTCACCTAAGGATTTGGGTTATTATGTATTACTGAAATTTAAAGACCATATAGTTTATGAGAGTATCAAAACTAGAATTTCATGCAAACCAATAGAGAATTTAATACCCGGTTAAAGGAGTGCTGAGTAAGAAAACGAAGGCCGTCCCTGATGACTAAGCATTAAGACCTAACTTTCAGCCTTTCCTCTGAATCAGTACAATAATACAGCGTCTTCTGGCCCAGTGGTCCAAAGGGAAAGGTAGAGAAACTGACATGCACAGATAATAGACCATGAGGATAAAAGATAGAGATTGTTTTTTAATGTTCATCTATAAAATACTGTAGCTTCTTCAGTGCTTAACTCAAGAATAAAGATAATCCCATTTGTTTGAGAAATGAGACACTGTGCTACAAGAATCCTTTAATGTCAATGAAGCCACTCAAGCCTGAGAAAGATAGAGAGATAGATACATGGATAGATAGATCGACAGAGAAAAATAGAGAGACATTATAACCAGCACAGTGCATTGTCAGTGAAGGATTAAACAAATCAACTATGGGGACGAGCACAAATTCTCAATGAGGATTGTCACAGGATATGAGCGCCCTCCATCAAAAGTCAGACCAAACACATCCATTATGCCGATGATGTGAGAATTTACAATCTCTGTGAGGAATGAGCAGAAACCAAGGTGATTATGCCTCCCTTCTGAAAGCAATGATCTGCCAGAATTGAATGAGATCCTCCTGAGTGAACCAGGTTTCTGTGGGCTGAATCCTAATAGGGCCATCGCATAATTTAAAATAATTCCCTCTGACACAGGTGATATGGGAAAGCAGATAATTCATATCCTAAGACTATCCTTCATGTCTCTGTCATGCCTATGTCTGAATTTATAACAATAAATAACATTCTCAATACTTTTTGAATTGATTTTTACCGGTAATTATGTTTATTTGGATTTGAGATTTCACAACTAAGTGATCATCAAATGCATTGAATTGAATTGAATTGAATTGAATTGAAATTTTTTATTGACAATATAAAAAATATATGACAAATATACATAAATAAAATATGCACAGCCTCAGGAGGCATCATATCTTTGTACAATATTTGTCAAAAGGATAAAACACAATAAAGCCCAAGAGCTTATTTCCAATGTGGTCCTTTATCAAATTAAAATAAATGAGTAAATAATAGCAAATAAAAATATTGAGGGTACCATACATTATGCTAACCACACCTTCATCCTTATTTTATTGCAATAAATAAACAAAATTAACCCTAATCCTAAGAAAATATGGTGGCTGCCAAACAAATCAGCCTGACCACAATCAGAGACTGATATAACAAGAAACTCTGCAGAATGGTCATGCTTCCCATTCTCTGGAAATTCAATACACCGCAAACAGCTGACAAAATCAATTTACCTCTCAGGCCCAAGTGAGCGTTATATTATTTATTCTCAGTCTGCTCTTTGCATCAGTGAGAGTGACACCAGCATGTTATTAGCATTTACAGCTGATGGTGGAGGTGTTGATGCTCTCGTCTAAATGAAGCCCACCGTGTGTGTATTCACAAAATAGAAAACTGTGTGCTACAGATAACTGGAGGCATCTGAGAACTGTAGCATTAATTCTCTTTGGATTAAATCACAACCCATGCGCCGCAATTTGGTGCAGAGAAAGAGAATTCATTCTCCTCGTGGTCATTTATCAGATTCTTTGGATTAGACAGCAATTACTCTAATAAGGATATTGGGAGCACTAAGCAACAGCCCGACGACTTAGATACTATCAGCAGGCATCTTTTTCATTGCAGTATGATACATTTACAGGATATAAAAATGACACTAGGCTGGTGTATTTCCACATCAGTCTGTCTTGTAGCCAGTGTCCAAGCCGCTATTTGAAAATGCAATCCGGTTGTTGCAGGGAAAATGAGTTAGGCAAACATTCCCAGTACTGAACAGCATTGTAATGGATACTGCCTTTGTGCTTTTAACCCACCCACTCAACATGATGCCACAAGAATAATTGGCAAATTGTTCCCCTATGACCATTGACTTGCTCTGTATCTCTATTGCCTCTATGGCTTATGGAGCAAGAAATTATAGGAAAATATCACAACAAAGTGCTCAAATTTGCAGATGTGGCAATAACCATTTATCCAAGATCCAATTTTTTTGCACAATAACAGAAGAAGCCATGAAATTAATAGATTTCCTAACAACCAAAGAGATGCATTACTTGATTCCCTCGGTGTCTTATTGCTTAATGAACTTACCCAATAAGAAATAAGGCTACCATTTATTCTTAATGCTGTAAAGGCTTAGAATGAAAATAAATAAATAACCAAAACGCCCATGTGCAGGAATAAAGACAAGACAAATTGTGTGTATGTGTCTGTTTGAGCCTGTGTTTCTGCATGTGTGTATGTGCGAGCGTGTGTACGCATGTGTGCGTGTCACTGTGGCTCCCAAATGTTGTAAGCTTTCTCGAGGATTTTCATCTCGCTCTAAAAGCGCTGAAAGAGAAACGATCTGTCTCAGTTTAAGAGACAGGCAATTTCTATCCACCATCTAAATGAGCAAGGGAGACAACTGAGAGCAGTGCAGGGTTTCACTGCTGCTAACACACACAGCTTAACCTGAATTACATGTGTCGAGCTAGAAAAACATACAGTGAACCTCTTACTGTGGGGCATTTTCAGAGCAGCATTGGCAAAGTATTGAGATTATGGTATTTCAGTCAATGAATGTAGAAAGACAATGACGTAGACTACAGTACATATGAAGAGTGTAGTCATTTCAACTGTGACAAAGTATCATTACATTAAAGTGAACATGGATCAGTAGAAATGGTATTTCATTAGCATAGTTCACTGTCAGTGTCTGGTAAACACAATCATGATGTAACCTCATCTTAATCGACTCACAGGCCGCAGATCAATAAGTATTGCATTCCCAACATGTGTATTTTAGAGTGGGCCTAAATCCTCTCAAATCCTCTCATCTGTTCTACCAACTCAACTCTCTCCATCGGTTGTATCGGTGTTTGAATGCATGTGATTCAAATACAGGCATGTGTGCTGTAGGCCAGCAGATCATTGTTGCTAAGCAATCCTGATAGTGTCTATCAGCTATCCAGTATCACCCACAACCTGCCTATAACCAGGATGACCAGCCAATCAAATAACCAATTGGCTCAAGGCCAGTCTCGCATCACTGACGGAGAGGTTGGCATGGACACGATATGAATACCTGTCTTGCTCCCCGTCCAGCTATGATGCATGATGATTACAATTAAAGTTTTAGCTGTAACATGGGTCCCTCCCAACAGGATAATTAATGACTTTATCACATTTTCTCTGCAGTTCATCTGCCCATAATAAATCGTCATACATTTGTACTCTCCTAGCTGATCACCACTGATGAAACATACCTGCAGTTCTAATAAATACAGATTTCTGGTGAAGAAAAGCTACAATACAATCTTGCTGTATTTCCCTCACATAGCTTCCTTGCTTCATCTCCCTCCCCTAATTCACTGATTCAGTTCAGGAATAACTTAACACACCAACTTCCAATAACTTAGCATATGCCATCTGTTCTCATTTAAATGAGTAGCGATGAGGTTGAATGGAGGTACAGCAATACACGTCCATGTGCCTCCTCTTTCTGTAGACCCGTGTTTACCCCCGCTCCATTAGCACTCAGCCCTTATCTGCCTTTAGATTTCTGCAGTTCAGCACTGGCCAGCACCAATCAGCCACAAATACATTAAGGCTCTGTAACATCCACACCATACTGATGCACAAGGATTTTCAAACACTCCCTGGATACAGAGAACACGATATAAGAATAATTCACTTGTTACTCAGGTTGAGAATAATCAGAATAGAGTATCTAAGTTCCTCTAAGATAGCCATCCTATAGTTCTTACATTCACATTACATCTACTGCTCTTAATCTTCACAGGAATCCCAATAGGGCAGTAGGTGAAAAAAAACTTACCAGTCAAATGTAGTATTCCCCCTTGCAGGGTGGCCCATCCAATATCAATGACTGTTTGGGCTATAGTTCTTCAGTGCTGTGGTAACATAGTCTGATCTCTCCCATAAGCAGAGACTGCAGTCTCCTCTCACTTCTCTCCACTGCAGCACTACACCCCCCCTCCTCCTCCTATGCACACCATCTCCCCCATTTTCCACCCTCCCGTCACACACCGCCCTCTCTCAAATCCCTACTCCCTCTCTGTCTCTCCCTCAATCTACTCATGCACACAGTCTCGCTTTACCTCTTTCTCTCAGTCTCTCTCTCCAGCCTCATTTGCGATGCTGCTCACACAGATGAATGCAGCATGCCACTCTTTGGTCTAGCGTCAGAGGGCAATTGTAAAAGATCAATATGCAAAAGCTTTGGGGGCTTTGTGCAGCACCGAGTAAAGCCACGAGCAGAGATGGAGAACCACAAGGTAGAGGTGGCTGAGGTAACGTGCAAGAGAGGAGGACGGCTTGCAAACTCTTAAGGGTGTGCTGACTTTACAAAGTCAACTCCGAACAGTACAAATGATCCCACCCATTCATTTCAGAGGGATGAGATGCAGCCAATTCCCGGTGCATTATTAGTATCAATACGATATAACCCTCTGGAGAGGTCCTCCCTTGTCACCTGTCAAACCCATTCAGAATGAGCAACACTGGAGCTCGGACTGATTAGGTGAACCTGTCTGCCTCCCACTCATCCCACAGGAGACTGGTCAATGATGATAAAATGTCAGCAGATAGGCTGGTTGCGGAGGATCGTATCCAGTTACAATATAAACAAATGCCGTCCGCAATGTCTGGCTAAAATCATTACATTATGACACAAATGATAGAATCATACCTAAATGTGTGACTGTGAGTTATATCTGTGCAAATGTAGAGATTAGAATATTAGACGGGAATTTGACTCATAAGCAATAAAAGTTGGGTAAACACTGTAATCCCTCACAGCTTGTCACATTCATACTGCAAACTGAATAGGTTTCAAATGCGTGAATCATCATTCTGTTTAACTTATGGCAAGTTGGCTCACTCCAAGTCAGATTTCATCAAAACATTCACAAAGAAATTGCCTCTGTTTAAAAGCCATATCGATAAAAGAGAAATCTGAGGACATACTATTTTAAAGTTTGAATGCATGAATGAACAAATAAGCCAAAAGGTGTCTCATGTAGTTACTACTGTACTGCCCTTCCAGCCCCATATTTAGGCATATTCAATTCCAGCATTCAATCTGCTTTCCCTGCACAAACCCTCTCTCCCTCCTCAGTCTCCTTGGGGAAATACCTCTGTGTGTTCATGTCGAGAGAGCAGCTGTCAGGAGCCAGAATGGGGTGGCTCCTTTCACTTAGTTTCACAGTGCAATTATCTCCTTCTGCCAGAGGGGGGCATGAAGCTCACTGAAAGTTGCTGCATCACATAGGCATCACAGGTTTTAATTGTACCACATGACTGCAAATTGAGCCCAGAGATAGTTGTGCTGTCCGATGCCTCTGGAGCCACATGCGTTCCCCTGCTCGTGTAGGATCAAATCACACCAGAACTTTCTCCTTCTCTTCCCACTCTGTCTCCATCTGCTTTCCAACTGTCTAAATGAAGAAAAAATGCTAAAAGAGAGTGGACTGCCCGCTCTCTTTTTAAATATAATAACATTTAACTACAACTTTCTCCAATGGTCCAATGGTCTCCATGTAAAAAAAAAATGTGAAAAACAAAAAAGACTTTTTTGAACGGGGTTGGATGTTGTAGTTTCTTGAGTTTAAAGTTAACTAGTTATCTATATCCTGGGTTTCTCAGCATCTATATCCTAGGACACAGTTAAGTGACCTTGCCACCAAATAGCAAGCTCAGTAACTCAAATGAGAGGTTATTAAGTTAGTGGGCTGGGTAGACTGAGGTGGGAATGAGAGGGCATTAAGTAGGCATGGGGGTGAAAAGGGCGTGGCCTGGGAGGACTGACGCAGCAGAGTGGAGGGGCTGAATAGATGAGTTTCCGAGCAACGTCACATAAGGTGTGCGTGTGCATCTCAGGGGCAGAAAGGCTACCAGTAGCCACTCAGTTCACCTTAGTTAGTTAGTAATCTGATTTCCCAGAAGCGATAGCATTTTAGTTTAGTAAGTGCATGGCAATATATTTTACATCATGCCTCGCAGTTGCACCATAGACTGGAAAGAATAAAAGCAACCCCCAAAATCAACAGTTACAATAGGGTCCAGCTGCAGCCCCGGACTGGCTACCGTTAACGTGTTTTCCCGAGTCTTCTTGGGAAAACACGGACGCAACAGCCTTTACCCATTAACGTTAACGGTAGCTATCTGACAGCTCTAGTAACATTAGCAGGCTATAGTTCATACTAGCAAAGACTTCCATAACCCCTATCCCTAACTTTGCCTAGCCTAGCCAGGAGCTTCTCCGGGTCTGCAGCTGGGTGCTATTGGAGTAGCAATCCAGCTAACTCAGTTCGCTAGCCCCTGGTTGACACTTGCCCAGCCATACATGTACAATTTGTTGTCAGAATGTGGCCTTTTTCAATATTCACACTTTGACGCTAGCTGGGCTCTTAACACACAAAACTCACCAGAGATGTAATGTCTAATTTGTTGCACATGCCTACATGTGTGAAATGTGAATTTACAGCATCGATAGATTTGTATGCTAGGAGACTGTCTTTTGTATATGCTAGGCTTTTCATATACATATTTGGCCATTGGATGGGTGGCCACTTGGCCATGTCTACAAGCAATTTATCAACTGGATTGAATAAGGGTCCGGCAGTCATTCACCAGTACTTAAAACAAGTTTTTCTAAATAATCTGCGCAATCGGAGTCTGACAAACTAGCCAAGTACGACATTGTTGTCCGTTTGTTTGCTGTTACCAGTGCGAAAATGACAGCCAAGTTGCCACAGCAGCTTTTCTGCCCCTGAGTTGCACGCGCATCCTCGACTGTTTGTAAACGGGAAACTCATCTATAAAATGAAATTCAGCTGGGTGATGTTGCTGGTTAGTGGTTGATTAAGATACTTTAAGGTAAATACTACTAAGAGATGGGGTTAGATGTGTCTGCACCAGATAATATAAGTAAACCAGTAAACCATAAACTAGTTCTGAATCCTTGGGTGTTCATTAAGATGTAAGCTGTACTGGGACAGAGCCTCGGTTCCCTTGATGCGTTTACCTTTTAACATGATATTCTTAGGACTCTTTTGTGATACTCTTTTGATCCCCAAAGGGAAAATCCCTTTGCACTTGCCCCACTCCACAGTGAGGTCAGAGGTCAGCAGTCAGCTACAATGCAGCATCTCTAGAGCTGGTAGAGATCGAGTGTATGTTTGCTGTCATGGGGGCTTGAACCTGACCTTCTAGTTGAAGGACAGTCTCCCAACTCACTACTCCATCCTGCTGCCTCAGTACTGGAAAGTTGCTACAGTCACTAATTACCTAGTGGTGACTCCCTCTGATACTGCAGATAAGCCAACGAAAACTATATGTTACCTCACACAAAAGCAGATTCAGATCATTCAAAAAGCAAATAATAACTTGGTTGTGAAGTACATTATAAATTGTAAAAAGAAGGTAGTTGAATGGCAAAAAGTTAATGGCAGGAAGCCAGAACAGAGCGGTGTAGCCTTGCTCCTGTTGTAGAATGTCAATTGATATCTGATATGATACTAATTGCCATATTATTCCAAGGAGAATTGGATTTCACTTCGCTGCTCATAACTCATAATTCCCTGAATTAGAAAGTAGTTTAACTTTAGACACACATATGATGTATTATGATTGATAATTTAAAAAGTTGAATATCCAATCACTAGATAGTTTTGTTCCATTATTGGAATTTGACTTTCCATTACGGGACTTGACATTCTGATAATGCTGTTGTACTAGACATCCAATCTCCAAAAAATATTTTTCTTTAAAAGGAGAGGGCAGTCCATTTAACTTAAGTATTTTTTAATATATTTATACAGATGGAAAGCAGAGAGGGAGACAGAGGTGAGACAGATATCAGTCTCATGGCTCTTAACCACTAACAATACAGTATATAACACTTGTATTATCTTACACAGCAAGTATCAACATTTAATCAATAGCTTTATTTTACCATCAGCTAATTTCAATATTCCTAAAAATCCTACCCCGCTGAGATGTATTTTGCATTTAAAATGTTTTAGTTTTAAAATTGCTCGTTGTATATCTTAAAAATTAATGTAACCCTCACTTGCTACATTGTTATTTACATTCTACTTTTCTTTGCTGTATCCAATTACTATTTTCCGCTGCAATAACCCAATTCCACATAGGGATCACTGAACTTTCATCCTATCTTATGAAATAAAAAGATGCAGAAGTTTTGCATTTGCTGTAGTATGAAGTATCTGAAAAAATAAAATTAAAAAAAGTCAGGTTACAAGATTGGTGGTGAAATACCAGAACAAATGTGAACAATACTTTCCAGTTAATATTTCTTTTCCATTTATTTCCACCTGGAAGAGGTCACCAGATTTAACCAGCAGCTACTTATCTGTACAAGCTTTGACAAGTCACTACTCTGCTGCTTGACTCAGCAGTTTTGGTGTCTGACAGACTTTAGTGCAAGGTCACAGTGCAGCTACAGACCATCAACCGAGACAGTAATGGTACAGTTCGAGCCTATGATTGCCTCACTTGGATTCCCAGTGCATTATGGGATACCTCTTCTCTCCCTGGCTCTCTCATTCTCTCCCTCTACCAGCCAGCCTCTCTGTTTCATCTCCACAAAGGATGAGTCAGGCCTGGGGACTGTATGCTGAGCTGGGACAGTGATAATAACAACACAACCGCTATCAAAGCCAGAGATAACGAAGGCGCGCAGATGGCAGCTGGCGCTAATGTGTGGTGCTGCTGAGTTGTGCCGGGACTTTTTGGTCAACGTGATTTCTCTCCTCTGAGGCAGCAAAGAGGATGTGGAAAAGACTGCACCCTCTCCGCTCCTGCAGGGAGTGCTGCAATGCAGGGGTTGAACAGAGAAATATGAGGCTGGAGAGCAGAAGGCAGCCTGTCCAACAATCAGCTGCTCACACTCTCCCTTCCTCGCCTCTTTTCTCCCTTCTCTCTTTCGTTCTTTCATTTTTCCTTCTTTCTATCCTTTTATTCCCCCCCCCCCCCCACCCTCTCTCTCTCTCTCTCACACACACACACATACACACACTCACACACACACACGCACACACACATTGGTAGCATTCTGGTCAGTCATCACTGCAGCGTGGACAACAGTAAACAAAAAGCACCATATGGTTGCATTTGGCTCTGTACACCAGTAGCGGTGTTTGACTGTCTTGCAAGCAGCAGTTGGCCAGCAAGGTGACAGAGTGTGTGTGTATATATGTGTGTGTGTGTGTGTGTGAGGGGGGGTTGTTCTGGGTGTGTATTTAGTGGATAGGTGGGTGTCCAAGAAGAACTCTAGTGCTTTGACAGCAGCTATTCATACTAATTGATTTACCGGCACGGTGACATTATGGCGCCGCTCTCCCTATAGTGAAGGACAGGAGAGCTGTGATAACTCAGCTGATGTCAACATGATTGCGCAAGAAAAGCCATAACCGCTTAAATCCAATGTCATACACAGCATTTGTCCCATAAATACTACATTAACAACACCAGACTGATGATTATCTAGGAGAATCTGAAGCAAATCAAGAGGGTCGCTGTGCCAAAATAAGCCAAAGCATCATGAAGTTGAATGGAAAGATGGTTGAGGTGTTGTATATACTTGTATCCAAAAGCTAAATACTTATTTATATTTAAAATATACCACTGCATTTTACATTTTTAAATTGTATTACGTTTTTGTCATTAAATGGCTTCTCTGAAATTTTAATTAAATCAATCTACCTTAAAACTGCTATTATAAGTAATTGAGAGATCAATTGTGATATAAGAGGGATTGATTTTCCATTACTCTTTCCCTAAAATCTACTTTTCAAATTGACTTTAGGGATGTGAACACAAATGTTAGCAACTAAAATGCAGCTCTTGTAGGTAGTACTTGAAAACTAGAAAATGCCCTCGACCAGTCAACTCATCTAAATGCCTGCCAGTAATGGACGTCCATCTGGCATTCGTAAACAATTCTGTGCTACAGTATATTACCATCTACTTAGCTTATATCATGAAATTCCGAGAGTGGAAAACAACCCCAATCTCCGGGGTAAAACTATAAATGTAATTAACTGTACAATGGCTCAAATTTCCCCTGTGATTTCATCCAAGTTAAACTTGCTATTGCGGCTATACCGCCCACAAATATTTCCCTTTGGTGATGGAAAGTTTCTGTAATAGGACATATGAGATACTGCCAATAAAATCTATTTTTGTGTTTGTCATGCTGTGAAGGAAATTGAAATAAAGGAATATAGAGATCAATTTTTTCCTTGTAGCTAATCCTAACCCCAACTGCACATTACTTCCTAATAGAAACAATAGTAATAATGTAAAATCTGGTTCCTGGAATGACTACTGTCCTTTTAAAAGAATAGTAAAGTATGAACTATTGGTTTTCTTCTCACTTTGCATGGACTACTATTGTCTGTAAGACTCACTCATTCTCTATCAATGAGATTCTGCCCTTGTGCAGTGTCTTTCCTCTGAAGGTTTCTCAAATTAGGCCAGTCAGACACTTTCTCGCTTCTCGGTCAAGGGAACTCTTTCTTACCTTCTGTCTTGCTCCCTTCCTCCCTCCCTCCCTCCCTTTCTTTTGCCCACCACAAACACACAAGCACACACACGTTAATAAATTGTACACATCACACTGCTTGTGAACACACACTCACACGCACACATACACATATATACATATCTACACACGCTATACACACTCATTATTTTTTCGTCCTGCTGATGCTGAAAATAGCTTGACCGACTAGAGCTGGATATTGGTGCAGATAGGGTGCGAGAGGGAGCGAGAGAGGGAGAAAAAGAGACATTTAGAGACAGAGAGGGAAGAAACACAGAGGGAGAGAATTCATCACCCCGCCAGAGAAACGGGTGTGTTGCCCCACTCCATAGATCTGGGGCAACATGACGGAGTAGTACTGTGTGAAAGAGAAGCCAATAGGGACATGAGTTCAGTAACAAATTATCGGATCCTTTTGCACCTCTTCCTACATTTCCTCTTCTTTTCCTTTGGCCTCATAACAATTTCAAATCAGATTTCTTTCCAGTCTTGATAAAGAAGCAGTATGCTGTCGTTTTCCCACTGCTATTCGTTCTTCATTATAAATGTACACCGGTGCGGTGGGTACATTTGTAAACAAGATCTTTGAGGATCGAATGCTAACATCTTTAGCCCAAAGGCAAAGGCCACCACTGTGCACAAGAACCAGATGTGTCAATCTCGGCGTCTTCCATTTTCTGCTCCAGCAAATTTCCAAATCTGTCAAGGATTTCTTGGTGGGACAGGAGAAGACAAATTGGTGTCATTAAGAAAGGCCTTTCTCAGCAAATCCTCACAATAGCTCTGGATACTGCATTCTTCCACAAATAGGCAAAAGGGTCTCCGGAATATTGTCACCATCTTTGTCCTGTTGTTATAAGTGATCAGTTGCTGCATTTGATCTGATTTACTGTATAGTCACTTTATAAATGGCATGGGGTATTATTGCTTTAGGGCTGTTGTTATTCCCAGTCAAGGCACTGCATGCAGATCTCAGAATGACTAGTACCGCTCCCTCACCAGTAGAGAGCACTAAAGACATACTATTATCTTTTATGTTACAGAGGTTAATCCCCATATCGGTTTCACTACTGTCAGTTGCCATTTGGTTTCTGCATGGCTTTCTCAGTTATTTAATAATGCCTCTACTGCATGCATCTTTCATCTGTGTGAGAGAAAACTGAGGGGGGAAACCTCATCTGCAATAGTGGCCACTGGTGAACAAACACCATTTGGTGGGAGTTTTTATCCAAAGCGCCATGAGTACATATGTTTTTATCCAACTTCTACCTCTAGCACTGTTAACGCCATGCGCCACTGTACCCACTGAGCTATACAGAAGCAGAGCCAACTCCTGTTAATTGTGTAAGTGCCAAACTTGAGAGGTGAAAATGCTCCTATCCTTCCTCCAACATCAGGTTTTGCTTTTAGCTTTACGTTAATACAGTGTGTAGAATGTCACTCTCTAACAAAGGTGGTCGACATGCGCGCACACACACACACACACACACACACACACACATACACACACACACACAAACACACACACACATACACACACACACAAACACCCACAGACACACAAATTAATTGGGGAACACTGGGATTGTTGCGGCTCAATATGACACTCATCAAATGCATTAATTTGCCCCTGAAGCACTCTAAATTGATCTTCTGAAAAGTATTGATCAGCCTTTGCATGAGACTGCAGAGGTTGGTCTAATAGTCACTAGAGCCATATGCACCATCCTCACTGAGCTAACCAGAAAGATCTTGAGTAAACAAAGCAATATGGCAAACCAGCATTGTTGACCCAAGGTAATATATTAAAGACCTAAATAAATTTGCTTGACATTCAGGGAGTGTATTTGATGATCACAATTTGTACATAGAGCATCCAGGAAATATATTCAATCCAATGTTCAGGAAGCCTGAGGAATTTTTCAGTTACTACAAGTATACTATTAAATTACCAGTTGGGGTAGGTATAGAAGCAGCTCAGTTTGTAGTGCCAAGTTAGGATTAAAGAATAAATTTGGGGATTTTGGACCTATATACTGTATAATTGTCTACTTGGACCCGCAGAGAATATTAACTCCTGGGTCAGCTGTCAGTTGAAACTGCGAGCTCCCGTTGCTAGGCCTCTTGCTGCAAACAGGGTTTATCAAAATATCTCCAAAAAAGCCAAGTGCAAAGTACATAAAATAAAATTAGCTCTGATTTTATGACACAATTCTGCCATTACACACACTTTCACTAATCAGGAAATCACAAAACACTTTTTCTCTGCCGCAGCAGAGACTGCTGTGGGGTGAAAGTGTGTTGCTGGTGGAGTGATCTACCAAAGGTCAGTTCAGATTGTAAACAGTAGAGTTTGTAGAAGATTATCCACTGAGTGGAAATGGTGCGGTGCTGTTGCTTTCTGGGCTGTGGATAAAAATACGTTGGTTGGTCACCATATTGTTCTCTGGCTTTTTTTGAGATATTTTGACATTTGATATTTTGGCCTAGCAACAGGAGCCCGCTGTTTCAAACGACAGCTGACTCAGGAGCCAAAATTGTACAGGTATGTAAGAGACAAATTTTATTTTATATATTTTACAAATTATATATTACAAATTATATATTTTGGACCTATATATAGGTCCAAAATATAAAAAATCAAAAATCCAATATTATTAAAATATCTAAAGTAATGGCAATTAGCTAAAATATCACGATTGATTGTGTTACCTTGCAGAAAAGCATCTCCATTTCCTTTTCAGGTTCACTGCTTTTGTTTCCATTTCCATGCTAACATCTCACAGTCAAATCTTTCTAAAAATTAATTGTTTCGAGGCTCGGCTTTCTGAGATTGTTAGGGGACATCTGCATCCTTATGACCACTCAAATGGTTTCTAAATCCTCATGCACTCCTACTGGCATGGAGTGTAACAAACAATACATAGGTGCAGTGAGTATACAAAAATTTGTATATTGTAAATTTTTATTTGTATGTCTAATTAGAACTATTGTTCATGAAGCAAAATCACATCGCTAGGGAAACAAGGAAGCATGGCAACCGCTAACGGCTGCTGATGGCCGATGACTGCAGAAAGTTCAGCAGAACAACTTTTCTCAGCCGACAAGCTTGTTGAGCGTCCACACATGGACTGTCACACATGGACTGAGCTTCCTGGGTTGCTCAGCTGTATGGGAAATGAATGAACTTGTGGCGACTTGTTGATTTTGTTGCTAGCAGTCTGAATGTATAGTTAGAAGCAAAGAAAAAAAAGAAGCAGAGGTTCCAGACGATACCTATAGCTATCTAGGCCTATTGGCACTCTTCTCCTGCCCCAGCTGTTACACAAACACAGTCTGTCTTCAGCCAGAGTGGAGTTGTGCTGATGACAGTCAACTGACAGAGGATGCACTGCAGTACCAGAAAAGGCAGCAATTCAGCAACTTTTACAGGCAAGTCCAAGCTTTCAAAGTGTACAAAATAACTCCAGTGACATCATTGTCCTTGATAGCTGTCAAAATGTCCCTCAACATGAAAGCTGTCCGAAAACCTCATAAAAAGGCATTTTGTGAGATGGCATTACTGTCCGTAGCACCACATGATCCAGGCACACATCAGCTCATTTCACAATGTTTCCTGTGTAGGTTTTAGTTTACTTTTTCTCTACTGCATCGCTGTACCCAGGTGAAACGTCTATATACAGAGTAACAGTAATATCCTAAAAACATGAACAAATCCCCCATTGTAATGGTTTCTACAACTGTGTTGTGCGCTTCATGTACTTGGATGCAGCTGACAAACAGTGTGAGAGGATCTCAATTTAGTGAAGATGGGTTTATCGGGCATAGTACACAATCCCATTTCATGAACCATCAAGCAGCAGATGTGCTTCAGGCATGCACACCTCTCCTGAGGAGAAGCTGCAATGTGGGAACTCAAAGGCCCAGAGGACGCAGTAGGCCTCCTGCCTACTGCGTGAACAGCAATATTATTGATATTCTGAAGTCATTTACAACAATCATTAGTTTGTCCATCCACTACCCACTGTGCCTCATCAATAGCATCAGAATACACAAATCTGGACTTCTACTTCACCCCATAATCTTATCTCCGAGGTGTAAGGCTGGATTCACCACCAGACAGCAAGCACAGGCCTGCATCACTGTATGAATATCCTCCCTCAAATATGAGTAAGACAACCTGACATCTGAAATGAGATTTTCCCTTGAGAAGTCCTCCATCTCTCCACAGACCTGAAATGTACAGCACACAAGTTCCATTTTATTCCTTCATCTAAAACATTACCTTCTTCTTCTTCTTCTTCTTCTTCTTCTTCTTCTTCTTCTTCTTCTTCTTCTTCTTCTTCTTCTTCTTCTTCTCCTTCTTCTTCTTCTTCTTCCTCCCACCATATTGTTACTACTAGTATACCATAACCACGCTGTACTATGGACCTTAATTTTGTACACTTTGGTCACTCACACTGACCTATCATAACTGTGTCAATAATTTGAGGTAAAAATGATACCAATATTCTAAGGAAATAACATATGGATATATATTATGTTTAGCCTACTGTCTTGCTGTATTGGGCGTTTACATCTTCACTTTACATTCACTGTGGTAGCTCCTATATGTAAGTACTGTGTTGCTTGTAACTCATAAACACGTATTGCTGCACAAACTGCACCAAGATGAATTCCTTATAGAATAGGACTGCTGTGTGTGTAGGTGTGTGTGTGTATACAAACACACTGCGGCTACACACCCCTTGATTCACCTCTGCTGTGCCAAAAGGAAGTCCTCATTTGGCACGTACCAGGAGTGTCCCAGTCATGTACTCATAACACCCCAGGGGACTGAACAAACTACTGCATCACCTGATCTGCTCACCACACTGCATCATAAGCATTCCAGGAACATACATGTAGTTCATTCAGTCTAAAAATAATGTTAGACTCTGATTTCCGTTCAATGCAGGTCTTTCATATACTTCCATAAGAGAAATAGAGGAATATCTATAAGGAAAATGCATGCGAGGGGAGGGAGAGTGAGAGAGAGAAAAATGAGAATGCACTATTCAACTGGCAAGAAGCTTCAAACAACCGCAATCCAAACTGTGGTCTGTTTTACAAGGCAATCAGTGCCCATCAGTGGCCATAATGCGGAAGATTTAAATGCGCATTGATGAAAGGTTTATCTGCAACAACTATCCATCATAGTCAATTTGCACTGAATGAAATAGTGTAATATAAAGCATTTAGAGAAAGGGTAGCGATGGGCTTTGTATAAACCAGTTGGTTTTACCGCAAATAGAATGACTCAAATTCATTACTATACAGCGGGCTCTGCAGGCTCTTACATGGGCCCTACATTCTTGCTGGCTCAGCAGATCTGACTTTGCATACACCCCCTCAGAGCATTTACTGTATACCAGTGAGCTGACTCTCATCACCCTTCCAAAAGACTGACACGCTGGACAAAAATGACTCAGTCCTCACTGGATGTCAGTGAAATGTCGGTATATGATTAATTGAGTCTAACAACTTCTTTTCCATCTATTTCTTTCTTGTTCAGGAAAATGTTGTTCCCTGTGAGTGAAATGTATTAAAAAGAGAATTTAGTGCTAAGCACTCTGGTTGGTTGGTGGTTAATTAATATGTAATGATGTGATTCACATCTAGACCACTCAACCAATTAAAAGTATTTCTTGTATGCTTTCTACAGTCCAAGCGGTCCCATCTCAAGTTCTACTCTCACACACGTTTGTTACTATTATGTAACATTATACTGCAGCACTACATGATGCTACGCACTAGGATTGGGACTCTCCTGCATGCTGTAGAAGTTCCACGCTGACAGACTCCCTACTATGGCAATGCTCTGCATTAAAATGAGAGACAATTGGCAAAATGATAACACTGTCTGCTATAATTACCCCTGAGCCATTTATTCTCTCTTCCTCTCTTGGCAGTGCTTTTTCCACACACAGGCAGGATCTGTGTAATGAGGCTAGGTACCTCTGTGACAACCAGGCACAGAGCAAAGCTCCAATCACTGGTGATGATGGTCCTGGACAGAGAGGAAAAATGCTGCTTACCTTGAAGAGAGATGTGCTGCCTCCTAAACAAGGAGTGGAAGTAAAGAACAGGGTCAGATATGCTCTTGACAAGAAAGAAAAAATCTTAAAAATCTGTACTTTGGTTCATCCCACTCTCAAAAGACATTATAAAGCCCTGGTACCAGCAGGTCCCAGTTCCCCCCGGGGGTTTCTCTTTCCAAAAAGCCCTCTCACACTCACAAACACTCACACGCACTCGCACTAAAGAGTTGTCTGGGCTCGAGGTGCTGAGTTAATCAGATCGGGGACAGGAGAGAAGAAACACACGCACACATTAACATTGTTCTAACACACTGAAAACCAGCACAAGCATCAGAGCCGGTGCAGTTCCACTGCTGTATTTCCCGGCACTGTGCACTCATTGGCTGTGGAGCTACTCAATAAAAACCCTCCTTGTCATCAATTGGGTGGGGAGGGGGTTATATTTTCTGTGGCGCACTAACAACTTTGCTCCTCCTCTTTTCTTTCTTGCTCTCTCTCTCGCTCTCTCGCTTTTTTTTTTTTTTTCCAACAGTACATGCGGACAGGGAGTGCTGAGCTTTGAAAATTAGACGCAGGGGGAAAGGGAGGGTGGAGAGAGAGAGAGAGGGAAGGATGGATGGAGTGAAAGAGAGAAGGAAGAGTGAAAGCAGGGGAATCAATGAGTGGTGAAAGGAGGCGAGGTGCAGACGGCACCCAGCACTATGCAGAGGTTCTGGTTTTAGGTCCTCTGCCTCCCTGCAGCAGTACAACTATGCAGGACCTGAGTGCAGTGAGGTGTGTGAAGCGGAGAGGATGGAAGGAGAGGGGGAGGAGAGGAGAGGAGAGGATGGGTGTAGGGGTGTTACCAGTCTGCTTGGGCTGGTTTTGCTGCAGTATAGAGGCAGGCAGAACAGAGAGGGGAAGTTTTTCCACCAGCCGGCAGCTGTAATGCTGTAATGCTCCAGCAGACTCAGCAGCAAAATAAAAAGGCAACCAGTTCCTCCCTTCCTTGTTTACAGGCATCAAACATGTAACTGGTGAATAATTTAGAGCAGCAGAAGGTGGGATGAGCTACATGGGTAACACTGCTCACTGGAGATTGCTACTGCCTCATTAGGAAAGCTCAGTTTTGTGGTGAAACAAAAAAGTGTAAAAGTCAAATAAGAGTCATACCGTACATTGTAGTATAGAAGGTATCTAACCTAGCCAATATGCCTGTAATTTACAGACAAAACAAAGAATAAATTCAGCAACTTGATATTGTTTTTTGAGCATATCTTTTAGGATTATTCATATACAGTAATGAGGTTCAAGTCTTAACATTAAGCTCATGAATTCAGTCAGGCACTTTTTTTGGGGTTGTTTTTAATTTCCTTCCCGACAATTCAGTGCCTCAATTTTAATTAAATTGACTTAATGGACTCCCATTCTGCCATCTGAAATCAATAGACTACTTGAGCTCCCACCCTGGACAGCTGGGGAGAGCTACATCACACTGCAGGTTTCTCCACGGTTGGCTGGGAGTGAAGCCTATACGGTACATAACTTGTTTCTGAGCATCACAGTTTACTTCAACCACTGTTAAGCAGAATTAAGTGTATACAATCAACTGATTTCAAATGACTGTAACCATTATCACTAAGTACACTGGTGGCTGAGGTGATCTCAAGGACATTATCTAACCGAAACAGTCTTTAAAGAAAGACTAAATGTTTGAAGATGACATGAGGAAAGTAGAATTCCATTACGGTCTAAACATAACAGTATCACCTACACATAGAGCCTCATTTCCCAAAACAAAGGCAAATGGAAAAAGAGTACCCAGACAGTGTACCCCAGTTGATTTAGCAGTGCTACATTTGTTAATGGAAAACAACGACAGGACGTTGGTGTGACCGCCAGTTTCACCATTAGACTTATTACACCTTCTGGGAAGAATGCCAAAGTCTTTATAGCAAACGGAGGCCAGGCTCCCTTCTAGAAGGATGCACCATTTCATTGCCTTTGGAGTTACCCTTGACGTAGCAGCAACTAGCCATTGCTCAGTGCATTATCAATGATTAGAACAACACTACCAGTGACTCAGAGATACTGCGTCACTAAAACCATTCTGTATTTTATGCACTTTCCATCCCATTGTGCTTATTTGCTGCTATTCCCCTCTCTCAAGGGGGTAGCGGTGAAAGGGCTTTTGATGGAATCCAATTATTCAGCCAGAGGTTGTTTTGTGGCTGCCTCATGTCTGGCTTCATAGTCATAAATCATGATATAGGAAATAAAGACTCAAAGGTAAGGTAGATTAGCACTGAAATGTGTGACTGAAGCAGCAGTGTAGATCTGGTTCCTTAAAGCCACACTAAGCAAAATACACCCGCCTTATCAGCCTAAAACACAAAGTGAGGCTGCAACAGAGAAGAGCGGCCCATTCCCCTTAATTGAGACCCAAATTAAATTGCCCAAATTAAATTCTGCTGTCAGGTATTGATGTTCAAATTTTTCAAACAGTTACCCCTCGCTGCCATTTGGAGCCACCAACGTGCGAAGCTGCCTAGTGCGGCTTTAACCTATGGGTTGGGAGCCATAATGGGTCTCAGGCCTACTTCTGGTCGCTCCCTAGATGATGAGCGCAGCAATATATTTTCATCAGCCTGGGTCACGGAGCAAGAGACTTCATGTCTAATTTAGGTCCTGCACTGAGAAAATGTTAAAAGCCCTAGTGAAAACCCTTACTAAATCACTGATGTATAATGTAGGTAAGACGATATATAAAACAAGATAATATACCACACGTTTAAATGCTAGAATGAAAATATTATATTCTACTGTCATTTGTTCAGATAATTCCAAATCAAATGGTGAGCAGTTAACCAACAATGCAGAATATCAATATTCAAATTTCCATGTGAATACTGTCTTCATCTCTCAGTGGTATTAATTATATTGTCTGTTTGTAGTCTACATGACACGCATTCAGGTTTTGTGTGTTCTGCATTTTAAGGTTGCAAATCTCTTGGCCCTTTCTGTTCTCCCAGTGGATACAGATGTCATTACTCAATAATGACACTAGAGGACGCCACACTCACAGAGTCATACTGATTTTTTGGCCCACAATTGTAGGTAGGGTTAGGTCATTCGTTATATAACACTTTCTATTCAGTAATAGTGAGGGTGTCTATTGAGAAAAAAACATTATTCTTAGGAAAAAAAAGTCTCATTGTGCTAATACAGTTTGAGGATAGTCATGTGAGTGAAACGCTGCTGTTTTTAATTCTGGTTTACATAGAGCTGCATCCCTCAGGCAAATTTCTGACAGTAATTATTACCCAACAGCAACTGTTTTCTATTAGTATTTCAACAACTAAATGTATTTTCTGTTTCACCTTTTATTTCCATTTCATTCATTACGTTTTCATTTTTTGGACATGTAAATGTTAATGCTACTGTAAGTTCAATTTGTTCCTAAATGACTTTAGCAAGGTTGAATACTGAGGCTAATTTTGTCAGCCTGTGTGTGTCTGAGCCGATCTGCCTCCTGCTGTAACCTGGATTTCTCTGGCACCATGGCCTGTATCACTATGCCAATAACTCCATGACCGAATAGTTACAAGATCAGTA
The DNA here is from genome assembly GCF_046629955.1 of Centroberyx affinis. Lineage (NCBI taxonomy): Eukaryota > Metazoa > Chordata > Actinopteri > Beryciformes > Berycidae > Centroberyx > Centroberyx affinis. The sequence goes on from NW_027281845.1 coordinate 579,343, forward strand.
TTATAGATAGGTATTATTATTATGGAAGGCCTGACATACTGTGATGAACACTTGCCTTTGTATGTATGAGCCAGATGAATAGCGCCGCTGTCTCCAGATTCTCACCGGTCCGCTGCCAATTAGGCTACATACTGTGCAAGAGCTGGGCCAAATTGTATTTGGAAGTAATTTGTAGCATTTGTTTTGTCCTGCCAGGAGTATTTAATGGGTGGGCTTTCCAGATTGCTGTCTGCATTGGGACAATTGCTAATCAGTCAATCCACAAGATATGTCAGAAATTTACACACTGCTTTCCTGTGATTTTCTAAACTACCAAGCATTCATTGAATTTCCCTATCAGGTAACCCCACCCTCCTGGTCCTCTGTGTACCTTAAATCAAACACTAGTGCAAAAACTATACAAACCTAAACACATGAGCAATATGACATTTAAGTGTCCCTTCATTGTTTCATTTCATTCTATCCTGTATTATCCCGTCTCATCAGAACATAGTGAAGGGCATCATGGCTGATTTGTTGAGCTCAATATTAGTTAGGTTGCTGTAGTAGTTTTAACTTTTGTACGGTATAATATCCTTTACAATACCAAGGATGAAGATTTATCAATTTATTTATCAATAATTTATCAATTTACAGAACTCACTGTATTCCAAAAACAAAACCAGAAATGAAAATATTTATTGTTATAAACACTTGGATGTTACACATTGTTCTGCTATGAAGAACAGTAAATGCATGCTGTAAAATTCTTGGGGTACACCTAGTTAGACTTACAAGATGATAAACTAGGGAGGAATATGGCAAATCTGATCAGTTAGAAATAGATAGTTGTTGGGAATTGAGCCGATGATGGACATGGACATGGACTTAATAATGTATTGCTAATCAAAGAATTAGGCATAAACAGGCAAAAATAGTTCATCATCATAAACATAAGATAACATTCTGCAAGGGGTCACAGGCAACAACCATTTGATAGTGTGTTCACCAGCCATATATACACATGTCCTTCCAGGAATCCAGCGCCCTCCTGTAGAGACAAAGAAAAAATAAAGAGAAAAGTAACTTGATTGTATCCATCAAAGCTAGGCACTGGAAAACTTTATTTGTCATTACTGGACAGTTTTAGAAGTGCTAAAAGTGGGACGCACCTTTTGCTCAAAAGGCTTCATTCCTCCTGCTCCTAATCTGGGACTGCAACAGATGAACAAATAACAACAACAGGTGTCAGCTTACTGTGGAGTCAAGAACTGCCAGTGCAGAAACAACAGCAATTCACAATCATGTAAGGGACAGAATGAAAACTGGAAAGACACATCAACACTGTTGGCATATTTTTTAAAATAGATGTATGAAAAAAGAACATTCCCCACTGAAAACCTTTCAGTGTTGTATAAAATCACAGTTTTACACAGACAGGCTCAAAACAGTTGCAGTGGTTAGCTCTGTTAACACTGTTAGCAAGAAGAACCATAAGAGTGTAACCTGGCAATAAATTGCTGTGTCTCATTGGTCCCTAATGGGGGCTACTGCTGCGTCAAGGAAATGTGATTAAGTCCCCTAACTGAGTACATGAGTAACCATTGCAGGTTTAATTTATGGGTGCTACCACTTGGACTCTTGCAGTGGCACAGGCCACCTTTTCCAAGTTTAGTGCCCTCCATGTATGGACAGCAAGTCATGGAGAAGGCAGATGTCACCTAAGGACTCAAATAGATCCATGTAACACTTTTTGGCACTAATTGTTAAGCTTTTATGGCATTACTTTTACAATTACCCACACTATATAACTGCATAGTGAGCAACAACTTACTCCAATAAGATTAAATATTACAATTACAGCATCTGAATTGCATTGATTTTTAATCGGTATTTGACTTATATTCACATACTCCACTATCAAAAATCTTCAATTCAGCAAACACATCAAGATGAGGAAGAACTTTAAGATCGTGACAATGACTTACCTGGATATTGACCTATTTCTTGTCCGCATCTGCAACCACCGCCTCTGTTAAACAGACAGACAAGTTACTAGCTGTCAGAATATGAGAAGTCAAATACTGGTAAAGCAAATGCAACAACTCAAGTAAGGGTAAACGGAAACCCGTTTTGCCTCCACAAAACGATAAAACTTATGAAGTATTATATGTTTTAAAATCCCAACTTACGTCTGACCTCCAGCTTGCAGCTGACACTGGCCTCTCCGTGATCGTTCTTGGCTTTGCAGGCGTACACGCCGCCGTCAAAGTTACCGGGCTTACGGATCTCCAGAGAGCAGATTCCCTGGCGGCAGATCTGCCTGTACTTGGGGTCGTCTCCGATGATCATCTGGTTCTTCGTCCATTCAATCTTGGGCTGTAGAAAAACGAGTCACTTATATTATTCACTTGATAAGGAGAATGTGTTTGATTTCACATGCTTTTCTACATGGAACCATGATCTCAGGGAGCATGGTAATCATATTGGAAATGCCTTGTCGCCTCACAAACATCCAGTCAAATAAACAAGGAATGGCTATATTTCTGCTTATGTTTGTTCCATCCCTTTTGTTTGAGGCAGACACATGGTACACATTCAATTTGGGAGTTTTAAAGGCAGTGCCACCACACAGCTCAGGCTCCTCGAGGCCCCACAGGGCGGGAATGCTACGCATCTGACCCTTCTACCCCTGCGACCTGTCACCCTTCCACCCTCTTCTCCCCCTGCCCTCCTCCCCCTATAGACAGAATCCAAAAGCAATGAATACCAACTCTAGCCTTCTCTAGAGCTTCGTCACCCCGCTGCAAAAGACCGCCCACGCCACTTTCCTTCGGCGATCCAGCGGATTGTGCGTCCAAGGGGAGATGAGAGACCCAGACAGCGGGCTAACAAGGGCAGCTTAAGATCTTCCTCATTCCCAGCTCACAAGTCAACACACTGACAGAGATGGATGGGCCGGGGAGTAAGGTTGTTAGTTCAAAACCCTTAATTGTCATGTTCCGTCGCCACCAGATGATCAAGCAGCTGGGGGGGGCGGCCTGAGCAGAGTGACAGGCATGTGGCGCCGTCGGAGTTACGGTCTCACCCTACAAACAATGAATGAACATTCAGCTGGCTTAACCTCCACATAGCCCTGCTCTTCACCTAATGCATGTCTGTGCATTAGAAGCATAAGTGGACTGGCATGACCCTAACAGTGAGATGGTGGTTTTGGTGCCGGTGGTGAGGCAGGTGGTGAAGTCGGCAGTGGGTTTCCAGGGGATGGAAGTGTAGAAAGTAAGATCATATTTTGCTGGAGCTGCTGGTTTAGTGGGACAGCGCACTATAGGATTCTGGTTGGGCAGAGCAGCTTGTTACTGTACCTTTGGGCATCCCCTGACAGAGCAGAGCAGCTTGGTGCTGTAGCCAACAGTGGTGGCTCTGTCACTCAGAGAGGTGGTGAACTTGGGAGCCTCGCTGAAGTCGTGCTCCTTGTACTCGGGAGGCTTGTATTCGATACCTGGGAAACGGCAGAGAAACAGACTTGACTGTCGGGCGGCACCCTCTTCGTTGATAAGTCTATCAATAGGTTTTTAGGGTTTTAGCCAGTTTTAATGGGACTTTGATAATGTATGAGGTTATTTCCATTTCTGGCATCAGAACAATTCTCACAAATATGTATTGTTTTTCTTTGCCGTATCCTCGATCTAAAGGTCATTTGCATAGTTGCACATTTTGCACTGGGACACAAAATGTAGGGTTACAGATTTGTCAATAAAAAGACCATATATGATTAGCTGATAAAATTCTATTACCATTAGTCAAGGTAGAATTTCTTTAGTTGAGGATAGGCCTTCTTGGCAGATAACATTAATAGTTCTGTAGGGATAAAAGCTAGGAGACAAATAAGAGTAAAAGTGGGGAAAGCTAAGGAAGGTTCAATAAGACAACTACAGTGTCAGAGTAAAAATCAAACATGATGGTGTCAAACCGTGTGAATTCCATACATGACTACAGAACAAATAAATGAATGGATGAATTCCTCGGTGTCGGTGAATTCCACACATTAGTGGAGCAAAAATGTGGGGAGAGATACCTGTCTTCAGAATCTTGGCTTCGCCCTTTGTAACAGCGGCGGCCTCGCTCATGCCACACTTGTTCTCGGCAAACACTCTGAACTTGTAGGTGTTGCCCATGATGAGGTCAGAGATGGTGGCATTAAGTCTGTGGCAATGCTCCAACACATTGAACCATTCCTACAGAACAGAGAGAGAGAGAGAGAGAGAGAGAGAGAGAGAGGGAGAGAGAGAGAGAGAGAGAAAAATTTAAGACATGATGAATTAGCTGCTGAAATACTGAGGATTCAATGTTCATCAAATGTAATTTATCAGGGGGATCCAGCCACCAATAATCATCATACTTTATTTATTTACCCATCCACCATTTGGTACTGTAATCTTAGACTGATGATTACTCACTCCAGTCTTTTTGTCGGCCTTCTGGATTGTGTAACCTGTGATCTCTGTGTTTCCATTATCAGTGGGTACACCCCATTCCAGGGAAACATTGAAACCCCAGGTATCCACAATCTTTACACTGGCAGGAGGCCCTGGCAGCTCTGTGACAAAGACAAGCACTGATTAGTTACAACCAGCAGTTGTAACTCACATCTCACTGAACCAAACCCATTTTCCAGAACAGGCAACGAGGCAGCTCAAACAAATAAATCCTAACATCTACCGTACCATTTCACTCACCAACGATCTGCAGGATGAGTGGAGACTTGTCCTCGAAGTCTTCCACTTTCACACACATCTCATACACTCCGGAGTCTTCTCTCTCGGCTGCACGGATGAACAGGATGCTGTCTCTATCAGTGCTGCGGATGTTGACCTTCTTTGTGTCCAGGGGCTGGCCATTCTTTGTCCAAGAGACCACTGGTTTGGGTTTGCCCTGGGGAAGAGAAACCAGACAATGAATTGTAAAGGACTGGTGGTGGTTTTATTAGTCATGCATTTACAATACCGGTCATCTTCTGGTGTGCACTTACAGAGAAGGGGATGGTAAGGTTGATCTTGTCTCCAACATGCGCAACGTATCTTTGTCTGAGGAAACGGGGCAAACGAACCTTGGGGCGGTCTAGAGAAAAGAAAAAATGGTTATTATTCAGCAATTGGACACATGGAAATGGAAAGGAAGAGGTTTAAATTTACAACCAGAGAATTAAATTCATTACGGATAGAAAAAAAAAAAATTATTAGAGTATCATAGGCATCCTGGTGGCTCAGTTGGCTAATGTGTCTATCATGTAACTGTGATGTCCTGGGTTTGAACCCGGCCCGGGACCCTTGTCTGTGTAATCCCATGTAATCCCCCTCTCCCTTCCCCAACCTGTCCTGTCTTGCTCTACTGTGAATTATCTAATAAAGGCAAAAATGCCCCAAAGATAACCTTAGAATATCACGAGAACAGTCGTGACAAGGAATGACTTCTGAAATGATTGTACTTCTAAACAAGTATCTTATCTTAACGAGGGTCATTTCTAAAAGTGGTTTGGTGAGACGCACCACCTGCTAAGTCCAGCAGAGCCACGATCGTCAGGACTCTAAATAAAGCAGGCATACTGTAGTATATCACTCAGGCCATGTCCGAACACATGATTTGGAGCTACAGTTACTTCCACTCCTCATTAAAATCATAGACACAGTATGGTCACAGAAACCATTAGATGACTTCTTAAAACCAACTGATTTGTAAACTAAAACACAAATTGGTTGATAACACAGATGTGGAAAAAGGAAAAAAAGGGAAACGTTGAAACAAATGTATCACAGAAGGACTAAATCACATCTGTATATCAATACACATAGTATGGATTCCAGACATCTTGGCCACATGTGTGTTCGTGTCAAGTGTCTTGACACTCCATATAGGAAGGATTAGACCTAAAGAACATTTGCCCTGTAGAGTCTGTGGCATTTTTCAAAGAAAACAGTGTGTCTCTAGAGGTGTCTAGAGACTTGGGTGCCACCTGAGAAGCTAGATCTACCCCCCACCCCTCCACTCCCCGTCCCCCACTCCCATCCCCCACCTCTATGTGGAGTGGACACACTGGAATGTGTGCACCGTCCACTCCACCCACGTCCCCCACCTGCTCGCAGGCAGATCACTTGTCACCATCGATCTTATGGAAAGCAGCTCAACACCTCCTCAGCATGCATTCTGGCAATGCACACAATGCAATGCAAACCCTCCACGAAAAACATCTGTGTTAATAGCGGCGACATCCCAACTATTTTTCCAAGGCTTTGTGGGAAAGTCAACAGCGATAATTTCGTAGGAAACCATTCATAAGACTTCTCTATATGTGGACAACCTGCTATGGCTGACGCTGAACATGACGTTGAACATGGACGTGACCATTGAAATATTGCCAGTTCATTGGGATCAAGTTGCAATCCCTCCCTGTTCAACTCCCCATTACGCATATGATGCTTTCTGAGCCAAAGTAACACAGCTCCTCCTTTTAAAGCCCTCCAGTCCAATCATCATTTTACTGCAAATCAGTTCAGATATACTGTCAATGATTAACACCATAAGGTGTACAGTAAAACCTGCACTTTACACGTGGGTAATTATGACACTGTGTGTGCGGACCAGTATACCAACTCAAAGTGGAAACGAGCGAGAAGACCACAGTTCTATTACTATTAACACTGCAGGGTCGTGCCAGCAGGACATGAACAGCTGAGAGGGAAACATTGCTGAGCTGTTTCTCTTTGATGACTTCTGCACTTTACAAAACCTATTTTTTACTATCATGAGCCAGACTTGAGTCAAATGGTATTTACAAGACTTTTTTTTTAGGATTAGTGTTAGCCTACTTTACAGATGGGTTGAGCCTGTAATGTAGGGCAATGCAAAGAGTGCTAATCAAAAGAAACATGATTGCAAACTCAATTTAGTATACTTTTCTCTTTTCTGTGATGGCACAATTTGAATTGTCCTAACGTGATAAAACCCACTCACTTGGTACTTCTTGCAAATTAAAACCACAAACTCAAATAATTATTTGCAATTACACTTCGGCCCAGGTTTGATTTGAACTTTCTGCAACAGTCTAGCAATGCAATACTTGTTCAATCATGTGGATAGAGAGAACCCATGTTGTGCCTGTGTAGAACTAACCGACAGCAGTGATGTATTGTCACCTAACTGATGAGAAGATTATAAAAGCTTTGCTCATGACATGAGACATAAAAATGAAAAAAAAGAAAATGGCCTAATGAAGGATTCTACTGCCTGAAACACCAAAATATTTTTATGAAGTGGTGTTCAAGGAGCTCAAGGATGGGACAAGGCACTGACACTGCCAGAGTTAGGGGTTCAACCCATGCTGAAAATGGATACTCTGATGCTAAGGTGAACAAACGAGTCCACGAAACGGTGTGTTATGTTATGTTACGTCACTATGTTTCTGCGTGAACACTTCTTACCAGCAACCTCCTTGATCAGCACGGCCTCAGGGAGGGAAACAGGGGCGCTGCGGCCCCCGGCGTTCACAGCCACCACACGGATCTTCAGACGGTCGCCGGTGGTTTGGTTCTTAATGACGTAGCGGCAGGACTTCTGAAGATCCTCATTGATTGCTTTCCAGTCCTCAGCTGGGGAGGAAAATTTTGCATGGTGAAGACAAAATTGTCTCAGTTTACAGTTTATCTCACCATCATAGGATACAGAATTGGTTTGGCACGTGCAAACTACAGGTAGAATGAAGGAACAGATCAGATTCATGCTGATTATGACCAGCATTGAGGATTAATAAATTGGGATACAAACTGCAGTCGCTGATGTAGCTTTGCAATACAATATTAATAACATTGTGACAACAGATTTTGTTATGTCTTTGTGTTAAACAAAAACAGTTGCTGGTATTAAATGCAGTTTTGCCTGTAAAACAAGTACAGCAAATAAAATTCAATCATGTTTAACACAAATTCCACCACTCAGTATTTAAGTAATGAAATTGTTTTTCTGTGGGATAATAGCTTGCCCTGTTTGGTAAATTAAGCTTACATTGTAACTGTTGCTGATATTAGCCTGGGGCTGTAGGTCTAAAAGCAGGACCTCAAGCGAGACCACAGCAGTTTCTGAAATGCCTCTTTCCTTGTAGGGAGAGCTTAGGTAGCCTATCATAAATCTGCCAGTGACACTTTAGAGACAGGTGCAACTGATACAGCTGACCCATATTAAAACGGCAATTTACCACATTCCTGGGTATATTTAAAATGCACTTCACCATTGTGTGGCAAATAGAACTATAATGATAATCATTTATGTGAAGCCTAAAAAGGATCTTTCAAATAATAATTTTAATGTAAAGGTAGGCTGTGTCTTCTGTGTCTTTCTCGGAAACAAGGACTAAGTGGCTTCACAGAGTATGAACACCGCTATCTGACACTTCTCATTCACACGCCAGTGCAAGGAGCATCTGAGGTCAAAAGCAGAGCTGAACTTACTTCCATCCTTGCAGACTTCAATGGTGTATCCATCCAGACCACACTGTCCAACGGTCTCTGGCTGACTCCATATGATAGAAACTGAAGTGTCATTCTTATCCTCAACAAACAGGTCGAGGGGGGCACTTGTGGGCTCTGCACATGACAAAAAATAAATAAATCACAAAATAATTAAATAAATATTTTGTAGTTGACAGAAATGCACAAAATGGTTCAAACAATGAAAAAACAAATCACAATTTGACTCAAAGTTTGAGTTCACTCAAGTTGACGGGTACCATTCTTTATCTTAGCACTGTAATAGGAAGAGAACAAGTGATGTGAGGAGCATCATAGAAGGTGGAGATGATGCTTTCCTCAGACTGGTAGGTTACCTTTGGGTGGGGGCGGAGGAGGTGAAGGTGGTTTAGGCTCTTCTGGTGCAGGCGCCTCAGCAGCTTCAGCTGATGTTAGACAGGCATTCACATTAATGTCGGCATGGGTAGCAGCATGTAATGAGCAGAGCAATGTTCCAGGATCAACCTAATCCAACTCTCTGTCTGTCCCATACTGGGATGTAAGGAAGGATTGGCATTGTTATTACTCAAAGGCTTATCCAATTTGTCTCAAATTGGCACACCAAATGCATCTCAGTTATGAAAGAGAGGGGTGAACAGGAACATGTTTGGTTTTGTAAGTTGGTTTACCATCAACAGGTGCTTCAGGGTCAGCAGCGAGAGCAGCTTCCTCTGCGGCTGGAGCGGCAGCAGCTATTGTTAAATGTTAGATATTAATAATCCAGTGCATCAGCAGATCTGACATGTTCTAACATATGTTGGCTCTCCAGTAAACTATCAACCAGACTGTATTGCTACTGAGCTTGAAGTGTTTAGGAGTCAGCGTTGTTAGCATTATAGTAAGAGGCGGTGGTTCAAAATTGATTAATATTGAAAGTAAGGTATCTGTTGTGTCTCCAGTGATAGTCCTTTACCATCGGCAGGGGCCTCAACAGGGGCCTCAGTGGCAGCAGCAGGAGTTTCCTCTATAGCAGGAGCAGCGGCTGATATTAGAGGTTAGAAGATATTAGCATATGACATTCTCATTTTGAAAATGTTAAAAAGAGAGAGAGGAAAGGCTCAGAGTTCATCGAAGTAAGTAGAAATGGGTGGGATAGGCTGAAAAACCAAGAATCTCCTCTGAGCCCTGCCAACAGCTGGCTCAGCTGAGGCAGCAGGAGCAGCAGCTTCTTCAGAGGAAGGAGCAGCGGAGGATGTAGATGTTAGATATTAGAATGACGGATCAATGCTCACTGATAGAACCTGAACGCTCTTAAATGTTCTTGTTTTATTTGACAAAGGATGTTAAATAGAATGTTAAATAGTGGAGGATGTTAAATATTAGACGTAGCATTGAAACATTTCGTTATGTCATTGAAAGATACAAGTTGCTAATATGCGTTATGAATCAATTATGGAAGCACAGCAATACCAGTATCACCATCTGGCTCAGTGCAGAAAAGGCTAGTTGGTTTGCTAATGCTTGTAAGTAGTTGAGATATTTTTCATTGAAATAAGTGATTCATATTTCATATTTCAACTTAGCAAGTTTACTCATCACACAGTCTTGGGTGAATAAAGGAACGTACCCAGTTGGCATCGATTAATTAGCGCATGAGTGGGAATTGGGTAACCTCTGAAGTGGGCTTTCAGAAACTAGAGGTCCACAAGCAGGGGAAATAACCATGCAGTTTGATTTCCTTGGCTATCAAATCCTTACCAATAAATGGCACATTCACAATGAGCGCGCAAAGGCGCATTATGCGTAAAGGGTCGCCAGAAGGTTGACAGATATTTTCATACTCGGCCTTTCTCCTACCTCTTGCTTACCGTAAAATGAACCGATTACTCGGCCTTAACGGTGGATTATAACACTTTTCCATGGTTCATGCACCGACAAATGAGGTGACTGTAGATTGTATTTTACGCAGTATAAGCTACGGTAAGTCATGGCTCGCGCCACAGTGCATTACCATCTGGGGGTGGAGGGGTGGGGGCTTTGGGCTCCTCGGCCGGTGCCGCAGCAGGGGCTTCTCCCTCAGCAGGTGCAGCCCCCTCGGCCGGGGCTCCCTCTGCGGGCGCAGCCTCGCCCTCAGCGGGGGCGGCCTCGGCAGGCGCGGGCTCCGGAGCGGGTTCCGGAGCGGGTTCCGGGGCGGGGGCCGGCTCTGGGGCCTTCTCCTTCTTGGCTGGTTCTTTCTTTGCCGCCTTCTTGATTGGGGCAGGTTTGGACGGCATGTTGGAGGTTGCAGCTAATTCCCAACTCAGTAAGTCCTCAAACTTTATCCGATGCCATCATTCCTCCGGTTGTGACAGGCTTATGTAGGGCTCAGGGGGGTTAGGCTCCGCCCCCTAATGAATTTTATGTAATAGATATCCTACCTGGCACCATGTATTATAGGTTACACACTCCAAACCACCGTGTGTTTGTTATTCACTGTGCATCATTAGACTATTCCACTAGAAAAATGATAGCCTAATCAAATGTATATATATAGCCTACTTACTCGGCTTTCCAGAATGAAAAAACACTGTAATATTCCTACAGGGACTCAGAGTGTGTCTGTGTAACTCAATATAATAATAAATATAATCATGAGTTTTAAGTGACCTTAGTCATGCTTGATATTTTTGTATCCCCTGTGTTATCACTGCAATATTCCCATAGAGACTTTATGTGTGTCTGTGGTTCTTAAAAGTGAGTTTACAGTGACATCATCACTCTACTTTGTGGTATTATTTGGCATCACTAGGCTATAATATTCCTATTTTTCTAGTTTCTATTTGATAGTTGTATAGTATCTCTCTAAAATGTATAGAATTAGGCTACTATAGCTCTTTTGGCACTGTCAGACAAACTGTCACACCACAAGCAACAGAATAAATATAACATGTTTTTATTGACTCCAACAAACAGTGATAGGTGGATGAATGCCTTCAGAAGCATGCCATATCTGTGTATTGGACCCAACTCTGAAGAAATATACTGATCTTTGAGGGAATTACAGTATTATTATTTTTTTCTAATCAATGATTGTTGCCGCGTCCAGAATGCTGACCTATTTACAATCTTTACAATGACGTCCTGTACAAAATAGAGAAATGAAGTTTTACAAAGGATTCTTTAGAAAAAAAAGAAAAGAAATATCAAATATCTGAGTATTAAAAAGGAAAACATTATCTAGAATGATTCCCTAAACAATACATTAATGTTAACATTTTCTCGTCACACAGCAAGTTTACATGCATTTACAACACTTATAGAAACCCATCACATTTGCACGTGAGTGACATTAGATACCGCATAACATTTTTTTTTAAATCTTATTTTTAGTCAACAACAAGCTTTGCAAAAATATGACTATTCAGCAACCTGTATTGGCCTATAAGATCTGATTTAATTCTACTCAAATTCAACTTTGCAAACTGAAGTGCTGATTCTTGCCAACTATTTCAGGGACACAAATAATTCGATTTTAAATCATGTTATCTTTCCATGGAGGAATTTTATGACAATACAATTGCTTTTATCTGTCATTTGACTGCAATATAAGTCCACTTACTACACCTACCTACTGTATGTTGCCATTCATAAGGACAAAACACATTAGAGAGCATCCTATGGGCTGAACCCCTAAAACCCTGTCTCAATGCAAACAAACAGTCCTCTCTTTAAGGCTCAGTATCAGAAGCTTTCACTTTTGTCCTGCCATGCAATTTGGTCCAACCTAAGAACTCAGAGACAGAGCTGATGAATGCGCTGCATTTGCTCGCAAAGTTCATACATTTGCTGACTGCCAACACCAGTAGAAGTTGCTGCATAGTCCTGATACACTAGTTAGTAAACACACATCACAGCTACTACAGAGCAACAGGCACAACAACCAGTGAATGGGATGAGAAGCCTGAGCTGAAGGCTTTTGTTAACCTGCATACACAGATGAGGGTGGGGCATACTGTCTGATACCTGGAATATTTACAGTAATTGGAATAATTCTCAATTGGCATGATGCCAGTGTGAGAGTCACTGGCCATTTGGCATCTTTTCCCAGGGAATGGCTTTCTTTTTGTTGATGTTGTTTTTTTTACAGGTGACCAATCAGAGCTGCAATTTAGCCATTGGCTTTAAGTTGTTTGACAGTTTTTTTTATCAGCTTTATTCAAAAAGTGCAATAACAAAGCAACAAGAAGCTAAGACAGAATCTAATTTTTAAACCTAGGGAGGTTGCCCTTTTCTTATCAAATGATTCCTTTGATACAGCTTTGTGATAATCATCACACAAAAAGTGGCCTGACATTCATTTACAGGATTTATGTACACATGGGCATAGCTGAAGTGTGAGGACCTAGTGTAAATGTGAGCACCTAAACAATGTCAGTTTGAGATGGACAGATGGATTATTTTGACAACACTAGCACACACCATAGGCCCACTTACTGCGTCATCTGTCACCTACCATCTATATTTACTCCATTTTGACGAGCTTTACAAAAATGTACACAAAGTACTTTAACACGTATTTTAATCTTTTGTCACTGACTGCTGCTTTTGAGCAAATATTCCTCCTAGATATTTTAATCTGTGTCACTGTCCTGTGTCCCCACCAGTTTTCAAATATGAATACTGTACGACAACATCAACATGGGCATACATCATACAATGTCTCACATGACTCCACTGTCTCCACTGAATGTCTTGAACAACTCTTTAACAACACTTCTTAAAAGTTATCAGAAATTATGTCTCAGATCTATTTCACATTAACCCTTTTCTCTACTGCTTGACAGTTCTAGTGCACAAAACTCTTTCTAGCCTACCCAGAACATCTACATGGTACTCAACACTAAACAGAGTTTGGGACATTGTTAAAGAGCACCATAAGTACCTAAATGTCAATATATGCATGAGTGATATTAGCAAAGAGATTTTAAATTCTATGACTGTTTGTGAAGTGCACAGACACTTGCAAATGAAATGGGGATAGGTAGCTGCAAAGTCATTACTCAACCAGTATTATAAATGTCTCTTATGCAGGATACAGTTTTGCAGTGATAAGGCTTCCTTTAAAAGCACCTACTACATGATTGGTATTGTTGTATGGTTTGTGTTTTATAAGTACAATCTATACATTCATACAGTATAAGTAGTTGAACTTAAACCCCTAACTTGACAGTCAATATGCAAGATTAAAGTTTAGGTACAGTATTTGGTTCAGCATATTAGATATTTGCACCATGCAACTAATGTAGATAAAATAACTGCAATGTAGCCTGATTATATGTACATAAAATATACAGTAACTAGAGTTTGAATGCTGGGGGACAGATTTACCGTACTATTTTCAAAATAAAGGTTATAGATAAAAAATCTCAATTTGATTCAAAAAGCATTTGGTCAAATGCATTTTCATCAGAGGGTGTTATATTGTCATACCTGTGTAATTAGTATCTGATACCTGATATACTGTATATGGTAATAGTGGTGACACTACTTTATTTCATAAAGCAGGTAATACAACTAAAATAAGTAAGTGCTTGGAAAAAAATGTAGGATGCTGCCAGCAACAAAGTGATGAACTCACATCACTAATAAATAAGTTTAGTTTTGTGCAAAAGAGTATGACAGCAATTTTAATTTTCCGGCTTACGCATGATTAAAAAAAGGAAGGTACCGCAGGTCGTCATTCATCACTATATGAATATGTCAATACTTGCCTTAGCAAGTATACCGACATTGTTTCATAATTCTCTCATATTGAAAAAAATATATACTGTATGACTGACTGAAATAAAGACTGACTGAAATAGAGTTGAGGAGATAATTGGTTTCTGACTGTAATATCGCCGGGATGATATTGATGAAAGCACCAATACTCTGCTGAAGTTGAGGTGACACTGAAGTCTTTGTTTTAAGGCATTATGTTTGTTTGATGAGATTCAAACAAGTTCACCTGCTTGGGTTGTGAAAGTTCAGGATTGCATATGTATAAGATTTGGCCTTCAAAGACTTATACAGGAGATATGTACTGAAGAACTTTGCAATAAACTTTGCAATAAACGTTACGCATCTGTCATGCTGTCATACTCTTTTCCAAATGAGTCACAATAATTGAGAATAACTTCATTTGATAAGCACACCATATCCATATGATGCACCTGAGCACAACACAGGATCTACTGTATGTGCTGTTGCAGTAATCACCTGATTAAGCCTAAGACAATGGGTTGTAAATGTATTGATCTATTAGCACCGGTCCTATAGTACTGAGGGCAAGAGTAGTGAATAAAGGGAATATATTTGGTCAGAGGTGAATGTCCTCCGGTCCAAATATAGTAAATTAATAGAATATAGAATTTCATTCAATACTTGTGAACAAATACTTGTTAGAATGAATTGGAATGAAAGTTTTTGAATAACCAATTCACATTTTCAAACTCCTAGAGTGGGAATGACCCTAAAACCATTTCTGAAGGTTAATGTGTTCCTGAATGTGCACTGTATAATTGAAAATAAAAGTTATACTTGAAGTGCTAAGTCTTAAATGTAAGCATTGTGTTCAAAGTTTAGGCAGGCTGGGGTCTTCTTTTTCCGGAGATTCAATGTAATTGGCAGCCTCTTGAAGTTTCAAAAGCATTGCCATCTACAACAGACAAAGAAGAGAGAAAGGCGATAATCAGTAATCCCAAAGTATCCATATTGAATTGTAAGTAGGGTTGGGGTGTGGAAGCATTTTATCAAATCTGAATCCAGTATTGAATCTGCTCATCAGATCTGAATCCTTTCGAATCCCTTATCGAACCTTTTCACATAATTAATTGGGGAAAAAAGGACTGTGCCACAAATATTGCATTTTGCCATATTCTGATTTAATTTTGAGAAGCTTTCAAACACTTGAGTCGATCCGCCATGTTGACAAACACACTGGGAAGTGGGGACTGGGGATGCAAGCGTATGACATATCGTATCATGGAGGTCTGGGGGATTTGATAAGAGGATTCGGTCAACTTGGGGATTAACGAATCTGGGTATTTTGGTAACTTGGAGCCGATTCCAAAACTTAACTGGATAAGGGAACCCAACCTTACTGTAAGGCTGATAACACTTGACAAAATTCCTACAAAATAGTGAAGATCATGACACCATCTCTCTTACCAGAGGATCAGACTCCATGGAGCTGGGTGGTGTCTCCTTGTGAGGCCTCTCTTCGCTGGGCTGCCCTGGGCTACCAGAGCCTATACTGGGGGGAGGCAGGTGGAACAGCTTGGCCTGGTCCTGCTGGGCAGACGGCCAAGGCAGGGTGCCCCTCACCCACTCCACTGGGTCCTCCCATACTGCCTTCTGGCCATGGACCTGAGGCGTCACAACATGCCACAACAAACGGCAACAAAATTACAGCAAAACATTTCCTGTGAGAGAAACACTGCTGGCAATTCCTGAGGAGTAAATGGAACAGGAGCTAAAGCCAGCTGGAAAGCATGATCTAAAGCTGTTTCAGTGTTAAACGGCCGGGTGACTAACGGTGAAACAAAGCCCATCTCTAGTGGTTTCTAACCTTGATGCCGTCCTTGGCCCCCTCTTGAAGGTAAGGGATAATGGAATGGTTCCAAAGGTCAATGAACCAGGATCGAAACTCATCTACCGTGACTGGACAGGAGAGGAAAAAGCAAGGGCCTGAGGAGACAAAGGGAGGAGAATGAGCAACGATGAGGACACACAATGATAATAAAATGCACATCATTCATACAAAGTTATCAGTATCCCAAAATCAGAAAGCTGCTTTCTTTAGAACAGTCGAGTCTCAGAAGCTATCCCCCCCCTTTTGTTCCCCTGTCATGGTCAGATAGTTTCGTACCAATGAGGAAGTCAGATGTGCTGTGCTTCTCCAGGAAGGCGTGCAGGTGATACCACAGTTTGGGCACCCAGTCCAGCACCCTGATCAGGTCCTCATTGGTCAAGCTCTTCTCATCCTCTGCCTCCATCAGCTTCCTGTGCAAGTAGCGTACCAGGAAGCCGTTGGCTGGCTCCACATTGTTGGAGAAGGTCACCATCCTAAGTTGAGGGAAAGGATATACAGACATATCAAAGTACAAACCACTATACCAGTAGGCTAGATTGTTAGCCGCATCCGGCATATTATGTCTATGCTAGCTCTTATTCCCATCAATATTAGATGCTTGGGCTTGCCATTAATGTTAGATCCATATGGGTGCAGGCTGAGCAAATTATGTCTGTACTGGACCGGGTCAAAGTTAGGTGAGATTGTTAACAGATTGTTCCGGCCATATTTTGACTGGGGAACCCTGATTCAACTGTCAAAATCATAAATATTGATTTTGCTTTTAGTGTTTCTTTCTTTCTCGCTCCATGTCACACTTGGCTAAGACTAGCCCCCTCGCTTCATGAGTGTAGCTGTACCTTATGCTGCATTCAAGTGATGTGGGAATAATCCTTGAAATGACATGACAGCTCAAAGTAACAGCTGGGAAGTGATCATGTATTCAAACTCGTCTGAAGCCGTCAAGCACCATGACTGATTGGTTGGTTGGTTGGTTGGTCATGATTATTGTTCTCAGCTTTTTCACAAATACCATACATGCAGTAAGCAAGTGATACATTTGAGTTAATAAAACTCTGTATTGGTGTTCATGGCATTGAATCAAATCAAATCATAATGAATCATATCCTATGAGATCACATACAAATTAAATGTAATCATATTGAATCATTGACCTGCTGAAAGATATTTTTACTTTTACTAACTACATATCAAGTTTCATATCGAGTCTGTTTCACAAGTCTAGGCAGAAGAAATTCAGATCCATAACACACAATACAATATTGCAGGAAAAGAAAATACACCGTGAACTGATCTCTCACCTAAAGCTGAGATGCAGGCCATGGTTAGCAATCATCTTCACTGGTTGATTGCTTGTTCCAATAATGTATGGACTAAAAGAAGGAACAACATTACACAGTTCAGGTTATATTAAACAATCACATAAATACCCTCCCAACCATTTGGAAGGATGACATTTTAGATTTAGGTGATTGTGTGTGGAGTTTACCATTTGTGATATTTGCAGGTGAGTGCGCCATTGACAAGTTCACTGAGGGAAAGAGGATCATGAATATCGTCCAGGATAACTACTAATGGTATTTCTGATGTACTGGTTTCCCGATCAATTTGATTGGCCAAGTTAGAAAGATAGAGCTGTAAATCCTGAGGAGAGGCAGAGAGAGAGAGAGTCAGAGAGTGAGATGATGAATGACCAAATAGCCCATACTGTTGCACAGATTCACAGTGTAAATCCACTGTCACATGGGATATCAGTCTCCCTCACCTTGCATGACTGGCGGTGCATGTTGAAAGTGACCACGATGCCATCTGTGACTTCGCGGGCGCTGCGGTCCACCAGGTACTCAGCCAGCCGGGAGGTGAGGTAGCTCTTCCCCGTGCCGCTCGGTCCGGACAGGATGAGACGGCGATGCTTGAGTAGCAGGCTGATGTAGTGTTGCATCATGGGCTTGGGAATGAGGGTCTCAAATACCAGGCTGTCCACACACTTCTCCTTCAATCCTGGAAAGTGAGGGATGAATGACATCGGACTTTGTGTTGTAAACAATGGTGTTAAAATCAGAAATCTGTTAATCACTACGCAGGAATTTGTCTTGAAGAACTTTGATTTGATACTCGATAATTAATTAGAACACATGGGACAAGTCACATGTAAGAATACTGTTTAGCTCTATCATATACTACAAACAATTTACATTTCAAACATGGCGGGCCTTGGGTTGGAATATGTTATGGAAACATATTTACATCACCTCGCATGTCCCTCATAAACAACTCAGAGTTCCAACAGTCTCCTCTCAAAATAGCTTTGTATCAAGCGTAGGGAGTCTGTGCACCGCCCACCAGCCTGCAGCAGTGTAATGTATCATCACCCCCGTCCCCACTTCACATCTACGGGGTCTGTGTGTCTGAGGCTGGTCGACCAGCTGGGCCCGGACTCAGATCATGTTACCCGTGGCCCTGTGTGCACTGTGTCTGCTTTCCCAGCTCTCCCAGCACTGGCTCCCTGCATTCCTGCGTGCAAAGGTGGTGAGAGGTCGCCTACCAACCCAGCACTACCCTCTCCTCATACTCACTGATCGTACCTCTGGTTTAGAGTCACTAATGGCCTCTACATATGCGCTACCCTTGTAACCAAATGCTGCTGTTTTGAGAATATACTGTAGATAGCCCACATACGTCTGTGTTAGTAGTTAAAAAGTAAAGGCCGTATGCATTATTTAACCAAATGAAATTGCAAGACAGTGTTCTAAATATGTTTGAAATGTACATTGTTTATAGTATATGATAGACGTAAACAGTATTCTTACATGTGACATAAATAAATGTTGTGTCATAAATATGTATGCGTCATAAATATCGAGTATCAAACCAAACTTCTTCACCAAGACAAATTCCTGCTTGGTGATTCGCAGATACTGATAAACAGGGTGAAATTTCAGTCCATTTCAGATGCTGCAATAAGGTCAACTGAGTTTATGTTTTGCTCTGGGAAAAGCACAGCCAGACAGTCCACAGTATAGACGTGCATGTTGGAGTTCTGATGTAGACAAAACACAACCTCAGCCATAGTGCACTGGGTCTCAAAGACAGAGAGACAGACAGGCCCAAATGCAGTGCTCTGATAAGCAGACAGGCATGAGGATTTGCACTTAGTGGAGACTAGGATCAGACCATTAAACACCTCAGATAAACACGGTACATGATAGCCAATGCAGCATCTCTGACTGACAGAGGAGCCCTGATGAATCACAATAACTAGACTTCCAGCAATATTTTTTCTGTGTGGATGCAGTGTTCAATCAAAAGATTTGTGGTTTTGTAATTTAAGAGCTTGCATTGAAAATGGAAGCTGGACCGTCTCCAACCATAGCATGCTCTGTTGTAGAAAGGGAACAGACATTCCAGTGCTGAAATAAGGAAGTCTACCTCATTAGCCCAAATTCTGAGTTCTCTGACTGAAGTAAAAACAGCGCTTGCTGTGTTTAGGTTGTACCAATTCATTTCTTTGGGATCTGTGCGTAAGCACAATATCAATGCTTTCTAATGACAGAATTTATATTCTAAAAAAACAATGTATGATAATGCTGACTTCAACTTTGTGTTCCAACAATTAATTAACCTTCCATCGAGGACCACATTGGAAATAAGTGTTTTGTGTAACACTTTCATGTGCCATCCTCTGGGTTCAATGTATATGTTAAGTCTTTTAACATGTTTTATTATTTATTTTTTTACCCATAATAAATTCAATCAATCAATCAATCAATTAACCTTAATGATTTCTATGACGTCAATGATGTGAATGACGTCAATCTTTAAACTAGAATTACTGTACGGTTATATACTCTATGGTTAGTTCTATATTTCTCCACAGACCTTTCAGGGCCACAGTGATGCTGCTGGGACCTCTGGACATGCAGCGAGAGGGCTGGCTCTCAGGAACCTCCCCACCCAGCACCCTCTTAATGTGGCCCATACTGTAGCTGTAGATGGAGTCAGTAGACAGGCCGAGGCTGGAGGTGGGGTCGACCTTGGCTATGTACACCTGGAATAAAAGAAGTGAATATTAAATATGATAGTCTGTTATGAAACTGAGTAAAACTGGCTGCATGTCATTTTATGTGTGCATGTGTATGAATTATTTTACAAGGACAAATGCAAACATACAACCAGAAAGACAAATAGCTAAAAAAAATAATGTCATACAAGGGGCAGTTGTTAGCTAATGATAAATATCTTCCACTATCTGTCCTTGGTGCAAGTACACATACTGTATATATGGGGGTTAGGTGCCCTTGCTCAGGAATACTTTGGTGGTATTGAGCACTGTCAGTACTGGGAATTGAGCCAGCAATTCCCAACTGGCAACAACCGGGTGGCCTTGCTAATCGCTCTGCCAACCTTTTACAGTGAACGTTTTACACAACAGAGACACCTCATTTATTATATCTGCCCATTCTCTTCAGACCGGAGGTTCAAATTAAGTTATTAAGCTATTTTTACATTTACTTGTTTTCCAGCACCACATAACAGTTGAACTCTTTGATGTGCGAACATGCTAAATTT